>NC_133576.1:94173648-94497180 GCF_964106895.1 Numenius arquata | reverse complement strand
AGCCTCTCCAGGCTGCTGGCGTCTAGTGTCGTCGGCTGGGAAAGGGGAAAAGAGCAGAAGGTCAGAAGCCATGCACCCGATGCCGGGCTGGAGCGGGCTCTGGGGGCAGAGGGGAGACGGGAGGGACACTCACAGCATTTCGGCGCCTCAGCTCCTTCAGCAGGAGCTTGATGGAGGGCAGTCGGGTCACCCGGGCTCCCTCCACTCCTTCTGGTGGCCTGTGCATAGGGAAAGGGACGAGAAGGAGCTGTGTGAGACCCGAGCTGCCTTGTCCCTCTCCTGCCAGCCCAGGGAGCGCTTCCAAGCTGCCCCGAAGCAGCCGGGTAGCGGCCGGCAGTGGAGCGCAGAGCAGCGGCAGTGGTGGGGCCGGGGCTGGGCGGGTGTTGGCTGGACACAGGTGGGCGAAGCAGCTGCACCAGGTCTGCACGCTGGAGAGCTGCCCGCAGCCGCGGGGGCACCTCTCCCCAGCTGGGGAGCGGTGTTTCCCCACGGCACAGCTACACCTGGAGCATCCCCCCGTGCTGTGAGCACAGGTTCCCCAGGCTGCACGGCCAGGCAGGGCTTACCCAAGGAGGGCGTTGAGCCAGAGCTCCTTCACCACCCGGGAGCTGCAGAAAGAGCAGAGAAAGACCCTGAGTGCCCGCTGCTCCCCAGCCTGCGGGCAGAGGTGGGCTGCGGCACAGCCCTGCCCCGTGGGGACGGCCACAGGGGCAGGAGAGAGCCCCGTGGGGCAGGACAGAGGCGCTGCCTGGCCCTGCCGTGGGACCAGGCACTGAGACTCACCAGAACGTGACGATGCAGGAGCCCCAGGGCCAGACAAAGACAAGGGACTTGGCCTCCTTGCCTTCCTCCTCCTTGGCGCCATCGCCGGCTGCCCCCTTCCCGCTGCTGAACACCTGCAGCAGGGCCAGGGCCAGGCAGAGCTCTGGGCGTGGGGCGCTGTCACGTCTGCAAAGAGCACCGGCAGGCAATGACCCGGAGGTGGCCAAGCCCGGTGGCTCCCCTCGAGCCTTTGCCTGCCACGGGCACGGCCATGGGCGCATCCAGCAGCAGGGTGCCGGGGGCCTGGGGCAGCTCCTGGGGTGTCCCTGCCCTGGGGCCAGGGCCAGGGCCAGGGCTTGGGAGGAAAGGCAGCCGGGCTCCGCGAGTCTTACTTGGCCTTGGCGATGACCAAGGTGTCCCTGAAGAGGAGGAGGTCCCTCTTCTTCGTCCGCCGGCCCTGGGTCACGCGCACGCGCTGCTGTTCCCGCAGCTCGGGTGATGCCGGCACGAGCAGGCACGGCTGCCCGGGCTCAGGGTCGTCCCTGCGGAGCAGAGGGCGTCGGGCATGAGCAAGGCGGCTGCTGCGGGGCCCGGCTGTGCCGGCGTGTCCCCGAGCCATGGGGGGAGCTCACCTGGAGCCCTGGCAGCAGTTGACCTGTCCCATCCTCACGGGATCAAGGGAATCCTCACGTGGGACACTGCTGTAGAGCTCAGGAGAGTTCCCAGCCGGTCCACGGGAGGCCTCCAAGGGCTTCTCGCTACTGACACGCGGTGCCACAAGCACACTGGGCAAGAGCCGGACTCTCCCCAGTGACGCTCTGCGCTGGCACAGCAACGGCCCTGCAGGCACCGGGGCCTTTTGTGGGCCAGCGTCGGGTCCAACATTGTGATGCCAACAGTCGCTCTGGGGCGTGGGCGGGGGAGGGGCTCCAGGGGGCTCTCCCCAGTGTGCCCATGTCTCCCTCGTACTGGGGAGCTGCTTTCCAGCAGCTTTATAGGCTTTATGGAATCATCTAGGTTGAAGGGATCTTTAAGATCATCGAGTCCAGCCATCAACCCAACACTGCCAAAACCACCACTAAGCCGTGTCCCGAAGCACCACCTCTACCCGTCTTTTAAATACCTCCAGGCATGGCGATTCCACCACTTCCCTGGGCAGCCTGTTCCAATGTTTGACAATGCTTTTGGTGAAGAAACTTTTCCTAAGATCCAATCTAAACCTCCCCTGGTGTAACTTGAGGCCATTGCCTCTTGTCCTATGACTTGTTACACGAGAGAAGAGATCGACGGCTACTTCTCCACAGCCTCCTTTCAGGCTTTCAGCTTTGTCAGGCTGCTTTTGGTAATGAGTATGTGTGGACGTGTCCCAGGATGCTTCGTGCTCATACCCGTGCCATCCTCAGTCGTTCCCATCGTCTTTCTGCAGGTCTACCTGTGCCATTGGCGTGAGGGTGAGAAGGGCATGTTTCCTCCAGCCACAGCAGGGGTCCCAGTGGAAAGGCGCTCCCCTGTTATGGGACAGGGAGAAAGAGGATGCACCCTGGTGACAGAGTCCGGAGACAGAGTTTCCACAGAACTCCGTCTTTGCCTTTTTTCCCTTAATGCAATGTTGACACCAACTTTGTTCTTCACAAAATGAGGGAAAAATCTAGAAGGTTCCTGGAGTGTGTTGGGGATAACTTCCTGACACAACTGGTGAGGGAGCCAACTAGGGAAGGGGCCTTGCTGCCCCTGCTGTTTGTAAACAGAGAAGCACTTGTGGGGCATGTAAGGGTTGGAGGCCATCTGGGGCATAGTGATCATGAAATGATCAGAGTTTTCAATTCTCGGATAAGCAAGGAGAGGACCTTGGGGTCTCTGGACATCTAATATATTTGTAGTGGCATTAAAAGTAAGAAAAACAAGTCAGAAGTTTTGCTTTGCTTCCCTCCTGGACCAGACTGACACAATGTCCAACCTATACTGGTAACCAGTGGTACCGAAGATGTCTGCAGGATATAAACAGTTGGTATTTTTGTGACATCTTGTGGCAACTGGTATTGTGCTTCGTTTTTTCTTTCAATTATACAAACTATATTAACAGATCTGGACAGTTTGGTTTTTTTCCATTTGAGAAGATTAATGAACTCTCTAATCCTTCTTCAATATAGTCAGCACAATGAATTGCTCAGGCACCGTATCCAAAGTGTCCTGTTTGGTTCTTTCTAATAGGTCTAATTCACCCTAACACAGCTGTACTATCACAGCTGTACTATCTTCGCAAAAAAACCTCCTTATTTAAAATGATATAAAGAAGATTTGCCTTCATCACTTTATTTATCTTTCCATAGGAGCAATTCTGCACTAAATAGTTCCTGTGAATAAGTTCTCTCACTGTAAATTCTGATAGAATAGTAAAACACATATATATTTATGACAAATTTAAATCATTTTGACAAGAACTTTGGCATTATTGGTATGTGAAAAAACAGTAAAAAATATAGAAGGAGCTGTAGACACTTTGGACTAAGAAGAACTGAAAGAAAAGATGACCTGAAATGGATCTTCTGGCTAACCTCACATTTTTGTTTCACTTGCAATACTCATTTCCATCATTAGGAACTTTACTCCTCAAAGCAATGAGGTTTCTTCCCCTTAATACATAGTCACTGTTACAGCAACTGCTACACAAGATTTTGTTCCCTTTACCTTTCTACGAAATGTTTGATTCAAAGTACAGTTAAAGATAAAGTCACTCTCAAATCTAACTGCAATTACAATGATTGCTTTCATCATTGCTTTCTCCAATATCCATCAGAATATTAATTCATTTGCATTACTGGAAATATTGCCTCACTGTGGTCTAGTGTGGCAGTGATAGCCTCTGTGAATCCAGAGAAGAGAGGAGATAGGAGAGGAGAGGAGAAGAGAAGAGAGGAGAGGAGATTTCATTTGAAAGGGACCTACAACGATCATCTAGTCCAACTGGCTGACGACTTCATAGCTGCACCTCATAGGACATAACTTCCAGCCCTTTCACCAGCTTTGTTGCCCTCCTCTGGACCCACTCAAGTACCTTAACACTGCGGGGCCCAGAGCTGCACACAGTGCTCAAGATGAGTCCCCACCAACACTAAATACAGAGGGTTAATCACCTCTTTTGACCAGAAGGTTATACTGTGTTTGATGCACCCCAGGATGTGGTTTTCCCTCTTGGCTGCCCGGGCAGATTGCTGACTCATTGAGCCTGCTGTGGACCAGCACCCCCAGATCCCTTTCTGCAAGGCTCCTCCCCAGCCACTCCTCTCTCAATCCTCTACCAAAGCTCTTGAGAACCTGGAGAGTCCCCCACTGACTGGAAGTTTGCTGGCATTGCTCTTATTTACAAGGAAGGTTTTAGGGAAGACTCAGGAAACTACAGATATGTTAGTCTAACTCAACTACCTAGAAAAATTATGAATAATATCACACTGGGTACTACTGAAAGGAGTCGTATATCTTGTATATATTTCATTAATAATATTATCTTTTAATTCTATTATTTTATTATTAATATATCACTAAAGTAGTTGAGTTTTTATAAGTCATAAGTCTCTTTCTCTCTTCTTTCCTTCCTTCTTGGAAGGGGAGAGAGGTTAAAGAGGGCATCTGTTGTTCAGTGTAGTGGCCAGCCCAGTCCAAACCGCAACAGTGGTGCACGAGTGGAATCTGCTGGGCAGAGCAGAAGGGCAGGGGAGGCCTCTCTCCTCGCCTCCGCCGAGGTGGTGCTGGGGCTGCACAATGCAGCCCCTCGAAGCCCAGGTGTTGGAGCTCATCCAGGAGATCCAAGCAGCAAAATCAAATCGGCACCTGAAAGCACAGAGTCACAAAGCGCTGATGAAACCGTGGAGGTGGGAACAGGCGTGACTTTGTCCCCAGCTCTTTGGGAAGTCCAATGAAAAAGGGGTAGTTCCCGGCACAGGAGAGAGAGCCCTAACTGGCAGCATCTACGATCTTGCTTTGGCCCCTTCCCAACACTTGCGACACCCTGAGGGCACAGCAAGTTGACAGAGGTGTGCACTGCCCCTTTGCCAGGCAGTAGGGCTGGGCAGGGAGCCCCCAAGGAACTGTGATGTGGTCCTTTCCAAAACCTGAGCAGCAGCGTCCCTCCTTGTCCCTTGCTAGAAACACAGGTTAGAAGGCAAAACACACTTCTGCTGTATTGTTTGGTTGAGTTTTTTTCTTCCTTCAGCTATCTCAGGTGAAATGGGAGCATTTGAAGAAGTGCCAGGATCTCGGTGTCTACAGCTCCTTGCTGTGTCTTTGGGACTCAGACACCACCAGCCTGTGCTAGGATTGCCAGCTGACGTGAGCAGAAAAGTGGGACTTTGCCTCTTTCTGTAGGGAGCGGGTCAAAGAGCTCCAAATTGTGAGCCTTGTGACCTTGCTGGGGGATCTGCTCAGCCTTGCACAAACAGACCACCAAGAAGTGCAAAATGAAAACTGCCGAGGCTGAGGTGTTACGCCTCTCCTGACGTACACGTTCTCCCAAGGGCAGGTGCGTGCTTCCGCTCTGGGGCCATCTTTGTGCACCTCAGAAATATTTCCGCTACTCAGAGCGGAACGTTCAGAGCTTTGAAAGGACAGCAGAATCTGTTACACACCTGTAACAGAAATGAAAATGAAAATGAAATTACTAGAAGCGCGTGCACAAAGAATGTGAAATGATTACTTTCCAAATTGCAAAACCAATAAACCAGAGATCCTATTATAGTATCTACATTGGCTTAAGGGGAGGAAAGAGAGCTAAGTCAACTATAACCTGTAACCAAAAAAATTACAAAGTATATTCAAAAATTTGTTTATAAAATAGATAGTAATATAGGATTATTGGAAAGGGTATTCTGCTGTGTGCTGCATACGAGTACTTGCACCGTACTTGCAATGGGTGCTGCCTTTGTGTATCAAGCACAGTTCAGCATCTGCCCGCCCAGAACGAGTAGCTGTGAATAAAACCCAGAGGGTTTATATAGTATGGAACATGCCGTGCAGCATCAATGTTGTCCATCACGTTCCTCCTAGATGACACAAACTGCAATGCGTAACACACTCCCTATGAAGTTCATGTGCCAGCTCCCCAGCTGGGGAGATGTGCCAGCTGGTGGGCATTTGCTCACGGAGCTGGTGAGTGAGCCAGCAAAGCCTCCTGTAAGGGCTGGGATGGGTCTGAGGGTGGTACAGGGCTGCTCCCACTCAGTGCTTCTCCTGGTTTGAGGTAAAACAGAACCCATTTTCTTTTCAGGAATTTTACTTTGCAGCTAAGCCTCTTCCAAGTCGCTCACTCCCTGAAAGTAACAGAATATTTTTCAGACAGTGTGCGCTCCTAGCAGAGAAGGTCTGATGTTTCTAGTGAGTACCAGGGAATGGTCTGCAGAGAGGCTCCTGCTTACGCTTGTTGCTAGAACCATCAAGGCCAGCTCGCTTTGCTCTGCACAGAGTTGGAGGGTCGGAAGCAGAAGAGCACAGCGGGGTGGCATGTGTGGGGAGGAGCAGACAGGACAGGTGACCCAAACCTGACCAACAGAGTATCCCAACCCACTGGCATCGTGCTCAGTGTAAAAGCTGAGAGATGAGGGCTCACCCTCTTGAATGGGCGGCATCTGAGGAGGACTCTGTCTGTTCGTCTGGCTTTGATCTCGATCTGTGCGTTCCTGACTCCAGATTGGGAATCCAGTTCCCATCCATCACTGAGTCCAGTCTGGGACTTTCCCGGTGTCTGCAGGTGATGCAATCATCATCTTGGAAGCTCGAGATGGGTCATATACGTTGTATATATTTCATTATTTCATTATTAATATGATTATCTTTTCTTTTTATTATTTTATTATTAATATCTCATTAAAGTAGTTGAGTTTCTTTAGAAGTCATAAGTCTCTCTCTGTATCTCTCTCTCTTCTTTTCTCTCCCTCCTTCACGGAAAGGGAGAGAGGTTAAAGAGGACATCTGTTGTTCGGTGTAGTGGCCAGCCCAGCCCAAACCATGACAGTGGTGCAAGAGTGGAATCTGCTGGGCAGAGCAGAATGGCAGGGGTGCCTCTCTCCTTGTCTCTTCTAAGGTGGTGCTGGGGCTGCATGATGCGGCCCCTTGAGGCCGTGGCGTTTGAGCTCATCCAGGGAATCCAAGCAGCAAAACTAAATCGTCACCTGCAAGGACAGAGTCAGAAAGTGCTGATGAAACCATGGAGGCAGGAACAGGCGTGAATTTGTCCCCCATGTTTTGGGAAGTCCAACAAAAAAGAGGTAGTTCCTGGCAAAGGAGCGAGAGCCCTTACTGTCAGTGACTATGGTCGTGCTTTGGCCCCTTCTCAACACCTGCCACACCCTGGGGGCATGACAAGTTGACAGAGATGCACAGTGACCCTTTGCCAGGCAGTAGGGCTGGGCAGGGAGCCCCCACGGAGCTGTGATGTGGTCCTTCCTGAAACCTGAGCACCAACATCCCTCACTGTCCCTTGCTAGAAACCCAGGTTTGAAGGCAAAACACGCTTCTTTTGTTTGGTTTGGTTGTTTCATTCTTCCTTCAATTATCTCAGGTGAGATGGTAGCTTTTTAAGGAGTGCCGGTATCTCGGTGTCTACAGCTCCTTGGCACAGCTCCTTGCTGTGTCTTTGGGATTCAGACAACACCAGCCAGTGCAAACAGAGCATCAATAAATGCAAAATGAAAACTGCCAAGGCTAGGCTGGTATGTTCCTCCTGACATACACGTTCTCCCTAGGGCCGGTGCATGCTACCTCTCTGGGGCCATCTCTGTGCACCCTGGAAACATTTCCGCTACTCAGAGCGGTGTTCAGAGCTTTGAAAGGACAGCAGAATCTGTTACACACCTGGGCTCCTCGTTCTTCTTTCCTGCTTGGATGGCCTCAGTTGCCCATCCCTGGGAGCTCTTTTTCCAACTTTCTCTTCTTCCTCTCAGGTTGCCCGTCACTCCCTTCTTCGCAGGTTGGTTTTCTCTTTCTGTTTTCTTGTGAAGAGCCTGGCAACCTTTCCATTCAAGCGCCTTGTTAGACAGCTAAACCCATGATAAACTTAAACCAATTCTACTCTTAAGCAAAGCTGGCTCATTGTACCTTTTCTCCTGGGACGAGCTCTGCAGGTGTTCGCCTTCTGGAGCGACTGGAGGCTCCTGCAATGGAAATGTGGCCGTTAACAGGTGGCAAGGACCTACCTGCCCAATTGCTCCCTCATTTCTGAAAGGCAGATCCCTTGGATGGGTTTCCTCAGCTCAGCTGAGCCACTTCTGTTGGGATC
Source organism: Numenius arquata (assembly GCF_964106895.1). Classification (NCBI taxonomy): domain Eukaryota; kingdom Metazoa; phylum Chordata; class Aves; order Charadriiformes; family Scolopacidae; genus Numenius; species Numenius arquata. The sequence goes on along the minus strand of NC_133576.1, from coordinate 94,489,151 downwards.
ACCACACAAAGTGCGATGGCCAACCTGCATCAGCCTTCCAGAGCTGCAGGCTGCTGAATGACCTTGCTTGTCTCTGTGGCACTAGGCCCACCTTCCGAGGCGGGAGGCTTCTACTGTCATGCTGTTTGTGCCTCTGACATACCTCTGCTGTTTCCGCTTCCACCTGAGGTGCTGATAACTCTTCACCAGATGCCCTGGCAAGGTCAGCCACCTCCTCCTCAAAGAGTTCCCCGTTGTGTTCAATGAGGAACTCCACCAGCTCCGTCACCTGCAGACAGCAAACCATTGGTTTCTCCCTAGGTGGCTCAAAATGGGTCAAGCAGCCTCTCCCACTCCGCACCCTTGCTTCTGCGCAGAAAGCTGCAGCTCTGCACAGGGCTGCTCTTCCCGGCAGCTCTTCCCGACCACCAGCGTTTGCTGAAGAGAGGACGCAGCCAGGTACCTCTGAGCAGCAAAGCTGGGCTGGGCCCAGAAGGCTGTAGGCAGCTGGAAAACACAGCGTACCTTTTGTGTCACCTGCACCAGCGCGTCCAGGGGGAGCGTGTGCTCCTCCAGTGGGCTCAGGAGGTTTGGCCCCACGCAGATGGCCAAGTTCTGTGCTGTCATCCTGCTGGTGGCCACGTTTCTGCTGATGTTCTGAAGCAGGGACAGCAACTGCTTGAGGAGGAGGAAGTTGGCTTTGGGCAACTTGCTGGTCACCCTGAGGGAACAGGAACACAACGTTAAAGAAGTAGATGCTGTGGATACAGGTAGCCCAGGCCAATCTCACCCAAGCCCACCCAAGGGAAGACTCTCTGGCCATGCCTGGCTTACAGCAGAGGGACTGCCTTTGCTGAGGGATGGTCACCTCCCCCCCGCCCCCTTCTCCCTGCCCTTCTGGCAAGGGTCCCTTTGTGCAGCGATCCCCAATGCCTGTGGGAAGTGCTCCAAAAGAGAAATGCTTTTCTGTGCCACTTTATCCCAAACCCCAACCCCACAGCCGGCAGAGAACACGGCTTTTTCAAGGAGGCCCTCACTTTGCAGGCACGTCCAGGCGCCTCTGCCAGTCCCTGCGCAGCAGGCAGGCTGCTGGCCACACTTACTCTTTCAGTGCCGCCAGCTTCTCCTGCCTGCTGGTCATCTGCATAGCACCCATCCACTCCTCAAAGAGCTCTGCGTGCAGGAGCTTGGAGGGGATCTTGCGGAGGAAGTCCTGCAATGCCAAGGGCTGCGCGTGAGGCTTTGGGCACTCCCGCCGGGAGCACAGGCAGCATCCCCGGCACTCTGGCTCAGGAGCCCGTGGCTGGGTTTTGGCTCTTGCTCTCACGGGTGCCCACCGGCACCAAGAAAGCCAGGAGCCGCTGGGCCCCAGGTCAGCAGGGCACACCTTCAAGACGACGGCCAGGAGGTGCGCAGGCTGGCTTTTGAGGTGGACCTCTGCTCCGCTGTCCAGGGCCTCCCTGAGCTCTCGGGAGGCACGCTCACCAGCTGCCAGCCGGAAGATGCCCTCCGAGGATGGGCCATGCTCACGCAGGAGGGCCAGCAGGTCCTGCAGGGCACAGAGGAGGAGAGTTGCTGGGCTGGAGACAGGCTTTGGGGCAGGGGAACCTGCCTTAGGGGCAGGAGCAAGCGTGGGCATCTCCGCAGTTCTCACGGGGGTGGGTGACATGGGGAGGAGCCTGCTTTGTCCCTGAGCCCCACGTGGGGTCCCCTCTGCTAGGGCCACCGCCTCTCCGGAGGAGCCAGAGGGATGGGCCCCCCCTGGCCAGGCATGCTTACCTGGATGGGCTGGGGCAGTGTCCCGTCCTGGCTGCAGAGTTCTGCCAGGGGCCGACCAAAGAGAGTCCCGCTGCTGCCAGAGTCCGATGTCCTGGTCACCTCTGCGGCGGCCGAGGTCCCTCGCCGTGAAAATGGCCAGGGCAGATACTTCCTCCAGCGAATCCCACCTGCTGCCAAGGAAAAGAAAGCAAAGAGGCATGAAGGAGAAGCGCCAGGCAAATGCTCCTGGACCCTCTCGGTGCTGTCCCCCCACCACCGAAAGCAAGGGAGAGGCGTTGCTTGGGAAGGAGGGGCCCTGGGGGCTCAGCTCTCTCCGGCCGCAGAGCGATGGGGATGGACGTGCCCTGCGGGAAGGGCAGCAGCAGCCCCGGTGCAGCACGAGGGCCCGCCTGCGAGAGGAGAGGGGCCGTCCTGTCCCATGTTCTCCAAACTCACCATCCTTGTGGCCAAGCCCATCTTGGCTGCAAGAGGGGACGGGAGGCGGCCGCTGCTTGGGACCAGCCTGCAAGAAATGCACTGCGCTCACCGAGCAGCCCCGCAGCAGAAAGGGCCCGGGGGGGAGCTGCATCAGCCCCTGGCCGTGTGTGAGAGGTGGAGACGGCCGAGAGCGCAGCCCAAGCGATCCTCACCTCTGCCTGGCGCTTGACCAGCCTCTCCAGGCTGCTGGCGTCTAGTGTCGTCGGCTGGGAAAGGGGAAAAGAGCAGAAGGTCAGAAGCCATGCACCCGATGCCGGGCTGGAGCGGGCTCTGGGGGCAGAGGGGAGACGGGAGGGACACTCACAGCATTTCGGCGCCTCAGCTCCTTCAGCAGGAGCTTGATGGAGGGCAGTCGGGTCACCCGGGCTCCCTCCACTCCTTCTGGTGGCCTGTGCATAGGGAAAGGGACGAGAAGGAGCTGTGTGAGACCCGAGCTGCCTTGTCCCTCTCCTGCCAGCCCAGGGAGCGCTTCCAAGCTGCCCCGAAGCAGCCGGGTAGCGGCCGGCAGTGGAGCGCAGAGCAGCGGCAGTGGTGGGGCCGGGGCTGGGCGGGTGTTGGCTGGACACAGGTGGGCGAAGCAGCTGCACCAGGTCTGCACGCTGGAGAGCTGCCCGCAGCCGCGGGGGCACCTCTCCCCAGCTGGGGAGCGGTGTTTCCCCACGGCACAGCTACACCTGGAGCATCCCCCCGTGCTGTGAGCACAGGTTCCCCAGGCTGCACGGCCAGGCAGGGCTTACCCAAGGAGGGCGTTGAGCCAGAGCTCCTTCACCACCCGGGAGCTGCAGAAAGAGCAGAGAAAGACCCTGAGTGCCCGCTGCTCCCCAGCCTGCGGGCAGAGGTGGGCTGCGGCACAGCCCTGCCCCGTGGGGACGGCCACAGGGGCAGGAGAGAGCCCCGTGGGGCAGGACAGAGGCGCTGCCTGGCCCTGCCGTGGGACCAGGCACTGAGACTCACCAGAACGTGACGATGCAGGAGCCCCAGGGCCAGACAAAGACAAGGGACTTGGCCTCCTTGCCTTCCTCCTCCTTGGCGCCATCGCCGGCTGCCCCCTTCCCGCTGCTGAACACCTGCAGCAGGGCCAGGGCCAGGCAGAGCTCTGGGCGTGGGGCGCTGTCACGTCTGCAAAGAGGACCGGCAGGCAATGACCCGGAGGTGGCCAAGCCCGGTGGCTCCCCTCGAGCCTTTGCCTGCCACGGGCACGGCCATGGGCGCATCCAGCAGCAGGGTGCCGGGGGCCTGGGGCAGCTCCTGGGGTGTCCCTGCCCTGGGGCCAGGGCCAGGGCCAGGGCTTGGGAGGAAAGGCAGCCGGGCTCCGCGAGTCTTACTTGGCCTTGGCGATGACCAAGGTGTCCCTGAAGAGGAGGAGGTCCCTCTTCTTCGTCCGCCGGCCCTGGGTCACGCGCACGCGCTGCTGTTCCCGCAGCTCGGGTGATGCCGGCACGAGCAGGCACGGCTGCCCGGGCTCAGGGTCGTCCCTGCGGAGCAGAGGGCGTCGGGCATGAGCAAGGCGGCTGCTGCGGGGCCCGGCTGTGCCGGCGTGTCCCCGAGCCATGGGGGGAGCTCACCTGGAGCCCTGGCAGCAGTTGACCTGTCCCATCCTCACGGGATCAAGGGAATCCTCACGTGGGACACTGCTGTAGAGCTCAGGAGAGTTCCCAGCCGGTCCACGGGAGGCCTCCAAGGGCTTCTCGCTACTGACACGCGGTGCCACAAGCACACTGGGCAAGAGCCGGACTCTCCCCAGTGACGCTCTGCGCTGGCACAGCAACGGCCCTGCAGGCACCGGGGCCTTTTGTGGGCCAGCGTCGGGTCCAACATTGTGATGCCAACAGTCGCTCTGGGGCGTGGGCGGGGGAGGGGCTCCAGGGGGCTCTCCCCAGTGTGCCCATGTCTCCCTCGTACTGGGGAGCTGCTTTCCAGCAGCTTTATAGGCTTTATGGAATCATCTAGGTTGAAGGGATCTTTAAGATCATCGAGTCCAGCCATCAACCCAACACTGCCAAAACCACCACTAAGCCGTGTCCCGAAGCACCACCTCTACCCGTCTTTTAAATACCTCCAGGCATGGCGATTCCACCACTTCCCTGGGCAGCCTGTTCCAATGTTTGACAATGCTTTTGGTGAAGAAACTTTTCCTAAGATCCAATCTAAACCTCCCCTGGTGTAACTTGAGGCCATTGCCTCTTGTCCTATGACTTGTTACACGAGAGAAGAGATCGACGGCTACTTCTCCACAGCCTCCTTTCAGGCTTTCAGCTTTGTCAGGCTGCTTTTGGTAATGAGTATGTGTGGACGTGTCCCAGGATGCTTCGTGCTCATACCCGTGCCATCCTCAGTCGTTCCCATCGTCTTTCTGCAGGTCTACCTGTGCCATTGGCGTGAGGGTGAGAAGGGCATGTTTCCTCCAGCCACAGCAGGGGTCCCAGTGGAAAGGCGCTCCCCTGTTATGGGACAGGGAGAAAGAGGATGCACCCTGGTGACAGAGTCCGGAGACAGAGTTTCCACAGAACTCCGTCTTTGCCTTTTTTCCCTTAATGCAATGTTGACACCAACTTTGTTCTTCACAAAATGAGGGAAAAATCTAGAAGGTTCCTGGAGTGTGTTGGGGATAACTTCCTGACACAACTGGTGAGGGAGCCAACTAGGGAAGGGGCCTTGCTGCCCCTGCTGTTTGTAAACAGAGAAGCACTTGTGGGGCATGTAAGGGTTGGAGGCCATCTGGGGCATAGTGATCATGAAATGATCAGAGTTTTCAATTCTCGGATAAGCAAGGAGAGGACCTTGGGGTCTCTGGACATCTAATATATTTGTAGTGGCATTAAAAGTAAGAAAAACAAGTCAGAAGTTTTGCTTTGCTTCCCTCCTGGACCAGACTGACACAATGTCCAACCTATACTGGTAACCAGTGGTACCGAAGATGTCTGCAGGATATAAACAGTTGGTATTTTTGTGACATCTTGTGGCAACTGGTATTGTGCTTCGTTTTTTCTTTCAATTATACAAACTATATTAACAGATCTGGACAGTTTGGTTTTTTTCCATTTGAGAAGATTAATGAACTCTCTAATCCTTCTTCAATATAGTCAGCACAATGAATTGCTCAGGCACCGTATCCAAAGTGTCCTGTTTGGTTCTTTCTAATAGGTCTAATTCACCCTAACACAGCTGTACTATCACAGCTGTACTATCTTCGCAAAAAAACCTCCTTATTTAAAATGATATAAAGAAGATTTGCCTTCATCACTTTATTTATCTTTCCATAGGAGCAATTCTGCACTAAATAGTTCCTGTGAATAAGTTCTCTCACTGTAAATTCTGATAGAATAGTAAAACACATATATATTTATGACAAATTTAAATCATTTTGACAAGAACTTTGGCATTATTGGTATGTGAAAAAACAGTAAAAAATATAGAAGGAGCTGTAGACACTTTGGACTAAGAAGAACTGAAAGAAAAGATGACCTGAAATGGATCTTCTGGCTAACCTCACATTTTTGTTTCACTTGCAATACTCATTTCCATCATTAGGAACTTTACTCCTCAAAGCAATGAGGTTTCTTCCCCTTAATACATAGTCACTGTTACAGCAACTGCTACACAAGATTTTGTTCCCTTTACCTTTCTACGAAATGTTTGATTCAAAGTACAGTTAAAGATAAAGTCACTCTCAAATCTAACTGCAATTACAATGATTGCTTTCATCATTGCTTTCTCCAATATCCATCAGAATATTAATTCATTTGCATTACTGGAAATATTGCCTCACTGTGGTCTAGTGTGGCAGTGATAGCCTCTGTGAATCCAGAGAAGAGAGGAGATAGGAGAGGAGAGGAGAAGAGAAGAGAGGAGAGGAGATTTCATTTGAAAGGGACCTACAACGATCATCTAGTCCAACTGGCTGACGACTTCATAGCTGCACCTCATAGGACATAACTTCCAGCCCTTTCACCAGCTTTGTTGCCCTCCTCTGGACCCACTCAAGTACCTTAACACTGCGGGGCCCAGAGCTGCACACAGTGCTCAAGATGAGTCCCCACCAACACTAAATACAGAGGGTTAATCACCTCTTTTGACCAGAAGGTTATACTGTGTTTGATGCACCCCAGGATGTGGTTTTCCCTCTTGGCTGCCCGGGCAGATTGCTGACTCATTGAGCCTGCTGTGGACCAGCACCCCCAGATCCCTTTCTGCAAGGCTCCTCCCCAGCCACTCCTCTCTCAATCCTCTACCAAAGCTCTTGAGAACCTGGAGAGTCCCCCACTGACTGGAAGTTTGCTGGCATTGCTCTTATTTACAAGGAAGGTTTTAGGGAAGACTCAGGAAACTACAGATATGTTAGTCTAACTCAACTACCTAGAAAAATTATGAATAATATCACACTGGGTACTACTGAAAGGAGTCGTATATCTTGTATATATTTCATTAATAATATTATCTTTTAATTCTATTATTTTATTATTAATATATCACTAAAGTAGTTGAGTTTTTATAAGTCATAAGTCTCTTTCTCTCTTCTTTCCTTCCTTCTTGGAAGGGGAGAGAGGTTAAAGAGGGCATCTGTTGTTCAGTGTAGTGGCCAGCCCAGTCCAAACCGCAACAGTGGTGCACGAGTGGAATCTGCTGGGCAGAGCAGAAGGGCAGGGGAGGCCTCTCTCCTCGCCTCCGCCGAGGTGGTGCTGGGGCTGCACAATGCAGCCCCTCGAAGCCCAGGTGTTGGAGCTCATCCAGGAGATCCAAGCAGCAAAATCAAATCGGCACCTGAAAGCACAGAGTCACAAAGCGCTGATGAAACCGTGGAGGTGGGAACAGGCGTGACTTTGTCCCCAGCTCTTTGGGAAGTCCAATGAAAAAGGGGTAGTTCCCGGCACAGGAGAGAGAGCCCTAACTGGCAGCATCTACGATCTTGCTTTGGCCCCTTCCCAACACTTGCGACACCCTGAGGGCACAGCAAGTTGACAGAGGTGTGCACTGCCCCTTTGCCAGGCAGTAGGGCTGGGCAGGGAGCCCCCAAGGAACTGTGATGTGGTCCTTTCCAAAACCTGAGCAGCAGCGTCCCTCCTTGTCCCTTGCTAGAAACACAGGTTAGAAGGCAAAACACACTTCTGCTGTATTGTTTGGTTGAGTTTTTTTCTTCCTTCAGCTATCTCAGGTGAAATGGGAGCATTTGAAGAAGTGCCAGGATCTCGGTGTCTACAGCTCCTTGCTGTGTCTTTGGGACTCAGACACCACCAGCCTGTGCTAGGATTGCCAGCTGACGTGAGCAGAAAAGTGGGACTTTGCCTCTTTCTGTAGGGAGCGGGTCAAAGAGCTCCAAATTGTGAGCCTTGTGACCTTGCTGGGGGATCTGCTCAGCCTTGCACAAACAGACCACCAAGAAGTGCAAAATGAAAACTGCCGAGGCTGAGGTGTTACGCCTCTCCTGACGTACACGTTCTCCCAAGGGCAGGTGCGTGCTTCCGCTCTGGGGCCATCTTTGTGCACCTCAGAAATATTTCCGCTACTCAGAGCGGAACGTTCAGAGCTTTGAAAGGACAGCAGAATCTGTTACACACCTGTAACAGAAATGAAAATGAAAATGAAATTACTAGAAGCGCGTGCACAAAGAATGTGAAATTATTACTTTCCAAATTGCAAAACCAATAAACCAGAGATCCTATTATAGTATCTACATTGGCTTAAGGGGAGGAAAGAGAGCTAAGTCAACTATAACCTGTAACCAAAAAAATTACAAAGTATATTCAAAAATTTGTTTATAAAATAGATAGTAATATAGGATTATTGGAAAGGGTATTCTGCTGTGTGCTGCATACGAGTACTTGCACCGTACTTGCAATGGGTGCTGCCTTTGTGTATCAAGCACAGTTCAGCATCTGCCCGCCCAGAACGAGTAGCTGTGAATAAAACCCAGAGGGTTTATATAGTATGGAACATGCCGTGCAGCATCAATGTTGTCCATCACGTTCCTCCTAGATGACACAAACTGCAATGCGTAACACACTCCCTATGAAGTTCATGTGCCAGCTCCCCAGCTGGGGAGATGTGCCAGCTGGTGGGCATTTGCTCACGGAGCTGGTGAGTGAGCCAGCAAAGCCTCCTGTAAGGGCTGGGATGGGTCTGAGGGTGGTACAGGGCTGCTCCCACTCAGTGCTTCTCCTGGTTTGAGGTAAAACAGAACCCATTTTCTTTTCAGGAATTTTACTTTGCAGCTAAGCCTCTTCCAAGTCGCTCACTCCCTGAAAGTAACAGAATATTTTTCAGACAGTGTGCGCTCCTAGCAGAGAAGGTCTGATGTTTCTAGTGAGTACCAGGGAATGGTCTGCAGAGAGGCTCCTGCTTACGCTTGTTGCTAGAACCATCAAGGCCAGCTCGCTTTGCTCTGCACAGAGTTGGAGGGTCGGAAGCAGAAGAGCACAGCGGGGTGGCATGTGTGGGGAGGAGCAGACAGGACAGGTGACCCAAACCTGACCAACAGAGTATCCCAACCCACTGGCATCATGCTCAGTGTAAAAGCTGAGAGATGAGGGCTCACCCTCTTGAATGGGCGGCATCTGAGGAGGACTCTGTCTGTTCGTCTGGCTTTGATCTCGATCTGTGCGTTCCTGACTCCAGATTGGGAATCCAGTTCCCATCCATCACTGAGTCCAGTCTGGGACTTTCCCGGTGTCTGCAGGTGATGCAATCATCATCTTGGAAGCTCGAGATGGGTCATATACGTTGTATATATTTCATTATTTCATTATTAATATGATTATCTTTTCTTTTTATTATTTTATTATTAATATCTCATTAAAGTAGTTGAGTTTCTTTAGAAGTCATAAGTCTCTCTCTGTATCTCTCTCTCTTCTTTTCTCTCCCTCCTTCACGGAAAGGGAGAGAGGTTAAAGAGGACATCTGTTGTTCGGTGTAGTGGCCAGCCCAGCCCAAACCATGACAGTGGTGCAAGAGTGGAATCTGCTGGGCAGAGCAGAATGGCAGGGGTGCCTCTCTCCTTGTCTCTTCTAAGGTGGTGCTGGGGCTGCATGATGCGGCCCCTTGAGGCCGTGGCGTTTGAGCTCATCCAGGGAATCCAAGCAGCAAAACTAAATCGTCACCTGCAAGGACAGAGTCAGAAAGTGCTGATGAAACCATGGAGGCAGGAACAGGCGTGAATTTGTCCCCCATGTTTTGGGAAGTCCAACAAAAAAGAGGTAGTTCCTGGCAAAGGAGCGAGAGCCCTTACTGTCAGTGACTATGGTCGTGCTTTGGCCCCTTCTCAACACCTGCCACACCCTGGGGGCATGACAAGTTGACAGAGATGCACAGTGACCCTTTGCCAGGCAGTAGGGCTGGGCAGGGAGCCCCCACGGAGCTGTGATGTGGTCCTTCCTGAAACCTGAGCACCAACATCCCTCACTGTCCCTTGCTAGAAACCCAGGTTTGAAGGCAAAACACGCTTCTTTTGTTTGGTTTGGTTGTTTCATTCTTCCTTCAATTATCTCAGGTGAGATGGTAGCTTTTTAAGGAGTGCCGGTATCTCGGTGTCTACAGCTCCTTGGCACAGCTCCTTGCTGTGTCTTTGGGATTCAGACAACACCAGCCAGTGCAAACAGAGCATCAATAAATGCAAAATGAAAACTGCCAAGGCTAGGCTGGTATGTTCCTCCTGACATACACGTTCTCCCTAGGGCCGGTGCATGCTACCTCTCTGGGGCCATCTCTGTGCACCCTGGAAACATTTCCGCTACTCAGAGCGGTGTTCAGAGCTTTGAAAGGACAGCAGAATCTGTTACACACCTGGGCTCCTCGTTCTTCTTTCCTGCTTGGATGGCCTCAGTTGCCCATCCCTGGGAGCTCTTTTTCCAACTTTCTCTTCTTCCTCTCAGGTTGCCCGTCACTCCCTTCTTCGCAGGTTGGTTTTCTCTTTCTGTTTTCTTGTGAAGAGCCTGGCAACCTTTCCATTCAAGCGCCTTGTTAGACAGCTAAACCCATGATAAACTTAAACCAATTCTACTCTTAAGCAAAGCTGGCTCATTGTACCTTTTCTCCTGGGACGAGCTCTGCAGGTGTTCGCCTTCTGGAGCGACTGGAGGCTCCTGCAATGGAAATGTGGCCGTTAACAGGTGGCAAGGACCTACCTGCCCAATTGCTCCCTCATTTCTGAAAGGCAGATCCCTTGGATGGGTTTCCTCAGCTCAGCTGAGCCACTTCTGTTGGGATCACCACACAAAGTGCGATGGCCAACCTGCATCAGCCTTCCAGAGCTGCAGGCTGCTGAATGACCTTGCTTGTCTCTGTGGCACTAGGCCCACCTTCCGAGGCGGGAGGCTTCTACTGTCATGCTGTTTGTGCCTCTGACATACCTCTGCTGTTTCCGCTTCCACCTGAGGTGCTGATAACTCTTCACCAGATGCCCTGGCAAGGTCAGCCACCTCCTCCTCAAAGAGTTCCCCGTTGTGTTCAATGAGGAACTCCACCAGCTCCGTCACCTGCAGACAGCAAACCATTGGTTTCTCCCTAGGTGGCTCAAAATGGGTCAAGCAGCCTCTCCCACTCCGCACCCTTGCTTCTGCGCAGAAAGCTGCAGCTCTGCACAGGGCTGCTCTTCCCGGCAGCTCTTCCCGACCACCAGCGTTTGCTGAAGAGAGGACGCAGCCAGGTACCTCTGAGCAGCAAAGCTGGGCTGGGCCCAGAAGGCTGTAGGCAGCTGGAAAACACAGCGTACCTTTTGTGTCACCTGCACCAGCGCGTCCAGGGGGAGCGTGTGCTCCTCCAGTGGGCTCAGGAGGTTTGGCCCCACGCAGATGGCCAAGTTCTGTGCTGTCATCCTGCTGGTGGCCACGTTTCTGCTGATGTTCTGAAGCAGGGACAGCAACTGCTTGAGGAGGAGGAAGTTGGCTTTGGGCAACTTGCTGGTCACCCTGAGGGAACAGGAACACAACGTTAAAGAAGTAGATGCTGTGGATACAGGTAGCCCAGGCCAATCTCACCCAAGCCCACCCAAGGGAAGACTCTCTGGCCATGCCTGGCTTACAGCAGAGGGACTGCCTTTGCTGAGGGATGGTCACCTCCCCCCCGCCCCCTTCTCCCTGCCCTTCTGGCAAGGGTCCCTTTGTGCAGCGATCCCCAATGCCTGTGGGAAGTGCTCCAAAAGAGAAATGCTTTTCTGTGCCACTTTATCCCAAACCCCAACCCCACAGCCGGCAGAGAACACGGCTTTTTCAAGGAGGCCCTCACTTTGCAGGCACGTCCAGGCGCCTCTGCCAGTCCCTGCGCAGCAGGCAGGCTGCTGGCCACACTTACTCTTTCAGTGCCGCCAGCTTCTCCTGCCTGCTGGTCATCTGCATAGCACCCATCCACTCCTCAAAGAGCTCTGCGTGCAGGAGCTTGGAGGGGATCTTGCGGAGGAAGTCCTGCAATGCCAAGGGCTGCGCGTGAGGCTTTGGGCACTCCCGCCGGGAGCACAGGCAGCATCCCCGGCACTCTGGCTCAGGAGCCCGTGGCTGGGTTTTGGCTCTTGCTCTCACGGGTGCCCACTGGCACCAAGAAAGCCAGGAGCCGCTGGGCCCCAGGTCAGCAGGGCACACCTTCAAGACGACGGCCAGGAGGTGCGCAGGCTGGCTTTCGAGGTGGACCTCTGCTCCGCTGTCCAGGGCCTCCCTGAGCTCTCGGGAGGCACGCTCACCAGCTGCCAGCCGGAAGATGCCCTCCGAGGATGGGCCATGCTCACGCAGGAGGGCCAGCAGGTCCTGCAGGGCACAGAGGAGGAGAGTTGCTGGGCTGGAGACAGGCTTTGGGGCAGGGGAACCTGCCTTAGGGGCAGGAGCAAGCGTGGGCATCTCCGCAGTTCTCACGGGGGTGGGTGACATGGGGAGGAGCCTGCTTTGTCCCTGAGCCCCACGTGGGGTCCCCTCTGCTAGGGCCACCGCCTCTCCGGAGGAGCCAGAGGGATGGGCCCCCCCTGGCCAGGCATGCTTACCTGGATGGGCTGGGGCAGTGTCCCGTCCTGGCTGCAGAGTTCTGCCAGGGGCCGACCAAAGAGAGCCCCGCTGCTGCCAGAGTCCGATGTCCTGGTCACCTCTGCGGCGGCCGAGGTCCCTCGCCGTGAAAATGGCCAGGGCAGATACTTCCTCCAGCGAATCCCACCTGCTGCCAAGGAAAAGAAAGCAAAGAGGCATGAAGGAGAAGCGCCAGGCAAATGCTCCTGGACCCTCTCGGTGCTGTCCCCCCACCACCGAAAGCAAGGGAGAGGCGTTGCTTGGGAAGGAGGGGCCCTGGGGGCTCAGCTCTCTCCGGCCGCAGAGCGATGGGGATGGACGTGCCCTGCGGGAAGGGCAGCAGCAGCCCCGGTGCAGCACGAGGGCCCGCCTGCGAGAGGAGAGGGGCCGTCCTGTCCCTATGTTCTCCAAACTCACCATCCTTGCGGCCAAGCCCATCTTGGCTGCAAGAGGGGACGGGAGGTGGCCGCTGCTTGGGACCAGCCTGCAAGAAACGCACTGCGCTCACCGAGCAGCCCCGCAGCAGAAAGGGCCCGGGGGGGAGCTGCATCAGCCCCTGGCCGTGTGTGAGAGGTGGAGACGGCCGAGAGCGCAGCCCAAGCGATCCTCACCTCTGCCTGGCGCTTGACCAGCCTCTCCAGGCTGCTGGCGTCTAGTGTCGTCGGCTGGGAAAGGGGAAAAGAGCAGAAGGTCAGAAGCCATGCACCCGATGCCGGGCTGGAGCGGGCTCTGGGGGCAGAGGGGAGACGGGAGGGACACTCACAGCATTTCGGCGCCTCAGCTCCTTCAGCAGGAGCTTGATGGAGGGCAGTCGGGTCACCCGGGCTCCCTCCACTCCTTCTGGTGGCCTGTGCATAGGGAAAGGGACGAGAAGGAGCTGTGTGAGACCCGAGCTGCCTTGTCCCTCTCCTGCCAGCCCAGGGAGCGCTTCCAAGCTGTCCCGAAGCAGCCGGGTAGCGGCCGGCAGTGGAGCGCAGAGCAGCGGCAGTGGTGGGGCCGGGGCTGGGCGGGTGTTGGCTGGACACAGGTGGGCGAAGCAGCTGCACCAGGTCTGCACGCTGGAGAGCTGCCCGCAGCCGCGGGGGCACCTCTCCCCAGCTGGGGAGCGGTGTTTCCCCACGGCACAGCTACACCTGGAGCATCCCCCCGTGCTGTGAGCACAGGTTCCCCAGGCTGCACGGCCAGGCAGGGCTTACCCAAGGAGGGCGTTGAGCCAGAGCTCCTTCACCACCCGGGAGCTGCAGAAAGAGCAGAGAAAGACCCTGAGTGCCCGCTGCTCCCCAGCCTGCGGGCAGAGGTGGGCTGCGGCACAGCCCTGCCCCGTGGGGACGGCCACAGGGGCAGGAGAGAGCCCCGTGGGGCAGGACAGAGGCGCTGCCTGGCCCTGCCGTGGGACCAGGCACTGAGACTCACCAGAACGTGACGATGCAGGAGCCCCAGGGCCAGACAAAGACAAGGGACTTGGCCTCCTTGCCTTCCTCCTCCTTGGCGCCATCGCCGGCTGCCCCCTTCCCGCTGCTGAACACCTGCAGCAGGGCCAGGGCCAGGCAGAGCTCTGGGCGTGGGGCGCTGTCACGTCTGCAAAGAGGACCGGCAGACAATGACCCGGAGGTGGCCAAGCCCGGTGGCTCCCCTCGAGCCTTTGCCTGCCACGGGCACGGCCATGGGCGCATCCAGCAGCAGGGTGCCGGGGGCCTGGGGCAGCTCCTGGGGTGTCCCTGCCCTGGGGCCAGGGCCAGGGCCAGGGCTTGGGAGGAAAGGCAGCCGGGCTCCGCGAGTCTTACTTGGCCTTGGCGATGACCAAGGTGTCCCTGAAGAGGAGGAGGTCCCTCTTCTTCGTCCGCCGGCCCTGGGTCACGCGCACGCGCTGCTGTTCCCGCAGCTCGGGTGATGCCGGCACGAGCAGGCACGGCTGCCCGGGCTCAGGGTCGTCCCTGCGGAGCAGAGGGCGTCGGGCATGAGCAAGGCGGCTGCTGCGGGGCCCGGCTGTGCCGGCGTGTCCCCGAGCCATGGGGGGAGCTCACCTGGAGCCCTGGCAGCAGTTGACCTGTCCCATCCTCACGGGATCAAGGGAATCCTCACGTGGGACACTGCTGTAGAGCTCAGGAGAGTTCCCAGCCGGTCCACGGGAGGCCTCCAAGGGCTTCTCGCTACTGACACGCGGTGCCACAAGCACACTGGGCAAGAGCCGGACTCTCCCCAGTGACGCTCTGCGCTGGCACAGCAACGGCCCTGCAGGCACCGGGGCCTTTTGTGGGCCGGCGTCGGGTCCAACATTGTGATGCCAACAGTCGCTCTGGGGGGTGGGCGGGGGAGGGGCTCCAGGGGGCTCTCCCCAGTGTGCCCATGTCTCCCTCGTACTGGGGAGCTGCTTTCCAGCAGCTTTATAGACTCATAGAGTCATCTAGCTTGAAGGGATCTTTAAGATCATCGAGTCCAGCCATCAACCCAACACTGCCAAAACCACCACTAAGCCGTGTCCCGAAGCACCACCTCTACCCGTCTTTTAAATACCTCCAGGCATGGCGATTCCACCACTTCCCTGGGCAGCCTGTTCCAATGTTTGACAATGCTTTTGGTGAAGAAACTTTTCCTAAGATCCAATCTAAACCTCCCCTGGTGTAACTTGAGGCCATTGCCTCTTGTCCTATGACTTGTTACACGAGAGAAGAGATCGACGGCTACTTCTCCACAGCCTCCTTTCAGGCTTTCAGCTTTGTCAGGCTGCTTTTGGTAATGAGTATGTGTGGACGTGTCCCAGGATGCTTCGTGCTCATACCCGTGCCATCCTCAGTCGTTCCCATCGTCTTTCTGCAGGTCTACCTGTGCCATTGGCGTGAGGGTGAGAAGGGCATGTTTCCTCCAGCCACAGCAGGGGTCCCAGTGGAAAGGCGCTCCCCTGTTATGGGACAGGGAGAAAGAGGATGCACCCTGGTGACAGAGTCCGGAGACAGAGTTTCCACAGAACTCCGTCTTTGCCTTTTTTCCCTTAATGCAATGTTGACACCAACTTTGTTCTTCACAAAATGAGGGAAAAATCTAGAAGGTTCCTGGAGTGTGTTGGGGATAACTTCCTGACACAACTGGTGAGGGAGCCAACTAGGGAAGGGGCCTTGCTGCCCCTGCTGTTTGTAAACAGAGAAGCACTTGTGGGGCATGTAAGGGTTGGAGGCCATCTGGGGCATAGTGATCATGAAATGATCAGAGTTTTCAATTCTCGGATAAGCAAGGAGAGGACCTTGGGGTCTCTGGACATCTAATATATTTGTAGTGGCATTAAAAGTAAGAAAAACAAGTCAGAAGTTTTGCTTTGCTTCCCTCCTGGACCAGACTGACACAATGTCCAACCTATACTGGTAACCAGTGGTACCGAAGATGTCTGCAGGATATAAACAGTTGGTATTTTTGTGACATCTTGTGGCAACTGGTATTGTGCTTCGTTTTTTCTTTCAATTATACAAACTATATTAACAGATCTGGACAGTTTGGGTTTTTTCCATTTGAGAAGATTAATGAACTCTCTAATCCTTCTTCAATATAGTCAGCACAATGAATTGCTCAGGCACCGTATCCAAAGTGTCCTGTTTGGTTCTTTCTAATAGGTCTAATTCACCCTAACACAGCTGTACTATCACAGCTGTACTATCTTCGCAAAAAAACCTCCTTATTTAAAATGATATAAAGAAGATTTGCCTTCATCACTTTATTTATCTTTCCATAGGAGCAATTCTGCACTAAATAGTTCCTGTGAATAAGTTCTCTCACTGTAAATTCTGATAGAATAGTAAAACACATATATATTTATGACAAATTTAAATCATTTTGACAAGAACTTTGGCATTATTGGTATGTGAAAAAACAGTAAAAAATATAGAAGGAGCTGTAGACACTTTGGACTAAGAAGAACTGAAAGAAAAGATGACCTGAAATGGATCTTCTGGCTAACCTCACATTTTTGTTTCACTTGCAATACTCATTTCCATCATTAGGAACTTTACTCCTCAAAGCAATGAGGTTTCTTCCCCTTAATACATAGTCACTGTTACAGCAACTGCTACACAAGATTTTGTTCCCTTTACCTTTCTACGAAATGTTTGATTCAAAGTACAGTTAAAGATAAAGTCACTCTCAAATCTAACTGCAATTACAATGATTGCTTTCATCATTGCTTTCTCCAATATCCATCAGAATATTAATTCATTTGCATTACTGGAAATATTGCCTCACTGTGGTCTAGTGTGGCAGTGATAGCCTCTGTGAATCCAGAGAAGAGAGGAGATAGGAGAGGAGAGGAGAAGAGAAGAGAGGAGAGGAGATTTCATTTGAAAGGGACCTACAACGATCATCTAGTCCAACTGGCTGACGACTTCATAGCTGCACCTCATAGGACATAACTTCCAGCCCTTTCACCAGCTTTGTTGCCCTCCTCTGGACCCACTCAAGTACCTTAACACTGCGGGGCCCAGAGCTGCACACAGTGCTCAAGATGAGTCCCCACCAACACTAAATACAGAGGGTTAATCACCTCTTTTGACCAGAAGGTTATACTGTGTTTGATGCACCCCAGGATGTGGTTTTCCCTCTTGGCTGCCCGGGCAGATTGCTGACTCATTGAGCCTGCTGTGGACCAGCACCCCCAGATCCCTTTCTGCAAGGCTCCTCCCCAGCCACTCCTCTCTCAATCCTCTACCAAAGCTCTTGAGAACCTGGAGAGTCCCCCACTGACTGGAAGTTTGCTGGCATTGCTCTTATTTACAAGGAAGGTTTTAGGGAAGACTCAGGAAACTACAGATATGTTAGTCTAACTCAACTACCTAGAAAAATTATGAATAATATCACACTGGGTACTACTGAAAGGAGTCGTATATCTTGTATATATTTCATTAATAATATTATCTTTTAATTCTATTATTTTATTATTAATATATCACTAAAGTAGTTGAGTTTTTATAAGTCATAAGTCTCTTTCTCTCTTCTTTCCTTCCTTCTTGGAAAGGGAGAGAGGTTAAAGAGGGCATCTGTTGTTCAGTGTAGTGGCCAGCCCAGTCCAAACCGCAACAGTGGTGCACGAGTGGAATCTGCTGGGCAGAGCAGAAGGGCAGGGGGGGCCTCTCTCCTCGCCTCCGCCGAGGTGGTGCTGGGGCTGCACAATGCAGCCCCTCGAAGCCCAGGAGCTCATCCAGGAGATCCAAGCAGCAAAATCAAATCGGCACCTGAAAGCACAGAGTCACAAAGCGCTGATGAAACCGTGGAGGTGGGAACAGGCGTGACTTTGTCCCCAGCTCTTTGGGAAGTCCAATGAAAAAGGGGTAGTTCCCGGCACAGGAGAGAGAGCCCTAACTGGCAGCATCTACGATCTTGCTTTGGCCCCTTCCCAACACTTGCGACACCCTGAGGGCACAGCAAGTTGACAGAGGTGTGCACTGCCCCTTTGCCAGGCAGTAGGGCTGGGCAGGGAGCCCCCAAGGAACTGTGATGTGGTCCTTTCCAAAACCTGAGCAGCAGCGTCCCTCCTTGTCCCTTGCTAGAAACACAGGTTAGAAGGCAAAACACACTTCTGCTGTATTGTTTGGTTGAGTTTTTTTCTTCCTTCAGCTATCTCAGGTGAAATGGGAGCATTTGAAGAAGTGCCAGGATCTCGGTGTCTACAGCTCCTTGCTGTGTCTTTGGGACTCAGACACCACCAGCCTGTGCTAGGATTGCCAGCTGCCGTGAGCAGAAAAGTGGGACTTTGCCTCTTTCTGTAGGGAGCGGGTCAAAGAGCTCCAAATTGTGAGTCTTGTGACCTTGCTGGGGGATCTGCTCAGCCTTGCACAAACAGACCACCAAGAAGTGCAAAATGAAAACTGCCGAGGCTGAGGTGTTACGCCTCTCCTGACGTACACGTTCTCCCAAGGGCAGGTGCGTGCTTCCGCTCTGGGGCCATCTTTGTGCACCTCAGAAATATTTCCGCTACTCAGAGCGGAACATTCAGAGCTTTGAAAGGACAGCAGAATCTGTTACACACCTGTAACAGAAATGAAAATGAAAATGAAATTACTAGAAGCGCGTGCACAAAGAATGTGAAATTATTACTTTCCAAGTTACAAAACCAATAAACCAGAGATCCTATTATAGTATCTACATTGGCTTAAGGGGAGGAAAGAGAGCTAAGTCAACTATAACCTGTAACCAAAAAAATTACAAAGTATATTCAAAAATTTGTTTATAAAATAGATAGTAATATAGGATTATTGGAAAGGGTATTCTGCTGTGTGCTGCATACGAGTACTTGCACTGACCAAAGAGCAGCAATGGGTGCTGCCTTTGTGTATCAAGCACAGTTCAGCATCTGCCCGCCCAGAACGAGTAGCTGTGAATAAAACCCAGAGGGTTTATATAGTATGGAACATGCCGTGCAGCATCAATGTTGTCCATCACGTTCCTCCTAGATGACACAAACTGCAATGCGTAACACACTCCCTATGAAGTTCATGTGCCAGCTCCCCAGCTGGGGAGATGTGCCAGCTGGTGGGCATTTGCTCACGGAGCTGGTGAGTGAGCCAGCAAAGCCTCCTGTAAGGGCTGGGATGGGTCTGAGGGTGGTACAGGGCTGCTCCCACTCAGTGCTTCTCCTGGTTTGAGGTAAAACAGAACCCATTTTCTTTTCAGGAATTTTACTTTGCAGCTAAGCCTCTTCCAAGTCGCTCACTCCCTGAAAGTAACAGAATATTTTTCAGACAGTGTGCACTCCTAGCAGAGAAGGTCTGATGTTTCTAGTGAGTACCAGGGAATGGTCTGCAGAGGGGCTCCTGCTTATGCTTGTTGCTAGAACCATCAAGGCCAGCTCGCTTTGTTCTGCACAGAGTTGGAGGGTCGGAAGCAGAAGAGCACAGTGGGGTGGCATGTGTGGGGAGGAGCAGACAGGACAGGTGACCCAAACCTGACCAACAGAGTATCCCAACCCACTGGCATCATGCTCAGTGTAAAAGCTGAGAGATGAGGGCTCACCCTCTTGAATGGGCGGCATCTGAGGAGGACTCTGTCTGTTCGTCTGGCTTTGATCTCGATCTGTGCGTTCCTGACTCCAGATTGGGAATCCAGTTCCCATCCATCACTGAGTCCAGTCTGGGACTTTCCCAGTGTCTGCAGGTGATGCAATCATCATCTTGGAAGCTCGAGATGGGTCATATACGTTGTATATATTTCATTATTTCATTATTAATATGATTATCTTTTCTTTTTATTATTTTATTATTAATATCTCATTAAAGTAGTTGAGTCTCTTTAGAAGTCATAAGTCTCTCTCTGTATCTCTCTCTCTTCTTTTCTCTCCCTCCTTCACGGAAAGGGAGAGAGGTTAAAGAGGACATCTGTTGTTCGGTGTAGTGGCCAGCCCAGCCCAAACCATGACAGTGGTGCAAGAGTGGAATCTGCTGGGCAGAGCAGAATGGCAGGGGTGCCTCTCTCCTTGTCTCTTCTAAGGTGGTGCTGGGGCTGCATGATGCGGCCCCTTGAGGCCGTGGCGTTTGAGCTCATCCAGGGAATCCAAGCAGCAAAACTAAATCGTCACCTGCAAGGACAGAGTCAGAAAGTGCTGATGAAACCATGGAGGCAGGAACAGGCGTGAATTTGTCCCCCATGTTTTGGGAAGTCCAACAAAAAAGAGGTAGTTCCTGGCAAAGGAGAGAGAGCCCTTACTGTCAGTGACTATGGTCGTGCTTTGGCCCCTTCTCAACACCTGCCACACCCTGGGGGCATGACAAGTTGACAGAGATGCACAGTGACCCTTTGCCAGGCAGTAGGGCTGGGCAGGGAGCCCCCACGGAGCTGTGATGTGGTCCTTCCTGAAACCTGAGCACCAACATCCCTCACTGTCCCTTGCTAGAAACCCAGGTTTGAAGGCAAAACACGCTTCTTTTGTTTGGTTTGGTTGTTTCATTCTTCCTTCAATTATCTCAGGTGAGATGGTAGCTTTTTAAGGAGTGCCGGTATCTCGGTGTCTACAGCTCCTTGGCACAGCTCCTTGCTGTGTCTTTGGGATTCAGACAACACCAGCCAGTGCAAACAGAGCATCAATAAATGCAAAATGAAAACTGCCAAGGCTAGGCTGGTATGTTCCTCCTGACATACACGTTCTCCCTAGGGCCGGTGCATGCTACCTCTCTGGGGCCATCTCTGTGCACCCTGGAAACATTTCCGCTACTCAGAGCGGTGTTCAGAGCTTTGAAAGGACAGCAGAATCTGTTACACACCTGGGCTCCTCGTTCTTCTTTCCTGCTTGGATGGCCTCAGTTGCCCATCCCTGGGAGCTCTTTTTCCAACTTTCTCTTCTTCCTCTCAGGTTGCCCGTCACTCCCTTCTTCGCAGGTTGGTTTTCTCTTTCTGTTTTCTTGTGAAGAGCCTGGCAACCTTTCCATTCAAGCGTCTTGTTAGACAGCTAAACCCATGATAAACTTAAACCAATTCTACTCTTAAGCAAAGCTGGCTCATTGTACCTTTTCTCCTGGGACGAGCTCTGCAGGTGTTCGCCTTCTGGAGCGACTGGAGGCTCCTGCAATGGAAATGTGGCCGTTAACAGGTGGCAAGGACCTACCTGCCCAATTGCTCCCTCATTTCTGAAAGGCAGATCCCTTGGATGGGTTTCCTCAGCTCAGCTGAGCCACTTCTGTTGGGATCACCACACAAAGTGCGATGGCCAACCTGCATCAGCCTTCCAGAGCTGCAGGCTGCTGAATGACCTTGCTTGTCTCTGTGGCACTAGGCCCACCTTCTGAGGGTGGAGGCTTCTGTTCTCATGCTGTTTGTGGCCCTGACGTACCTCTGCTGTTTCTGCTTCTGCCCGTTGTGCTGGTGACTCCTCACCCGATGCCCTGGCAAGGTCAGCCACCTCCTCCTCAAAGAGTTCCCCGTTGTGTTCAATGAGGAACTCCACCAGCTCCGTCACCTGCAGACAGCAAACCATTGGTTTCTCCCTAGGTGGCTCAAAATGGGTCAAGCAGCCTCTCCCAGTCCGCACCCTTGCTTCTGCGCAGAAAGCTGCAGCTCTGCACAGGGCTGCTCTTCCCGGCAGCTCTTCCCGACCACCAGCGTTTGCTGAAGAGAGGACGCAGCCAGGTACCTCTGAGCAGCAAAGCTGGGCTGGGCCCAGAAGGCTGTAGGCAGCTGGAAAACACAGCGTACCTTTTGTGTCACCTGCACCAGCGCGTCCAGGGGGAGCGTGTGCTCCTCCAGTGGGCTCAGGAGGTTTGGCCCCACGCAGATGGCCAAGTTCTGTGCTGTCATCCTGCTGGTGGCCACGTTTCTGCTGATGTTCTGAAGCAGGGACAGCAACTGCTTGAGGAGGAGGAAGTTGGCTTTGGGCAACTTGCTGGTCACCCTGAGGGAACAGGAACACAACGTTAAAGAAGTAGATGCTGTGGATACAGGTAGCCCAGGCCAATCTCACCCAAGCCCACCCAAGGGAAGACTCTCTGGCCATGCCTGGCTTACAGCAGAGGGACTGCCTTTGCTGAGGGATGGTCACCTCCCCCCCGCCCCCTTCTCCCTGCCCTTCTGGCAAGGGTCCCTTTGTGCAGCGATCCCCAATGCCTCTGGGAAGTGCTCCAAAAGAGAAATGCTTCTCTGTGCCACTTTATCCCAAACCCCAACCCCACAGCCGGCAGAGAACACGGCTTTTTCAAGGAGGCCCTCACTTTGCAGGCACGTCCAGGCGCCTCTGCCAGTCCCTGCGCAGCAGGCAGGCTGCTGGCCACACTTACTCTTTCAGTGCCGCCAGCTTCTCCTGCCTGCTGGTCATCTGCATAGCACCCATCCACTCCTCAAAGAGCTCTGCGTGCAGGAGCTTGGAGGGGATCTTGCGGAGGAAGTCCTGCAATGCCAAGGGCTGCGCGTGAGGCTTTGGGCACTCCCGCCGGGAGCACAGGCAGCATCCCTGGCACTCTGGCTCAGGAGCCCGTGGCTGGGTTTTGGCTCTTGCTCTCACGGGTGCCCACTGGCACCAAGAAAGCCAGGAGCTGCTGGGCCCCAGGTCAGCAGGGCACACCTTCAAGACGACGG
This sequence comes from Numenius arquata, assembly GCF_964106895.1. NCBI lineage: Eukaryota > Metazoa > Chordata > Aves > Charadriiformes > Scolopacidae > Numenius > Numenius arquata. The sequence continues at coordinate 94,466,901 of NC_133576.1, read as the reverse complement.
CCAGGAGGTGCGCAGGCTGGCTTTCGAGGTGGACCTCTGCTCCGCTGTCCAGGGCCTCCCTGAGCTCTCGGGAGGCACGCTCACCAGCTGCCAGCCGGAAGATGCCCTCCGAGGATGGGCCATGCTCACGCAGGAGGGCCAGCAGGTCCTGCAGGGCACAGAGGAGGAGAGTTGCTGGGCTGGAGACAGGCTTTGGGGCAGGGGAACCTGCCTTAGGGGCAGGAGCAAGCGTGGGCATCTCCGCAGTTCTCACGGGGGTGGGTGACATGGGGAGGAGCCTGCTTTGTCCCTGAGCCCCACGTGGGGTCCCCTCTGCTAGGGCCACCGCCTCTCCGGAGGAGCCAGAGGGATGGGCCCCCCCTGGCCAGGCATGCTTACCTGGATGGGCTGGGGCAGTGTCCCGTCCTGGCTGCAGAGTTCTGCCAGGGGCCGACCAAAGAGAGCCCCGCTGCTGCCAGAGTCCGATGTCCTGGTCACCTCTGCGGCGGCCGAGGTCCCTCGCTGTGAAAATGGCCAGGGCAGATACTTCCTCCAGCGAATCCCACCTGCTGCCAAGGAAAAGAAAGCAAAGAGGCATGAAGGAGAAGCGCCAGGCAAATGCTCCTGGACCCTCTCGGTGCTGTCCCCCCACCACCGAAAGCAAGGGAGAGGCGTTGCTTGGGAAGGAGGGGCCCTGGGGGCTCAGCTCTCTCCGGCCGCAGAGCGATGGGGATGGACGTGCCCTGCGGGAAGGGCAGCAGCAGCCCCGGTGCAGCACGAGGGCCCGCCTGCGAGAGGAGAGGGGCCGTCCTGTCCCTATGTTCTCCAAACTCACCATCCTTGCGGCCAAGCCCATCTTGGCTGCAAGAGGGGACGGGAGGCGGCCGCTGCTTGGGACCAGCCTGCAAGAAATGCACTGCGCTCACCGAGCAGCCCCGCAGCAGAAAGGGCCCGGGGGGGAGCTGCATCAGCCCCTGGCCGTGTGTGAGAGGTGGAGACGGCCGAGAGCGCAGCCCAAGCGATCCTCACCTCTGCCTGGCGCTTGACCAGCCTCTCCAGGCTGCTGGCGTCTAGTGTCGTCGGCTGGGAAAGGGGAAAAGAGCAGAAGGTCAGAAGCCATGCACCCGATGCCGGGCTGGAGCGGGCTCTGGGGGCAGAGGGGAGACGGGAGGGACACTCACAGCATTTCGGCGCCTCAGCTCCTTCAGCAGGAGCTTGATGGAGGGCAGTCGGGTCACCCGGGCTCCCTCCACTCCTTCTGGTGGCCTGTGCATAGGGAAAGGGACGAGAAGGAGCTGTGTGAGACCCGAGCTGCCTTGTCCCTCTCCTGCCAGCCCAGGGAGCGCTTCCAAGCTGCCCCGAAGCAGCCGGGTAGCGGCCGGCAGTGGAGCGCAGAGCAGCGGCAGTGGTGGGGCCGGGGCTGGGCGGGTGTTGGCTGGACACAGGTGGGCGAAGCAGCTGCACCAGGTCTGCACGCTGGAGAGCTGCCCGCAGCCGCGGGGGCACCTCTCCCCAGCTGGGGAGCGGTGTTTCCCCACGGCACAGCTACACCTGGAGCATCCCCCCGTGCTGTGAGCACAGGTTCCCCAGGCTGCACGGCCAGGCAGGGCTTACCCAAGGAGGGCGTTGAGCCAGAGCTCCTTCACCACCCGGGAGCTGCAGAAAGAGCAGAGAAAGACCCTGAGTGCCCGCTGCTCCCCAGCCTGCGGGCAGAGGTGGGCTGCGGCACAGCCCTGCCCCGTGGGGACGGCCACAGGGGCAGGAGAGAGCCCCGTGGGGCAGGACAGAGGCGCTGCCTGGCCCTGCCGTGGGACCAGGCACTGAGACTCACCAGAACGTGACGATGCAGGAGCCCCAGGGCCAGACAAAGACAAGGGACTTGGCCTCCTTGCCTTCCTCCTCCTTGGTGCCATCGCCGGCTGCCCCCTTCCCGCTGCTGAACACCTGCAGCAGGGCCAGGGCCAGGCAGAGCTCTGGGCGTGGGGCGCTGTCACGTCTGCAAAGAGGACCGGCAGGCAATGACCCGGAGGTGGCCAAGCCCGGTGGCTCCCCTCGAGCCTTTGCCTGCCACGGGCACGGCCATGGGCGCATCCAGCAGCAGGGTGCCGGGGGCCTGGGGCAGCTCCTGGGGTGTCCCTGCCCTGGGGCCAGGGCCAGGGCCAGGGCTTGGGAGGAAAGGCAGCCGGGCTCCGCGAGTCTTACTTGGCCTTGGCGATGACCAAGGTGTCCCTGAAGAGGAGGAGGTCCCTCTTCTTCGTCCGCCGGCCCTGGGTCACGCGCACGCGCTGCTGTTCCCGCAGCTCGGGTGATGCCGGCACGAGCAGGCACGGCTGCCCGGGCTCAGGGTCGTCCCTGCGGAGCAGAGGGCGTCGGGCATGAGCAAGGCGGCTGCTGCGGGGCCCGGCTGTGCCGGCGTGTCCCCGAGCCATGGGGGGAGCTCACCTGGAGCCCTGGCAGCAGTTGACCTGTCCCATCCTCACGGGATCAAGGGAATCCTCACGTGGGACACTGCTGTAGAGCTCAGGAGAGTTCCCAGCCGGTCCACGGGAGGCCTCCAAGGGCTTCTCGCTACTGACACGCGGTGCCACAAGCACACTGGGCAAGAGCCGGACTCTCCCCAGTGACGCTCTGCGCTGGCACAGCAACGGCCCTGCAGGCACCGGGGCCTTTTGTGGGCCGGCGTCGGGTCCAACATTGTGATGCCAACAGTCGCTCTGGGGCGTGGGCGGGGGAGGGGCTCCAGGGGGCTCTCCCCAGTGTGCCCATGTCTCCCTCGTACTGGGGAGCTGCTTTCCAGCAGCTTTATAGGCTTTATGGAATCATCTAGGTTGAAGGGATCTTTAAGATCATCGAGTCCAGCCATCAACCCAACACTGCCAAAACCACCACTAAGCCGTGTCCCGAAGCACCACCTCTACCCGTCTTTTAAATACCTCCAGGCATGGCGATTCCACCGCTTCCCTGGGCAGCCTGTTCCAATGTTTGACAATGCTTTTGGTGAAGAAACTTTTCCTAAGATCCAATCTAAACCTCCCCTGGTGTAACTTGAGGCCATTGCCTCTTGTCCTATGACTTGTTACACGAGAGAAGAGATCGACGGCTACTTCTCCACAGCCTCCTTTCAGGCTTTCAGCTTTGTCAGGCTGCTTTTGGTAATGAGTATGTGTGGACGTGTCCCAGGATGCTTCGTGCTCATACCCGTGCCATCCTCAGTCGTTCCCATCGTCTTTCTGCAGGTCTACCTGTGCCATTGGCGTGAGGGTGAGAAGGGCATGTTTCCTCCAGCCACAGCAGGGGTCCCAGTGGAAAGGCGCTCCCCTGTTATGGGACAGGGAGAAAGAGGATGCACCCTGGTGACAGAGTCCGGAGACAGAGTTTCCACAGAACTCCGTCTTTGCCTTTTTTCCCTTAATCCAATGTTGACACCAACTTTGTTCTTCACAAAATGAGGGAAAAATCTAGAAGGTTCCTGGAGTGTGTTGGGGATAACTTCCTGACACAACTGGTGAGGGAGCCAACTAGGGAAGGGGCCTTGCTGCCCCTGCTGTTTGTAAACAGAGAAGCACTTGTGGGGCATGTAAGGGTTGGAGGCCATCTGGGGCATAGTGATCATGAAATGATCAGAGTTTTCAATTCTCGGATAAGCAAGGAGAGGACCTTGGGGTCTCTGGACATCTAATATATTTGTAGTGGCATTAAAAGTAAGAAAAACAAGTCAGAAGTTTTGCTTTGCTTCCCTCCTGGACCAGACTGACACAATGTCCAACCTATACTGGTAACCAGTGGTACCGAAGATGTCTGCAGGATATAAACAGTTGGTATTTTTGTGACATCTTGTGGCAACTGGTATTGTGCTTCGTTTTTTCTTTCAATTATACAAACTATATTAACAGATCTGGACAGTTTGGGTTTTTTCCATTTGAGAAGATTAATGAACTCTCTAATCCTTCTTCAATATAGTCAGCACAATGAATTGCTCAGGCACCGTATCCAAAGTGTCCTGTTTGGTTCTTTCTAATAGGTCTAATTCACCCTAACACAGCTGTACTATCACAGCTGTACTATCTTCGCAAAAAAACCTCCTTATTTAAAATGATATAAAGAAGATTTGCCTTCATCACTTTATTTATCTTTCCATAGGAGCAATTCTGCACTAAATAGTTCCTGTGAATAAGTTCTCTCACTGTAAATTCTGATAGAATAGTAAAACACATATATATTTATGACAAATTTAAATCATTTTGACAAGAACTTTGGCATTATTGGTATGTGAAAAAACAGTAAAAAATATAGAAGGAGCTGTAGACACTTTGGACTAAGAAGAACTGAAAGAAAAGATGACCTGAAATGGATCTTCTGGCTAACCTCACATTTTTGTTTCACTTGCAATACTCATTTCCATCATTAGGAACTTTACTCCTCAAAGCAATGAGGTTTCTTCCCCTTAATACATAGTCACTGTTACAGCAACTGCTACACAAGATTTTGTTCCCTTTACCTTTCTACGAAATGTTTGATTCAAAGTACAGTTAAAGATAAAGTCACTCTCAAATCTAACTGCAATTACAATGATTGCTTTCATCATTGCTTTCTCCAATATCCATCAGAATATTAATTCATTTGCATTACTGGAAATATTGCCTCACTGTGGTCTAGTGTGGCAGTGATAGCCTCTGTGAATCCAGAGAAGAGAGGAGATAGGAGAGGAGAGGAGAAGAGAAGAGAGGAGAGGAGATTTCATTTGAAAGGGACCTACAACGATCATCTAGTCCAACTGGCTGACGACTTCATAGCTGCACCTCATAGGACATAACTTCCAGCCCTTTCACCAGCTTTGTTGCCCTCCTCTGGACCCACTCAAGTACCTTAACACTGCGGGGCCCAGAGCTGCACACAGTGCTCAAGATGAGTCCCCACCAACACTAAATACAGAGGGTTAATCACCTCTTTTGACCAGAAGGTTATACTGTGTTTGATGCACCCCAGGATGTGGTTTTCCCTCTTGGCTGCCCGGGCAGATTGCTGACTCATTGAGCCTGCTGTGGACCAGCACCCCCAGATCCCTTTCTGCAAGGCTCCTCCCCAGCCACTCCTCTCTCAATCCTCTACCAAAGCTCTTGAGAACCTGGAGAGTCCCCCACTGACTGGAAGTTTGCTGGCATTGCTCTTATTTACAAGGAAGGTTTTAGGGAAGACTCAGGAAACTACAGATATGTTAGTCTAACTCAACTACCTAGAAAAATTATGAATAATATCACACTGGGTACTACTGAAAGGAGTCGTATATCTTGTATATATTTCATTAATAATATTATCTTTTAATTCTATTATTTTATTATTAATATATCACTAAAGTAGTTGAGTTTTTATAAGTCATAAGTCTCTTTCTCTCTTCTTTCCTTCCTTCTTGGAAAGGGAGAGAGGTTAAAGAGGGCATCTGTTGTTCAGTGTAGTGGCCAGCCCAGTCCAAACCGCAACAGTGGTGCACGAGTGGAATCTGCTGGGCAGAGCAGAAGGGCAGGGGGGGCCTCTCTCCTCGCCTCCGCCGAGGTGGTGCTGGGGCTGCACAATGCAGCCCCTCGAAGCCCAGGTGTTGGAGCTCATCCAGGAGATCCAAGCAGCAAAATCAAATCGGCACCTGAAAGCACAGAGTCACAAAGCGCTGATGAAACCGTGGAGGTGGGAACAGGCGTGACTTTGTCCCCAGCTCTTTGGGAAGTCCAATGAAAAAGGGGTAGTTCCCGGCACAGGAGAGAGAGCCCTTACTGGCAGCATCTACGATCTTGCTTTGGCCCCTTCCCAACACTTGCGACACCCTGAGGGCACAGCAAGTTGACAGAGGTGTGCACTGCCCCTTTGCCAGGCAGTAGGGCTGGGCAGGGAGCCCCCAAGGAACTGTGATGTGGTCCTTTCCAAAACCTGAGCAGCAGCGTCCCTCCTTGTCCCTTGCTAGAAACACAGGTTAGAAGGCAAAACACACTTCTGCTGTATTGTTTGGTTGAGTTTTTTTCTTCCTTCAGCTATCTCAGGTGAAATGGGAGCATTTGAAGAAGTGCCAGGATCTCGGTGTCTACAGCTCCTTGCTGTGTCTTTGGGACTCAGACACCACCAGCCTGTGCTAGGATTGCCAGCTGACGTGAGCAGAAAAGTGGGACTTTGCCTCTTTCTGTAGGGAGCGGGTCAAAGAGCTCCAAATTGTGAGTCTTGTGACCTTGCTGGGGGATCTGCTCAGCCTTGCACAAACAGACCACCAAGAAGTGCAAAATGAAAACTGCCGAGGCTGAGGTGTTACGCCTCTCCTGACGTACACGTTCTCCCAAGGGCAGGTGCGTACTTCCGCTCTGGGGCCATCTTTGTGCACCTCAGAAATATTTCCGCTACTCAGAGCGGAACGTTCAGAGCTTTGAAAGGACAGCAGAATCTGTTACACACCTGTAACAGAAATGAAAATGAAATTACTAGAAGCGCGTGCACAAAGAATGTGAAATTATTACTTTCCAAGTTACAAAACCAATAAACCAGAGATCCTATTATAGTATCTACATTGGCTTAAGGGGAGGAAAGAGAGCTAAGTCAACTATAACCTGTAACCAAAAAAATTACAAAGTATATTCAAAAATTTGTTTATAAAATAGATAGTAATATAGGATTATTGGAAAGGGTATTCTGCTGTGTGCTGCATACGAGTACTTGCACCGTACTTGCAATGGGTGCTGCCTTTGTGTATCAAGCACAGTTCAGCATCTGCCCGCCCAGAACGAGTAGCTGTGAATAAAACCCAGAGGGTTTATATAGTATGGAACATGCCGTGCAGCATCAATGTTGTCCATCACGTTCCTCCTAGATGACACAAACTGCAATGCGTAACACACTCCCTATGAAGTTCATGTGCCAGCTCCCCAGCTGGGGAGATGTGCCAGCTGGTGGGCATTTGCTCACGGAGCTGGTGAGTGAGCCAGCAAAGCCTCCTGTAAGGGCTGGGATGGGTCTGAGGGTGGTACAGGGCTGCTCCCACTCAGTGCTTCTCCTGGTTTGAGGTAAAACAGAACCCATTTTCTTTTCAGGAATTTTACTTTGCAGCTAAGCCTCTTCCAAGTCGCTCACTCCCTGAAAGTAACAGAATATTTTTCAGACAGTGTGCACTCCTAGCAGAGAAGGTCTGATGTTTCTAGTGAGTACCAGGGAATGGTCTGCAGAGGGGCTCCTGCTTATGCTTGTTGCTAGAACCATCAAGGCCAGCTCGCTTTGCTCTGCACAGAGTTGGAGGGTCGGAAGCAGAAGAGCACAGCGGGGTGGCATGTGTGGGGAGGAGCAGACAGGACAGGTGACCCAAACCTGACCAACAGAGTATCCCAACCCACTGGCATCATGCTCAGTGTAAAAGCTGAGAGATGAGGGCTCACCCTCTTGAATGGGCGGCATCTGAGGAGGACTCTGTCTGTTCGTCTGGCTTTGATCTCGATCTGTGCGTTCCTGACTCCAGATTGGGAATCCAGTTCCCATCCATCACTGAGTCCAGTCTGGGACTTTCCCAGTGTCTGCAGGTGATGCAATCATCATCTTGGAAGCTCGAGATGGGTCATATACGTTGTATATATTTCATTATTTCATTATTAATATGATTATCTTTTCTTTTTATTATTTTATTATTAATATCTCATTAAAGTAGTTGAGTCTCTTTAGAAGTCATAAGTCTCTCTCTGTATCTCTCTCTCTTCTTTTCTCTCCCTCCTTCACGGAAAGGGAGAGAGGTTAAAGAGGACATCTGTTGTTCGGTGTAGTGGCCAGCCCAGCCCAAACCATGACAGTGGTGCAAGAGTGGAATCTGCTGGGCAGAGCAGAATGGCAGGGGTGCCTCTCTCCTTGTCTCTTCTAAGGTGGTGCTGGGGCTGCATGATGCGGCCCCTTGAAGCCGTGGCGTTTGAGCTCATCCAGGGAATCCAAGCAGCAAAACTAAATCGTCACCTGCAAGGACAGAGTCAGAAAGTGCTGATGAAACCATGGAGGCAGGAACAGGCGTGAATTTGTCCCCCATGTTTTGGGAAGTCCAACAAAAAAGAGGTAGTTCCTGGCAAAGGAGAGAGAGCCCTTACTGTCAGTGACTATGGTCGTGCTTTGGCCCCTTCTCAACACCTGCCACACCCTGGGGGCATGACAAGTTGACAGAGATGCACAGTGACCCTTTGCCAGGCAGTAGGGCTGGGCAGGGAGCCCCCACGGAGCTGTGATGTGGTCCTTCCTGAAACCTGAGCACCAACATCCCTCACTGTCCCTTGCTAGAAACCCAGGTTTGAAGGCAAAACACGCTTCTTTTGTTTGGTTTGGTTGTTTCATTCTTCCTTCAATTATCTCAGGTGAGATGGTAGCTTTTTAAGGAGTGCCGGTATCTCGGTGTCTACAGCTCCTTGGCACAGCTCCTTGCTGTGTCTTTGGGATTCAGACAACACCAGCCAGTGCAAACAGAGCATCAATAAATGCAAAATGAAAACTGCCAAGGCTAGGCTGGTATGTTCCTCCTGACATACACGTTCTCCCTAGGGCCGGTGCATGCTACCTCTCTGGGGCCATCTCTGTGCACCCTGGAAACATTTCCGCTACTCAGAGCGGTGTTCAGAGCTTTGAAAGGACAGCAGAATCTGTTACACACCTGGGCTCCTCGTTCTTCTTTCCTGCTTGGATGGCCTCAGTTGCCCATCCCTGGGAGCTCTTTTTCCAACTTTCTCTTCTTCCTCTCAGGTTGCCCGTCACTCCCTTCTTCGCAGGTTGGTTTTCTCTTTCTGTTTTCTTGTGAAGAGCCTGGCAACCTTTCCATTCAAGCGCCTTGTTAGACAGCTAAACCCATGATAAACTTAAACCAATTCTACTCTTAAGCAAAGCTGGCTCATTGTACCTTTTCTCCTGGGACGAGCTCTGCAGGTGTTCGCCTTCTGGAGCGACTGGAGGCTCCTGCAATGGAAATGTGGCCGTTAACAGGTGGCAAGGACCTACCTGCCCAATTGCTCCCTCATTTCTGAAAGGCAGATCCCTTGGATGGGTTTCCTCAGCTCAGCTGAGCCACTTCTGTTGGGATCACCACACAAAGTGCGATGGCCAACCTGCATCAGCCTTCCAGAGCTGCAGGCTGCTGAATGACCTTGCTTGTCTCTGTAGCACTAGGCCCACCTTCCGAGGCGGGAGGCTTCTACTGTCATGCTGTTTGTGCCTCTGACATACCTCTGCTGTTTCCGCTTCCACCTGAGGTGCTGATAACTCTTCACCAGATGCCCTGGCAAGGTCAGCCACCTCCTCCTCAAAGAGTTCCCCGTTGTGTTCAATGAGGAACTCCACCAGCTCCGTCACCTGCAGACAGCAAACCATTGGTTTCTCCCTAGGTGGCTCAAAATGGGTCAAGCAGCCTCTCCCACTCCGCACCCTTGCTTCTGCGCAGAAAGCTGCAGCTCTGCACAGGGCTGCTCTTCCCGGCAGCTCTTCCCGACCACCAGCGTTTGCTGAAGAGAGGACGCAGCCAGGTACCTCTGAGCAGCAAAGCTGGGCTGGGCCCAGAAGGCTGTAGGCAGCTGGAAAACACAGCGTACCTTTTGTGTCACCTGCACCAGCGCGTCCAGGGGGAGCGTGTGCTCCTCCAGTGGGCTCAGGAGGTTTGGCCCCACGCAGATGGCCAAGTTCTGTGCTGTCATCCTGCTGGTGGCCACGTTTCTGCTGATGTTCTGAAGCAGGGACAGCAACTGCTTGAGGAGGAGGAAGTTGGCTTTGGGCAACTTGCTGGTCACCCTGAGGGAACAGGAACACAACGTTAAAGAAGTAGATGCTGTGGATACAGGTAGCCCAGGCCAATCTCACCCAAGCCCACCCAAGGGAAGACTCTCTGGCCATGCCTGGCTTACAGCAGAGGGACTGCCTTTGCTGAGGGATGGTCACCTCCCCCCCGCCCCCTTCTCCCTGCCCTTCTGGCAAGGGTCCCTTTGTGCAGCGATCCCCAATGCCTCTGGGAAGTGCTCCAAAAGAGAAATGCTTCTCTGTGCCACTTTATCCCAAACCCCAACCCCACAGCCGGCAGAGAACACGGCTTTTTCAAGGAGGCCCTCACTTTGCAGGCACGTCCAGGCGCCTCTGCCAGTCCCTGCGCAGCAGGCAGGCTGCTGGCCACACTTACTCTTTCAGTGCCGCCAGCTTCTCCTGCCTGCTGGTCATCTGCATAGCACCCATCCACTCCTCAAAGAGCTCTGCGTGCAGGAGCTTGGAGGGGATCTTGCGGAGGAAGTCCTGCAATGCCAAGGGCTGCGCGTGAGGCTTTGGGCACTCCCGCCGGGAGCACAGGCAGCATCCCCGGCACTCTGGCTCAGGAGCCCGTGGCTGGGTTTTGGCTCTTGCTCTCACGGGTGCCCACTGGCACCAAGAAAGCCAGGAGCCGCTGGGCCCCAGGTCAGCAGGGCACACCTTCAAGACGACGGCCAGGAGGTGCGCAGGCTGGCTTTCGAGGTGGACCTCTGCTCCGCTGTCCAGGGCCTCCCTGAGCTCTCGGGAGGCACGCTCACCAGCTGCCAGCCGGAAGATGCCCTCCGAGGATGGGCCATGCTCACGCAGGAGGGCCAGCAGGTCCTGCAGGGCACAGAGGAGGAGAGTTGCTGGGCTGGAGACAGGCTTTGGGGCAGGGGAACCTGCCTTAGGGGCAGGAGCAAGCGTGGGCATCTCCGCAGTTCTCACGGGGGTGGGTGACATGGGGAGGAGCCTGCTTTGTCCCTGAGCCCCACGTGGGGTCCCCTCTGCTAGGGCCACCGCCTCTCCGGAGGAGCCAGAGGGATGGGCCCCCCCTGGCCAGGCATGCTTACCTGGATGGGCTGGGGCAGTGTCCCGTCCTGGCTGCAGAGTTCTGCCAGGGGCCGACCAAAGAGAGTCCCGCTGCTGCCAGAGTCCGATGTCCTGGTCACCTCTGCGGCGGCCGAGGTCCCTCGCCGTGAAAATGGCCAGGGCAGATACTTCCTCCAGCGAATCCCACCTGCTGCCAAGGAAAAGAAAGCAAAGAGGCATGAAGGAGAAGCGCCAGGCAAATGCTCCTGGACCCTCTCGGTGCTGTCCCCCCACCACCGAAAGCAAGGGAGAGGCGTTGCTTGGGAAGGAGGGGCCCTGGGGGCTCAGCTCTCTCCGGCCGCAGAGCGATGGGGATGGACGTGCCCTGCGGGAAGGGCAGCAGCAGCCCCGGTGCAGCACGAGGGCCCGCCTGCGAGAGGAGAGGGGCCGTCCTGTCCCTATGTTCTCCAAACTCACCATCCTTGCGGCCAAGCCCATCTTGGCTGCAAGAGGGGACGGGAGGTGGCCGCTGCTTGGGACCAGCCTGCAAGAAACGCACTGCGCTCACCGAGCAGCCCCGCAGCAGAAAGGGCCCGGGGGGGAGCTGCATCAGCCCCTGGCCGTGTGTGAGAGGTGGAGACGGCCGAGAGCGCAGCCCAAGCGATCCTCACCTCTGCCTGGCGCTTGACCAGCCTCTCCAGGCTGCTGGCGTCTAGTGTCGTCGGCTGGGAAAGGGGAAAAGAGCAGAAGGTCAGAAGCCATGCACCCGATGCCGGGCTGGAGCGGGCTCTGGGGGCAGAGGGGAGACGGGAGGGACACTCACAGCATTTCGGCGCCTCAGCTCCTTCAGCAGGAGCTTGATGGAGGGCAGTCGGGTCACCCGGGCTCCCTCCACTCCTTCTGGTGGCCTGTGCATAGGGAAAGGGACGAGAAGGAGCTGTGTGAGACCCGAGCTGCCTTGTCCCTCTCCTGCCAGCCCAGGGAGCGCTTCCAAGCTGTCCCGAAGCAGCCGGGTAGCGGCCGGCAGTGGAGCGCAGAGCAGCGGCAGTGGTGGGGCCGGGGCTGGGCGGGTGTTGGCTGGACACAGGTGGGCGAAGCAGCTGCACCAGGTCTGCACGCTGGAGAGCTGCCCGCAGCCGCGGGGGCACCTCTCCCCAGCTGGGGAGCGGTGTTTCCCCACGGCACAGCTACACCTGGAGCATCCCCCCGTGCTGTGAGCACAGGTTCCCCAGGCTGCACGGCCAGGCAGGGCTTACCCAAGGAGGGCGTTGAGCCAGAGCTCCTTCACCACCCGGGAGCTGCAGAAAGAGCAGAGAAAGACCCTGAGTGCCCGCTGCTCCCCAGCCTGCGGGCAGAGGTGGGCTGCGGCACAGCCCTGCCCCGTGGGGACGGCCACAGGGGCAGGAGAGAGCCCCGTGGGGCAGGACAGAGGCGCTGCCTGGCCCTGCCGTGGGACCAGGCACTGAGACTCACCAGAACGTGACGATGCAGGAGCCCCAGGGCCAGACAAAGACAAGGGACTTGGCCTCCTTGCCTTCCTCCTCCTTGGCGCCATCGCCGGCTGCCCCCTTCCCGCTGCTGAACACCTGCAGCAGGGCCAGGGCCAGGCAGAGCTCTGGGCGTGGGGCGCTGTCACGTCTGCAAAGAGGACCGGCAGGCAATGACCCGGAGGTGGCCAAGCCCGGTGGCTCCCCTCGAGCCTTTGCCTGCCACGGGCACGGCCATGGGCGCATCCAGCAGCAGGGTGCCGGGGGCCTGGGGCAGCTCCTGGGGTGTCCCTGCCCTGGGGCCAGGGCCAGGGCCAGGGCTTGGGAGGAAAGGCAGCCGGGCTCCGCGAGTCTTACTTGGCCTTGGCGATGACCAAGGTGTCCCTGAAGAGGAGGAGGTCCCTCTTCTTCGTCCGCCGGCCCTGGGTCACGCGCACGCGCTGCTGTTCCCGCAGCTCGGGTGATGCCGGCACGAGCAGGCACGGCTGCCCGGGCTCAGGGTCGTCCCTGCGGAGCAGAGGGCGTCGGGCATGAGCAAGGCGGCTGCTGCGGGGCCCGGCTGTGCCGGCGTGTCCCCGAGCCATGGGGGGAGCTCACCTGGAGCCCTGGCAGCAGTTGACCTGTCCCATCCTCACGGGATCAAGGGAATCCTCACGTGGGACACTGCTGTAGAGCTCAGGAGAGTTCCCAGCCGGTCCACGGGAGGCCTCCAAGGGCTTCTCGCTACTGACACGCGGTGCCACAAGCACACTGGGCAAGAGCCGGACTCTCCCCAGTGACGCTCTGCGCTGGCACAGCAACGGCCCTGCAGGCACCGGGGCCTTTTGTGGGCCGGCGTCGGGTCCAACATTGTGATGCCAACAGTCGCTCTGGGGCGTGGGCGGGGGAGGGGCTCCAGGGGGCTCTCCCCAGTGTGCCCATGTCTCCCTCGTACTGGGGAGCTGCTTTCCAGCAGCTTTATAGGCTTTATGGAATCATCTAGGTTGAAGGGATCTTTAAGATCATCGAGTCCAGCCATCAACCCAACACTGCCAAAACCACCACTAAGCCGTGTCCCGAAGCACCACCTCTACCCGTCTTTTAAATACCTCCAGGCATGGCGATTCCACCGCTTCCCTGGGCAGCCTGTTCCAATGTTTGACAATGCTTTTGGTGAAGAAACTTTTCCTAAGATCCAATCTAAACCTCCCCTGGTGTAACTTGAGGCCATTGCCTCTTGTCCTATGACTTGTTACACGAGAGAAGAGATCGACGGCTACTTCTCCACAGCCTCCTTTCAGGCTTTCAGCTTTGTCAGGCTGCTTTTGGTAATGAGTATGTGTGGACGTGTCCCAGGATGCTTCGTGCTCATACCCGTGCCATCCTCAGTCGTTCCCATCGTCTTTCTGCAGGTCTACCTGTGCCATTGGCGTGAGGGTGAGAAGGGCATGTTTCCTCCAGCCACAGCAGGGGTCCCAGTGGAAAGGCGCTCCCCTGTTATGGGACAGGGAGAAAGAGGATGCACCCTGGTGACAGAGTCCGGAGACAGAGTTTCCACAGAACTCCGTCTTTGCCTTTTTTCCCTTAATGCAATGTTGACACCAACTTTGTTCTTCACAAAATGAGGGAAAAATCTAGAAGGTTCCTGGAGTGTGTTGGGGATAACTTCCTGACACAACTGGTGAGGGAGCCAACTAGGGAAGGGGCCTTGCTGCCCCTGCTGTTTGTAAACAGAGAAGCACTTGTGGGGCATGTAAGGGTTGGAGGCCATCTGGGGCATAGTGATCATGAAATGATCAGAGTTTTCAATTCTCGGATAAGCAAGGAGAGGACCTTGGGGTCTCTGGACATCTAATATATTTGTAGTGGCATTAAAAGTAAGAAAAACAAGTCAGAAGTTTTGCTTTGCTTCCCTCCTGGACCAGACTGACACAATGTCCAACCTATACTGGTAACCAGTGGTACCGAAGATGTCTGCAGGATATAAACAGTTGGTATTTTTGTGACATCTTGTGGCAACTGGTATTGTGCTTCGTTTTTTCTTTCAATTATACAAACTATATTAACAGATCTGGACAGTTTGGGTTTTTTCCATTTGAGAAGATTAATGAACTCTCTAATCCTTCTTCAATATAGTCAGCACAATGAATTGCTCAGGCACCGTATCCAAAGTGTCCTGTTTGGTTCTTTCTAATAGGTCTAATTCACCCTAACACAGCTGTACTATCACAGCTGTACTATCTTCGCAAAAAAACCTCCTTATTTAAAATGATATAAAGAAGATTTGCCTTCATCACTTTATTTATCTTTCCATAGGAGCAATTCTGCACTAAATAGTTCCTGTGAATAAGTTCTCTCACTGTAAATTCTGATAGAATAGTAAAACACATATATATTTATGACAAATTTAAATCATTTTGACAAGAACTTTGGCATTATTGGTATGTGAAAAAACAGTAAAAAATATAGAAGGAGCTGTAGACACTTTGGACTAAGAAGAACTGAAAGAAAAGATGACCTGAAATGGATCTTCTGGCTAACCTCACATTTTTGTTTCACTTGCAATACTCATTTCCATCATTAGGAACTTTACTCCTCAAAGCAATGAGGTTTCTTCCCCTTAATACATAGTCACTGTTACAGCAACTGCTACACAAGATTTTGTTCCCTTTACCTTTCTACGAAATGTTTGATTCAAAGTACAGTTAAAGATAAAGTCACTCTCAAATCTAACTGCAATTACAATGATTGCTTTCATCATTGCTTTCTCCAATATCCATCAGAATATTAATTCATTTGCATTACTGGAAATATTGCCTCACTGTGGTCTAGTGTGGCAGTGATAGCCTCTGTGAATCCAGAGAAGAGAGGAGATAGGAGAGGAGAGGAGAAGAGAAGAGAGGAGAGGAGATTTCATTTGAAAGGGACCTACAACGATCATCTAGTCCAACTGGCTGACGACTTCATAGCTGCACCTCATAGGACATAACTTCCAGCCCTTTCACCAGCTTTGTTGCCCTCCTCTGGACCCACTCAAGTACCTTAACACTGCGGGGCCCAGAGCTGCACACAGTGCTCAAGATGAGTCCCCACCAACACTAAATACAGAGGGTTAATCACCTCTTTTGACCAGAAGGTTATACTGTGTTTGATGCACCCCAGGATGTGGTTTTCCCTCTTGGCTGCCCGGGCAGATTGCTGACTCATTGAGCCTGCTGTGGACCAGCACCCCCAGATCCCTTTCTGCAAGGCTCCTCCCCAGCCACTCCTCTCTCAATCCTCTACCAAAGCTCTTGAGAACCTGGAGAGTCCCCCACTGACTGGAAGTTTGCTGGCATTGCTCTTATTTACAAGGAAGGTTTTAGGGAAGACTCAGGAAACTACAGATATGTTAGTCTAACTCAACTACCTAGAAAAATTATGAATAATATCACACTGGGTACTACTGAAAGGAGTCGTATATCTTGTATATATTTCATTAATAATATTATCTTTTAATTCTATTATTTTATTATTAATATATCACTAAAGTAGTTGAGTTTTTATAAGTCATAAGTCTCTTTCTCTCTTCTTTCCTTCCTTCTTGGAAAGGGAGAGAGGTTAAAGAGGGCATCTGTTGTTCAGTGTAGTGGCCAGCCCAGTCCAAACCGCAACAGTGGTGCACGAGTGGAATCTGCTGGGCAGAGCAGAAGGGCAGGGGGGGCCTCTCTCCTCGCCTCCGCCGAGGTGGTGCTGGGGCTGCACAATGCAGCCCCTCGAAGCCCAGGTGTTGGAGCTCATCCAGGAGATCCAAGCAGCAAAATCAAATCGGCACCTGAAAGCACAGAGTCACAAAGCGCTGATGAAACCGTGGAGGTGGGAACAGGCGTGACTTTGTCCCCAGCTCTTTGGGAAGTCCAATGAAAAAGGGGTAGTTCCCGGCACAGGAGAGAGAGCCCTAACTGGCAGCATCTACGATCTTGCTTTGGCCCCTTCCCAACACTTGCGACACCCTGAGGGCACAGCAAGTTGACAGAGGTGTGCACTGCCCCTTTGCCAGGCAGTAGGGCTGGGCAGGGAGCCCCCAAGGAACTGTGATGTGGTCCTTTCCAAAACCTGAGCAGCAGCGTCCCTCCTTGTCCCTTGCTAGAAACACAGGTTAGAAGGCAAAACACACTTCTGCTGTATTGTTTGGTTGAGTTTTTTTCTTCCTTCAGCTATCTCAGGTGAAATGGGAGCATTTGAAGAAGTGCCAGGATCTCGGTGTCTACAGCTCCTTGCTGTGTCTTTGGGACTCAGACACCACCAGCCTGTGCTAGGATTGCCAGCTGCCGTGAGCAGAAAAGTGGGACTTTGCCTCTTTCTGTAGGGAGCGGGTCAAAGAGCTCCAAATTGTGAGTCTTGTGACCTTGCTGGGGGATCTGCTCAGCCTTGCACAAACAGACCACCAAGAAGTGCAAAATGAAAACTGCCGAGGCTGAGGTGTTACGCCTCTCCTGACGTGCACGTTCTCCCAAGGGCAGGTGCGTGCTTCCGCTCTGGGGCCATCTTTGTGCACCTCAGAAATATTTCCGCTACTCAGAGCGGAACATTCAGAGCTTTGAAAGGACAGCAGAATCTGTTACACACCTGTAACAGAAATGAAAATGAAAATGAAATTACTAGAAGCGCGTGCACAAAGAATGTGAAATGATTACTTTCCAAGTTGCAAAACCAATAAACCAGAGATCCTATTATAGTATCTACATTGGCTTAAGGGGAGGAAAGAGAGCTAAGTCAACTATAACCTGTAACCAAAAAAATTACAAAGTATATTCAAAAATTTGTTTATAAAATAGATAGTAATATAGGATTATTGGAAAGGGTATTCTGCTGTGTGCTGCATACGAGTACTTGCACTGACCAAAGAGCAGCAATGGGTGCTGCCTTTGTGTATCAAGCACAGTTCAGCATCTGCCCGCCCAGAACGAGTAGCTGTGAATAAAACCCAGAGGGTTTATATAGTATGGAACATGCCGTGCAGCATCAATGTTGTCCATCACGTTCCTCCTAGATGACACAAACTGCGATGCGTAACACACTCCCTATGAAGTTCATGTGCCAGCTCCCCAGCTGGGGAGATGTGCCAGCTGGTGGGCATTTGCTCACGGAGCTGGTGAGTGAGCCAGCAAAGCCTCCTGTAAGGGCTGGGATGGGTCTGAGGGTGGTACAGGGCTGCTCCCACTCAGTGCTTCTCCTGGTTTGAGGTAAAACAGAACCCATTTTCTTTTCAGGAATTTTACTTTGCAGCTAAGCCTCTTCCAAGTCGCTCACTCCCTGAAAGTAACAGAATATTTTTCAGACAGTGTGCACTCCTAGCAGAGAAGGTCTGATGTTTCTAGTGAGTACCAGGGAATGGTCTGCAGAGGGGCTCCTGCTTATGCTTGTTGCTAGAACCATCAAGGCCAGCTCGCTTTGTTCTGCACAGAGTTGGAGGGTCGGAAGCAGAAGAGCACAGCGGGGTGGCATGTGTGGGGAGGAGCAGACAGGACAGGTGACCCAAACCTGACCAACAGAGTATCCCAACCCACTGGCATCATGCTCAGTGTAAAAGCTGAGAGATGAGGGCTCACCCTCTTGAATGGGCGGCATCTGAGGAGGACTCTGTCTGTTCGTCTGGCTTTGATCTCGATCTGTGCGTTCCTGACTCCAGATTGGGAATCCAGTTCCCATCCATCACTGAGTCCAGTCTGGGACTTTCCCAGTGTCTGCAGGTGATGCAATCATCATCTTGGAAGCTCGAGATGGGTCATATACGTTGTATATATTTCATTATTTCATTATTAATATGATTATCTTTTCTTTTTATTATTTTATTATTAATATCTCATTAAAGTAGTTGAGTCTCTTTAGAAGTCATAAGTCTCTCTCTGTATCTCTCTCTCTTCTTTTCTCTCCCTCCTTCACGGAAAGGGAGAGAGGTTAAAGAGGACATCTGTTGTTCGGTGTAGTGGCCAGCCCAGCCCAAACCATGACAGTGGTGCAAGAGTGGAATCTGCTGGGCAGAGCAGAATGGCAGGGGTGCCTCTCTCCTTGTCTCTTCTAAGGTGGTGCTGGGGCTGCATGATGCGGCCCCTTGAAGCCGTGGCGTTTGAGCTCATCCAGGGAATCCAAGCAGCAAAACTAAATCGTCACCTGCAAGGACAGAGTCAGAAAGTGCTGATGAAACCATGGAGGCAGGAACAGGCGTGAATTTGTCCCCCATGTTTTGGGAAGTCCAACAAAAAAGAGGTAGTTCCTGGCAAAGGAGAGAGAGCCCTTACTGTCAGTGACTATGGTCGTGCTTTGGCCCCTTCTCAACACCTGCCACACCCTGGGGGCATGACAAGTTGACAGAGATGCACAGTGACCCTTTGCCAGGCAGTAGGGCTGGGCAGGGAGCCCCCACGGAGCTGTGATGTGGTCCTTCCTGAAACCTGAGCACCAACATCCCTCACTGTCCCTTGCTAGAAACCCAGGTTTGAAGGCAAAACACGCTTCTTTTGTTTGGTTTGGTTGTTTCATTCTTCCTTCAATTATCTCAGGTGAGATGGTAGCTTTTTAAGGAGTGCCGGTATCTCGGTGTCTACAGCTCCTTGGCACAACCCCTTGCTGGGATTCAGACAACACCAGCCAGTGCAAACAGAGCATCAATAAATGCAAAATGAAAACTGCCAAGGCTAGGCTGGTATGTTCCTCCTGACATACACGTTCTCCCTAGGGCCGGTGCATGCTACCTCTCTGGGGCCATCTCTGTGCACCCTGGAAACATTTCCGCTACTCAGAGCGGTGTTCAGAGCTTTGAAAGGACAGCAGAATCTGTTACACACCTGGGCTCCTCGTTCTTCTTTCCTGCTTGGATGGCCTCAGTTGCCCATCCCTGGGAGCTCTTTTTCCAACTTTCTCTTCTTCCTCTCAGGTTGCCCGTCACTCCCTTCTTCGCAGGTTGGTTTTCTCTTTCTGTTTTCTTGTGAAGAGCCTGGCAACCTTTCCATTCAAGCGCCTTGTTAGACAGCTAAACCCATGATAAACTTAAACCAATTCTACTCTTAAGCAAAGCTGGCTCATTGTACCTTTTCTCCTGGGACGAGCTCTGCAGGTGTTCGCCTTCTGGAGCGACTGGAGGCTCCTGCAATGGAAATGTGGCCGTTAACAGGTGGCAAGGACCTACCTGCCCAATTGCTCCCTCATTTCTGAAAGGCAGATCCCTTGGATGGGTTTCCTCAGCTCAGCTGAGCCACTTCTGTTGGGATCACCACACAAAGTGCGATGGCCAACCTGCATCAGCCTTCCAGAGCTGCAGGCTGCTGAATGACCTTGCTTGTCTCTGTGGCACTAGGCCCACCTTCCGAGGCGGGAGGCTTCTACTGTCATGCTGTTTGTGCCTCTGACATACCTCTGCTGTTTCCGCTTCCACCTGAGGTGCTGATAACTCTTCACCAGATGCCCTGGCAAGGTCAGCCACCTCCTCCTCAAAGAGTTCCCCGTTGTGTTCAATGAGGAACTCCACCAGCTCCGTCACCTGCAGACAGCAAACCATTGGTTTCTCCCTAGGTGGCTCAAAATGGGTCAAGCAGCCTCTCCCACTCCGCACCCTTGCTTCTGCGCAGAAAGCTGCAGCTCTGCACAGGGCTGCTCTTCCCGGCAGCTCTTCCCGACCACCAGCGTTTGCTGAAGAGAGGACGCAGCCAGGTACCTCTGAGCAGCAAAGCTGGGCTGGGCCCAGAAGGCTGTAGGCAGCTGGAAAACACAGCGTACCTTTTGTGTCACCTGCACCAGCGCGTCCAGGGGGAGCGTGTGCTCCTCCAGTGGGCTCAGGAGGTTTGGCCCCACGCAGATGGCCAAGTTCTGTGCTGTCATCCTGCTGGTGGCCACGTTTCTGCTGATGTTCTGAAGCAGGGACAGCAACTGCTTGAGGAGGAGGAAGTTGGCTTTGGGCAACTTGCTGGTCACCCTGAGGGAACAGGAACACAACGTTAAAGAAGTAGATGCTGTGGATACAGGTAGCCCAGGCCAATCTCACCCAAGCCCACCCAAGGGAAGACTCTCTGGCCATGCCTGGCTTACAGCAGAGGGACTGCCTTTGCTGAGGGATGGTCACCTCCCCCCCGCCCCCTTCTCCCTGCCCTTCTGGCAAGGGTCCCTTTGTGCAGCGATCCCCAATGCCTGTGGGAAGTGCTCCAAAAGAGAAATGCTTCTCTGTGCCACTTTATCCCAAACCCCAACCCCACAGCCGGCAGAGAACACGGCTTTTTCAAGGAGGCCCTCACTTTGCAGGCACGTCCAGGCGCCTCTGCCAGTCCCTGCGCAGCAGGCAGGCTGCTGGCCACACTTACTCTTTCAGTGCCGCCAGCTTCTCCTGCCTGCTGGTCATCTGCATAGCACCCATCCACTCCTCAAAGAGCTCTGCGTGCAGGAGCTTGGAGGGGATCTTGCGGAGGAAGTCCTGCAATGCCAAGGGCTGCGCGTGAGGCTTTGGGCACTCCCGCCGGGAGCACAGGCAGCATCCCCGGCACTCTGGCTCAGGAGCCCGTGGCTGGGTTTTGGCTCTTGCTCTCACGGGTGCCCACTGGCACCAAGAAAGCCAGGAGCCGCTGGGCCCCAGGTCAGCAGGGCACACCTTCAAGACGACGGCCAGGAGGTGCGCAGGCTGGCTTTCGAGGTGGACCTCTGCTCCGCTGTCCAGGGCCTCCCTGAGCTCTCGGGAGGCACGCTCACCAGCTGCCAGCCGGAAGATGCCCTCCGAGGATGGGCCATGCTCACGCAGGAGGGCCAGCAGGTCCTGCAGGGCACAGAGGAGGAGAGTTGCTGGGCTGGAGACAGGCTTTGGGGCAGGGGAACCTGCCTTAGGGGCAGGAGCAAGCGTGGGCATCTCCGCAGTTCTCACGGGGGTGGGTGACATGGGGAGGAGCCTGCTTTGTCCCTGAGCCCCACGTGGGGTCCCCTCTGCTAGGGCCACCGCCTCTCCGGAGGAGCCAGAGGGATGGGCCCCCCCTGGCCAGGCATGCTTACCTGGATGGGCTGGGGCAGTGTCCCGTCCTGGCTGCAGAGTTCTGCCAGGGGCCGACCAAAGAGAGTCCCGCTGCTGCCAGAGTCCGATGTCCTGGTCACCTCTGCGGCGGCCGAGGTCCCTCGCCGTGAAAATGGCCAGGGCAGATACTTCCTCCAGCGAATCCCACCTGCTGCCAAGGAAAAGAAAGCAAAGAGGCATGAAGGAGAAGCGCCAGGCAAATGCTCCTGGACCCTCTCGGTGCTGTCCCCCCACCACCGAAAGCAAGGGAGAGGCGTTGCTTGGGAAGGAGGGGCCCTGGGGGCTCAGCTCTCTCCGGCCGCAGAGCGATGGGGATGGACGTGCCCTGCGGGAAGGGCAGCAGCAGCCCCGGTGCAGCACGAGGGCCCGCCTGCGAGAGGAGAGGGGCCGTCCTGTCCCTATGTTCTCCAAACTCACCATCCTTGCGGCCAAGCCCATCTTGGCTGCAAGAGGGGACGGGAGGTGGCCGCTGCTTGGGACCAGCCTGCAAGAAACGCACTGCGCTCACCGAGCAGCCCCGCAGCAGAAAGGGCCCGGGGGGGAGCTGCATCAGCCCCTGGCCGTGTGTGAGAGGTGGAGACGGCCGAGAGCGCAGCCCAAGCGATCCTCACCTCTGCCTGGCGCTTGACCAGCCTCTCCAGGCTGCTGGCGTCTAGTGTCGTCGGCTGGGAAAGGGGAAAAGAGCAGAAGGTCAGAAGCCATGCACCCGATGCCGGGCTGGAGCGGGCTCTGGGGGCAGAGGGGAGACGGGAGGGACACTCACAGCATTTCGGCGCCTCAGCTCCTTCAGCAGGAGCTTGATGGAGGGCAGTCGGGTCACCCGGGCTCCCTCCACTCCTTCTGGTGGCCTGTGCATAGGGAAAGGGACGAGAAGGAGCTGTGTGAGACCCGAGCTGCCTTGTCCCTCTCCTGCCAGCCCAGGGAGCGCTTCCAAGCTGTCCCGAAGCAGCCGGGTAGCGGCCGGCAGTGGAGCGCAGAGCAGCGGCAGTGGTGGGGCCGGGGCTGGGCGGGTGTTGGCTGGACACAGGTGGGCGAAGCAGCTGCACCAGGTCTGCACGCTGGAGAGCTGCCCGCAGCCGCGGGGGCACCTCTCCCCAGCTGGGGAGCGGTGTTTCCCCACGGCACAGCTACACCTGGAGCATCCCCCCGTGCTGTGAGCACAGGTTCCCCAGGCTGCACGGCCAGGCAGGGCTTACCCAAGGAGGGCGTTGAGCCAGAGCTCCTTCACCACCCGGGAGCTGCAGAAAGAGCAGAGAAAGACCCTGAGTGCCCGCTGCTCCCCAGCCTGCGGGCAGAGGTGGGCTGCGGCACAGCCCTGCCCCGTGGGGACGGCCACAGGGGCAGGAGAGAGCCCCGTGGGGCAGGACAGAGGCGCTGCCTGGCCCTGCCGTGGGACCAGGCACTGAGACTCACCAGAACGTGACGATGCAGGAGCCCCAGGGCCACACAAAGACAAGGGACTTGGCCTCCTTGCCTTCCTCCTCCTTGGCGCCATCGCCGGCTGCCCCCTTCCCGCTGCTGAACACCTGCAGCAGGGCCAGGGCCAGGCAGAGCTCTGGGCGTGGGGCGCTGTCACGTCTGCAAAGAGGACCGGCAGGCAATGACCCGGAGGTGGCCAAGCCCGGTGGCTCCCCTCGAGCCTTTGCCTGCCACGGGCACGGCCATGGGCGCATCCAGCAGCAGGGTGCCGGGGGCCTGGGGCAGCTCCTGGGGTGTCCCTGCCCTGGGGCCAGGGCCAGGGCCAGGGCTTGGGAGGAAAGGCAGCCGGGCTCCGCGAGTCTTACTTGGCCTTGGCGATGACCAAGGTGTCCCTGAAGAGGAGGAGGTCCCTCTTCTTCGTCCGCCGGCCCTGGGTCACGCGCACGCGCTGCTGTTCCCGCAGCTCGGGTGATGCCGGCACGAGCAGGCACGGCTGCCCGGGCTCAGGGTCGTCCCTGCGGAGCAGAGGGCGTCGGGCATGAGCAAGGCGGCTGCTGCGGGGCCCGGCTGTGCCGGCGTGTCCCCGAGCCATGGGGGGAGCTCACCTGGAGCCCTGGCAGCAGTTGACCTGTCCCATCCTCACGGGATCAAGGGAATCCTCACGTGGGACACTGCTGTAGAGCTCAGGAGAGTTCCCAGCCGGTCCACGGGAGGCCTCCAAGGGCTTCTCGCTACTGACACGCGGTGCCACAAGCACACTGGGCAAGAGCCGGACTCTCCCCAGTGACGCTCTGCGCTGGCACAGCAACGGCCCTGCAGGCACCGGGGCCTTTTGTGGGCCGGCGTCGGGTCCAACATTGTGATGCCAACAGTCGCTCTGGGGCGTGGGCGGGGGAGGGGCTCCAGGGGGCTCTCCCCAGTGTGCCCATGTCTCCCTTGTACTGGGGAGCTGCTTTCCAGCAGCTTTATAGGCTTTATGGAATCATCTAGGTTGAAGGGATCTTTAAGATCATCGAGTCCAGCCATCAACCCAACACTGCCAAAACCACCACTAAGCCGTGTCCCGAAGCACCACCTCTACCCGTCTTTTAAATACCTCCAGGCATGGCGATTCCACCGCTTCCCTGGGCAGCCTGTTCCAATGTTTGACAATGCTTTTGGTGAAGAAACTTTTCCTAAGATCCAATCTAAACCTCCCCTGGTGTAACTTGAGGCCATTGCCTCTTGTCCTATGACTTGTTACACGAGAGAAGAGATCGACGGCTACTTCTCCACAGCCTCCTTTCAGGCTTTCAGCTTTGTCAGGCTGCTTTTGGTAATGAGTATGTGTGGACGTGTCCCAGGATGCTTCGTGCTCATACCCGTGCCATCCTCAGTCGTTCCCATCGTCTTTCTGCAGGTCTACCTGTGCCATTGGCGTGAGGGTGAGAAGGGCATGTTTCCTCCAGCCACAGCAGGGGTCCCAGTGGAAAGGCGCTCCCCTGTTATGGGACAGGGAGAAAGAGGATGCACCCTGGTGACAGAGTCCGGAGACAGAGTTTCCACAGAACTCCGTCTTTGCCTTTTTTCCCTTAATGCAATGTTGACACCAACTTTGTTCTTCACAAAATGAGGGAAAAATCTAGAAGGTTCCTGGAGTGTGTTGGGGATAACTTCCTGACACAACTGGTGAGGGAGCCAACTAGGGAAGGGGCCTTGCTGCCCCTGCTGTTTGTAAACAGAGAAGCACTTGTGGGGCATGTAAGGGTTGGAGGCCATCTGGGGCATAGTGATCATGAAATGATCAGAGTTTTCAATTCTCGGATAAGCAAGGAGAGGACCTTGGGGTCTCTGGACATCTAATATATTTGTAGTGGCATTAAAAGTAAGAAAAACAAGTCAGAAGTTTTGCTTTGCTTCCCTCCTGGACCAGACTGACACAATGTCCAACCTATACTGGTAACCAGTGGTACCGAAGATGTCTGCAGGATATAAACAGTTGGTATTTTTGTGACATCTTGTGGCAACTGGTATTGTGCTTCGTTTTTTCTTTCAATTATACAAACTATATTAACAGATCTGGACAGTTTGGGTTTTTTCCATTTGAGAAGATTAATGAACTCTCTAATCCTTCTTCAATATAGTCAGCACAATGAATTGCTCAGGCACCGTATCCAAAGTGTCCTGTTTGGTTCTTTCTAATAGGTCTAATTCACCCTAACACAGCTGTACTATCACAGCTGTACTATCTTCGCAAAAAAACCTCCTTATTTAAAATGATATAAAGAAGATTTGCCTTCATCACTTTATTTATCTTTCCATAGGAGCAATTCTGCACTAAATAGTTCCTGTGAATAAGTTCTCTCACTGTAAATTCTGATAGAATAGTAAAACACATATATATTTATGACAAATTTAAATCATTTTGACAAGAACTTTGGCATTATTGGTATGTGAAAAAACAGTAAAAAATATAGAAGGAGCTGTAGACACTTTGGACTAAGAAGAACTGAAAGAAAAGATGACCTGAAATGGATCTTCTGGCTAACCTCACATTTTTGTTTCACTTGCAATACTCATTTCCATCATTAGGAACTTTACTCCTCAAAGCAATGAGGTTTCTTCCCCTTAATACATAGTCACTGTTACAGCAACTGCTACACAAGATTTTGTTCCCTTTACCTTTCTACGAAATGTTTGATTCAAAGTACAGTTAAAGATAAAGTCACTCTCAAATCTAACTGCAATTACAATGATTGCTTTCATCATTGCTTTCTCCAATATCCATCAGAATATTAATTCATTTGCATTACTGGAAATATTGCCTCACTGTGGTCTAGTGTGGCAGTGATAGCCTCTGTGAATCCAGAGAAGAGAGGAGATAGGAGAGGAGAGGAGAAGAGAAGAGAGGAGAGGAGATTTCATTTGAAAGGGACCTACAACGATCATCTAGTCCAACTGGCTGACGACTTCATAGCTGCACCTCATAGGACATAACTTCCAGCCCTTTCACCAGCTTTGTTGCCCTCCTCTGGACCCACTCAAGTACCTTAACACTGCGGGGCCCAGAGCTGCACACAGTGCTCAAGATGAGTCCCCACCAACACTAAATACAGAGGGTTAATCACCTCTTTTGACCAGAAGGTTATACTGTGTTTGATGCACCCCAGGATGTGGTTTTCCCTCTTGGCTGCCCGGGCAGATTGCTGACTCATTGAGCCTGCTGTGGACCAGCACCCCCAGATCCCTTTCTGCAAGGCTCCTCCCCAGCCACTCCTCTCTCAATCCTCTACCAAAGCTCTTGAGAACCTGGAGAGTCCCCCACTGACTGGAAGTTTGCTGGCATTGCTCTTATTTACAAGGAAGGTTTTAGGGAAGACTCAGGAAACTACAGATATGTTAGTCTAACTCAACTACCTAGAAAAATTATGAATAATATCACACTGGGTACTACTGAAAGGAGTCGTATATCTTGTATATATTTCATTAATAATATTATCTTTTAATTCTATTATTTTATTATTAATATATCACTAAAGTAGTTGAGTTTTTATAAGTCATAAGTCTCTTTCTCTCTTCTTTCCTTCCTTCTTGGAAAGGGAGAGAGGTTAAAGAGGGCATCTGTTGTTCAGTGTAGTGGCCAGCCCAGTCCAAACCGCAACAGTGGTGCACGAGTGGAATCTGCTGGGCAGAGCAGAAGGGCAGGGGGGGCCTCTCTCCTCGCCTCCGCCGAGGTGGTGCTGGGGCTGCACAATGCAGCCCCTCGAAGCCCAGGTGTTGGAGCTCATCCAGGAGATCCAAGCAGCAAAATCAAATCGGCACCTGAAAGCACAGAGTCACAAAGCGCTGATGAAACCGTGGAGGTGGGAACAGGCGTGACTTTGTCCCCAGCTCTTTGGGAAGTCCAATGAAAAAGGGGTAGTTCCCGGCACAGGAGAGAGAGCCCTAACTGGCAGCATCTACGATCTTGCTTTGGCCCCTTCCCAACACTTGCGACACCCTGAGGGCACAGCAAGTTGACAGAGGTGTGCACTGCCCCTTTGCCAGGCAGTAGGGCTGGGCAGGGAGCCCCCAAGGAACTGTGATGTGGTCCTTTCCAAAACCTGAGCAGCAGCGTCCCTCCTTGTCCCTTGCTAGAAACACAGGTTAGAAGGCAAAACACACTTCTGCTGTATTGTTTGGTTGAGTTTTTTTCTTCCTTCAGCTATCTCAGGTGAAATGGGAGCATTTGAAGAAGTGCCAGGATCTCGGTGTCTACAGCTCCTTGCTGTGTCTTTGGGACTCAGACACCACCAGCCTGTGCTAGGATTGCCAGCTGCCGTGAGCAGAAAAGTGGGACTTTGCCTCTTTCTGTAGGGAGCGGGTCAAAGAGCTCCAAATTGTGAGTCTTGTGACCTTGCTGGGGGATCTGCTCAGCCTTGCACAAACAGACCACCAAGAAGTGCAAAATGAAAACTGCCGAGGCTGAGGTGTTACGCCTCTCCTGACGTGCACGTTCTCCCAAGGGCAGGTGCGTGCTTCCGCTCTGGGGCCATCTTTGTGCACCTCAGAAATATTTCCGCTACTCAGAGCGGAACATTCAGAGCTTTGAAAGGACAGCAGAATCTGTTACACACCTGTAACAGAAATGAAAATGAAAATGAAATTACTAGAAGCGCGTGCACAAAGAATGTGAAATGATTACTTTCCAAGTTGCAAAACCAATAAACCAGAGATCCTATTATAGTATCTACATTGGCTTAAGGGGAGGAAAGAGAGCTAAGTCAACTATAACCTGTAACCAAAAAAATTACAAAGTATATTCAAAAATTTGTTTATAAAATAGATAGTAATATAGGATTATTGGAAAGGGTATTCTGCTGTGTGCTGCATACGAGTACTTGCACTGACCAAAGAGCAGCAATGGGTGCTGCCTTTGTGTATCAAGCACAGTTCAGCATCTGCCCGCCCAGAACGAGTAGCTGTGAATAAAACCCAGAGGGTTTATATAGTATGGAACATGCCGTGCAGCATCAATGTTGTCCATCACGTTCCTCCTAGATGACACAAACTGCGATGCGTAACACACTCCCTATGAAGTTCATGTGCCAGCTCCCCAGCTGGGGAGATGTGCCAGCTGGTGGGCATTTGCTCACGGAGCTGGTGAGTGAGCCAGCAAAGCCTCCTGTAAGGGCTGGGATGGGTCTGAGGGTGGTACAGGGCTGCTCCCACTCAGTGCTTCTCCTGGTTTGAGGTAAAACAGAACCCATTTTCTTTTCAGGAATTTTACTTTGCAGCTAAGCCTCTTCCAAGTCGCTCACTCCCTGAAAGTAACAGAATATTTTTCAGACAGTGTGCACTCCTAGCAGAGAAGGTCTGATGTTTCTAGTGAGTACCAGGGAATGGTCTGCAGAGGGGCTCCTGCTTATGCTTGTTGCTAGAACCATCAAGGCCAGCTCGCTTTGTTCTGCACAGAGTTGGAGGGTCGGAAGCAGAAGAGCACAGCGGGGTGGCATGTGTGGGGAGGAGCAGACAGGACAGGTGACCCAAACCTGACCAACAGAGTATCCCAACCCACTGGCATCATGCTCAGTGTAAAAGCTGAGAGATGAGGGCTCACCCTCTTGAATGGGCGGCATCTGAGGAGGACTCTGTCTGTTCGTCTGGCTTTGATCTCGATCTGTGCGTTCCTGACTCCAGATTGGGAATCCAGTTCCCATCCATCACTGAGTCCAGTCTGGGACTTTCCCAGTGTCTGCAGGTGATGCAATCATCATCTTGGAAGCTCGAGATGGGTCATATACGTTGTATATATTTCATTATTTCATTATTAATATGATTATCTTTTCTTTTTATTATTTTATTATTAATATCTCATTAAAGTAGTTGAGTCTCTTTAGAAGTCATAAGTCTCTCTCTGTATCTCTCTCTCTTCTTTTCTCTCCCTCCTTCACGGAAAGGGAGAGAGGTTAAAGAGGACATCTGTTGTTCGGTGTAGTGGCCAGCCCAGCCCAAACCATGACAGTGGTGCAAGAGTGGAATCTGCTGGGCAGAGCAGAATGGCAGGGGTGCCTCTCTCCTTGTCTCTTCTAAGGTGGTGCTGGGGCTGCATGATGCGGCCCCTTGAAGCCGTGGCGTTTGAGCTCATCCAGGGAATCCAAGCAGCAAAACTAAATCGTCACCTGCAAGGACAGAGTCAGAAAGTGCTGATGAAACCATGGAGGCAGGAACAGGCGTGAATTTGTCCCCCATGTTTTGGGAAGTCCAACAAAAAAGAGGTAGTTCCTGGCAAAGGAGAGAGAGCCCTTACTGTCAGTGACTATGGTCGTGCTTTGGCCCCTTCTCAACACCTGCCACACCCTGGGGGCATGACAAGTTGACAGAGATGCACAGTGACCCTTTGCCAGGCAGTAGGGCTGGGCAGGGAGCCCCCACGGAGCTGTGATGTGGTCCTTCCTGAAACCTGAGCACCAACATCCCTCACTGTCCCTTGCTAGAAACCCAGGTTTGAAGGCAAAACACGCTTCTTTTGTTTGGTTTGGTTGTTTCATTCTTCCTTCAATTATCTCAGGTGAGATGGTAGCTTTTTAAGGAGTGCCGGTATCTCGGTGTCTACAGCTCCTTGGCACAACCCCTTGCTGGGATTCAGACAACACCAGCCAGTGCAAACAGAGCATCAATAAATGCAAAATGAAAACTGCCAAGGCTAGGCTGGTATGTTCCTCCTGACATACACGTTCTCCCTAGGGCCGGTGCATGCTACCTCTCTGGGGCCATCTCTGTGCACCCTGGAAACATTTCCGCTACTCAGAGCGGTGTTCAGAGCTTTGAAAGGACAGCAGAATCTGTTACACACCTGGGCTCCTCGTTCTTCTTTCCTGCTTGGATGGCCTCAGTTGCCCATCCCTGGGATCTCTTTTTCCAACTTTCTCTTCTTCCTCTCAGGTTGCCCGTCACTCCCTTCTTCGCAGGTTGGTTTTCTCTTTCTGTTTTCTTGTGAAGAGCCTGGCAACCTTTCCATTCAAGCGCCTTGTTAGACAGCTAAACCCATGATAAACTTAAACCAATTCTACTCTTAAGCAAAGCTGGCTCATTGTACCTTTTCTCCTGGGACGAGCTCTGCAGGTGTTCGCCTTCTGGAGCGACTGGAGGCTCCTGCAATGGAAATGTGGCCGTTAACAGGTGGCAAGGACCTACCTGCCCAATTGCTCCCTCATTTCTGAAAGGCAGATCCCTTGGATGGGTTTCCTCAGCTCAGCTGAGCCACTTCTGTTGGGATCACCACACAAAGTGCGATGGCCAACCTGCATCAGCCTTCCAGAGCTGCAGGCTGCTGAATGACCTTGCTTGTCTCTGTGGCACTAGGCCCACCTTCCGAGGCGGGAGGCTTCTACTGTCATGCTGTTTGTGCCTCTGACATACCTCTGCTGTTTCCGCTTCCACCTGAGGTGCTGATAACTCTTCACCAGATGCCCTGGCAAGGTCAGCCACCTCCTCCTCAAAGAGTTCCCCGTTGTGTTCAATGAGGAACTCCACCAGCTCCGTCACCTGCAGACAGCAAACCATTGGTTTCTCCCTAGGTGGCTCAAAATGGGTCAAGCAGCCTCTCCCAGTCCGCACCCTTGCTTCTGCGCAGAAAGCTGCAGCTCTGCACAGGGCTGCTCTTCCCGGCAGCTCTTCCCGACCACCAGCGTTTGCTGAAGAGAGGACGCAGCCAGGTACCTCTGAGCAGCAAAGCTGGGCTGGGCCCAGAAGGCTGTAGGCAGCTGGAAAACACAGCGTACCTTTTGTGTCACCTGCACCAGCGCGTCCAGGGGGAGCGTGTGCTCCTCCAGTGGGCTCAGGAGGTTTGGCCCCACGCAGATGGCCAAGTTCTGTGCTGTCATCCTGCTGGTGGCCACGTTTCTGCTGATGTTCTGAAGCAGGGACAGCAACTGCTTGAGGAGGAGGAAGTTGGCTTTGGGCAACTTGCTGGTCACCCTGAGGGAACAGGAACACAACGTTAAAGAAGTAGATGCTGTGGATACAGGTAGCCCAGGCCAATCTCACCCAAGCCCACCCAAGGGAAGACTCTCTGGCCATGCCTGGCTTACAGCAGAGGGACTGCCTTTGCTGAGGGATGGTCACCTCCCCCCCGCCCCCTTCTCCCTGCCCTTCTGGCAAGGGTCCCTTTGTGCAGCGATCCCCAATGCCTGTGGGAAGTGCTCCAAAAGAGAAATGCTTCTCTGTGCCACTTTATCCCAAACCCCAACCCCACAGCCGGCAGAGAACACGGCTTTTTCAAGGAGGCCCTCACTTTGCAGGCACGTCCAGGCGCCTCTGCCAGTCCCTGCGCAGCAGGCAGGCTGCTGGCCACACTTACTCTTTCAGTGCCGCCAGCTTCTCCTGCCTGCTGGTCATCTGCATAGCACCCATCCACTCCTCAAAGAGCTCTGCGTGCAGGAGCTTGGAGGGGATCTTGCGGAGGAAGTCCTGCAATGCCAAGGGCTGCGCGTGAGGCTTTGGGCACTCCCGCCGGGAGCACAGGCAGCATCCCCGGCACTCTGGCTCAGGAGCCCGTGGCTGGGTTTTGGCTCTTGCTCTCACGGGTGCCCACTGGCACCAAGAAAGCCAGGAGCCGCTGGGCCCCAGGTCAGCAGGGCACACCTTCAAGACGACGGCCAGGAGGTGCGCAGGCTGGCTTTCGAGGTGGACCTCTGCTCCGCTGTCCAGGGCCTCCCTGAGCTCTCGGGAGGCACGCTCACCAGCTGCCAGCCGGAAGATGCCCTCCGAGGATGGGCCATGCTCACGCAGGAGGGCCAGCAGGTCCTGCAGGGCACAGAGGAGGAGAGTTGCTGGGCTGGAGACAGGCTTTGGGGCAGGGGAACCTGCCTTAGGGGCAGGAGCAAGCGTGGGCATCTCCGCAGTTCTCACGGGGGTGGGTGACATGGGGAGGAGCCTGCTTTGTCCCTGAGCCCCACGTGGGGTCCCCTCTGCTAGGGCCACCGCCTCTCCGGAGGAGCCAGAGGGATGGGCCCCCCCTGGCCAGGCATGCTTACCTGGATGGGCTGGGGCAGTGTCCCGTCCTGGCTGCAGAGTTCTGCCAGGGGCCGACCAAAGAGAGTCCCGCTGCTGCCAGAGTCCGATGTCCTGGTCACCTCTGCGGCGGCCGAGGTCCCTCGCCGTGAAAATGGCCAGGGCAGATACTTCCTCCAGCGAATCCCACCTGCTGCCAAGGAAAAGAAAGCAAAGAGGCATGAAGGAGAAGCGCCAGGCAAATGCTCCTGGACCCTCTCGGTGCTGTCCCCCCACCACCGAAAGCAAGGGAGAGGCGTTGCTTGGGAAGGAGGGGCCCTGGGGGCTCAGCTCTCTCCGGCCGCAGAGCGATGGGGATGGACGTGCCCTGCGGGAAGGGCAGCAGCAGCCCCGGTGCAGCACGAGGGCCCGCCTGCGAGAGGAGAGGGGCCGTCCTGTCCCTATGTTCTCCAAACTCACCATCCTTGCGGCCAAGCCCATCTTGGCTGCAAGAGGGGACGGGAGGTGGCCGCTGCTTGGGACCAGCCTGCAAGAAACGCACTGCGCTCACCGAGCAGCCCCGCAGCAGAAAGGGCCCGGGGGGGAGCTGCATCAGCCCCTGGCCGTGTGTGAGAGGTGGAGACGGCCGAGAGCGCAGCCCAAGCGATCCTCACCTCTGCCTGGCGCTTGACCAGCCTCTCCAGGCTGCTGGCGTCTAGTGTCGTCGGCTGGGAAAGGGGAAAAGAGCAGAAGGTCAGAAGCCATGCACCCGATGCCGGGCTGGAGCGGGCTCTGGGGGCAGAGGGGAGACGGGAGGGACACTCACAGCATTTCGGCGCCTCAGCTCCTTCAGCAGGAGCTTGATGGAGGGCAGTCGGGTCACCCGGGCTCCCTCCACTCCTTCTGGTGGCCTGTGCATAGGGAAAGGGACGAGAAGGAGCTGTGTGAGACCCGAGCTGCCTTGTCCCTCTCCTGCCAGCCCAGGGAGCGCTTCCAAGCTGTCCCGAAGCAGCCGGGTAGCGGCCGGCAGTGGAGCGCAGAGCAGCGGCAGTGGTGGGGCCGGGGCTGGGCGGGTGTTGGCTGGACACAGGTGGGCGAAGCAGCTGCACCAGGTCTGCACGCTGGAGAGCTGCCCGCAGCCGCGGGGGCACCTCTCCCCAGCTGGGGAGCGGTGTTTCCCCACGGCACAGCTACACCTGGAGCATCCCGCCGTGCTGTGAGCACAGGTTCCCCAGGCTGCACGGCCAGGCAGGGCTTACCCAAGGAGGGCGTTGAGCCAGAGCTCCTTCACCACCCGGGAGCTGCAGAAAGAGCAGAGAAAGACCCTGAGTGCCCGCTGCTCCCCAGCCTGCGGGCAGAGGTGGGCTGCGGCACAGCCCTGCCCCGTGGGGACGGCCACAGGGGCAGGAGAGAGCCCCGTGGGGCAGGACAGAGGCGCTGCCTGGCCCTGCCGTGGGACCAGGCACTGAGACTCACCAGAACGTGACGATGCAGGAGCCCCAGGGCCACACAAAGACAAGGGACTTGGCCTCCTTGCCTTCCTCCTCCTTGGCGCCATCGCCGGCTGCCCCCTTCCCGCTGCTGAACACCTGCAGCAGGGCCAGGGCCAGGCAGAGCTCTGGGCGTGGGGCGCTGTCACGTCTGCAAAGAGGACCGGCAGGCAATGACCCGGAGGTGGCCAAGCCCGGTGGCTCCCCTCGAGCCTTTGCCTGCCACGGGCACGGCCATGGGCGCATCCAGCAGCAGGGTGCCGGGGGCCTGGGGCAGCTCCTGGGGTGTCCCTGCCCTGGGGCCAGGGCCAGGGCCAGGGCTTGGGAGGAAAGGCAGCCGGGCTCCGCGAGTCTTACTTGGCCTTGGCGATGACCAAGGTGTCCCTGAAGAGGAGGAGGTCCCTCTTCTTCGTCCGCCGGCCCTGGGTCACGCGCACGCGCTGCTGTTCCCGCAGCTCGGGTGATGCCGGCACGAGCAGGCACGGCTGCCCGGGCTCAGGGTCGTCCCTGCGGAGCAGAGGGCGTCGGGCATGAGCAAGGCGGCTGCTGCGGGGCCCGGCTGTGCCGGCGTGTCCCCGAGCCATGGGGGGAGCTCACCTGGAGCCCTGGCAGCAGTTGACCTGTCCCATCCTCACGGGATCAAGGGAATCCTCACGTGGGACACTGCTGTAGAGCTCAGGAGAGTTCCCAGCCGGTCCACGGGAGGCCTCCAAGGGCTTCTCGCTACTGACACGCGGTGCCACAAGCACACTGGGCAAGAGCCGGACTCTCCCCAGTGACGCTCTGCGCTGGCACAGCAACGGCCCTGCAGGCACCGGGGCCTTTTGTGGGCCGGCGTCGGGTCCAACATTGTGATGCCAACAGTCGCTCTGGGGCGTGGGCGGGGGAGGGGCTCCAGGGGGCTCTCCCCAGTGTGCCCATGTCTCCCTTGTACTGGGGAGCTGCTTTCCAGCAGCTTTATAGGCTTTATGGAATCATCTAGGTTGAAGGGATCTTTAAGATCATCGAGTCCAGCCATCAACCCAACACTGCCAAAACCACCACTAAGCCGTGTCCCGAAGCACCACCTCTACCCGTCTTTTAAATACCTCCAGGCATGGCGATTCCACCGCTTCCCTGGGCAGCCTGTTCCAATGTTTGACAATGCTTTTGGTGAAGAAACTTTTCCTAAGATCCAATCTAAACCTCCCCTGGTGTAACTTGAGGCCATTGCCTCTTGTCCTATGACTTGTTACACGAGAGAAGAGATCGACGGCTACTTCTCCACAGCCTCCTTTCAGGCTTTCAGCTTTGTCAGGCTGCTTTTGGTAATGAGTATGTGTGGACGTGTCCCAGGATGCTTCGTGCTCATACCCGTGCCATCCTCAGTCGTTCCCATCATCTTTCTGCAGGTCTACCTGTGCCATTGGCGTGAGGGTGAGAAGGGCATGTTTCCTCCAGCCACAGCAGGGGTCCCAGTGGAAAGGCGCTCCCCTGTTATGGGACAGGGAGAAAGAGGATGCACCCTGGTGACAGAGTCCGGAGACAGAGTTTCCACAGAACTCCGTCTTTGCCTTTTTTCCCTTAATGCAATGTTGACACCAACTTTGTTCTTCACAAAATGAGGGAAAAATCTAGAAGGTTCCTGGAGTGTGTTGGGGATAACTTCCTGACACAACTGGTGAGGGAGCCAACTAGGGAAGGGGCCTTGCTGCCCCTGCTGTTTGTAAACAGAGAAGCACTTGTGGGGCATGTAAGGGTTGGAGGCCATCTGGGGCATAGTGATCATGAAATGATCAGAGTTTTCAATTCTCGGATAAGCAAGGAGAGGACCTTGGGGTCTCTGGACATCTAATATATTTGTAGTGGCATTAAAAGTAAGAAAAACAAGTCAGAAGTTTTGCTTTGCTTCCCTCCTGGACCAGACTGACACAATGTCCAACCTATACTGGTAACCAGTGGTACCGAAGATGTCTGCAGGATATAAACAGTTGGTATTTTTGTGACATCTTGTGGCAACTGGTATTGTGCTTCGTTTTTTCTTTCAATTATACAAACTATATTAACAGATCTGGACAGTTTGGGTTTTTTCCATTTGAGAAGATTAATGAACTCTCTAATCCTTCTTCAATATAGTCAGCACAATGAATTGCTCAGGCACCGTATCCAAAGTGTCCTGTTTGGTTCTTTCTAATAGGTCTAATTCACCCTAACACAGCTGTACTATCACAGCTGTACTATCTTCGCAAAAAAACCTCCTTATTTAAAATGATATAAAGAAGATTTGCCTTCATCACTTTATTTATCTTTCCATAGGAGCAATTCTGCACTAAATAGTTCCTGTGAATAAGTTCTCTCACTGTAAATTCTGATAGAATAGTAAAACACATATATATTTATGACAAATTTAAATCATTTTGACAAGAACTTTGGCATTATTGGTATGTGAAAAAACAGTAAAAAATATAGAAGGAGCTGTAGACACTTTGGACTAAGAAGAACTGAAAGAAAAGATGACCTGAAATGGATCTTCTGGCTAACCTCACATTTTTGTTTCACTTGCAATACTCATTTCCATCATTAGGAACTTTACTCCTCAAAGCAATGAGGTTTCTTCCCCTTAATACATAGTCACTGTTACAGCAACTGCTACACAAGATTTTGTTCCCTTTACCTTTCTACGAAATGTTTGATTCAAAGTACAGTTAAAGATAAAGTCACTCTCAAATCTAACTGCAATTACAATGATTGCTTTCATCATTGCTTTCTCCAATATCCATCAGAATATTAATTCATTTGCATTACTGGAAATATTGCCTCACTGTGGTCTAGTGTGGCAGTGATAGCCTCTGTGAATCCAGAGAAGAGAGGAGATAGGAGAGGAGAGGAGAAGAGAAGAGAGGAGAGGAGATTTCATTTGAAAGGGACCTACAACGATCATCTAGTCCAACTGGCTGACGACTTCATAGCTGCACCTCATAGGACATAACTTCCAGCCCTTTCACCAGCTTTGTTGCCCTCCTCTGGACCCACTCAAGTACCTTAACACTGCGGGGCCCAGAGCTGCACACAGTGCTCAAGATGAGTCCCCACCAACACTAAATACAGAGGGTTAATCACCTCTTTTGACCAGAAGGTTATACTGTGTTTGATGCACCCCAGGATGTGGTTTTCCCTCTTGGCTGCCCGGGCAGATTGCTGACTCATTGAGCCTGCTGTGGACCAGCACCCCCAGATCCCTTTCTGCAAGGCTCCTCCCCAGCCACTCCTCTCTCAATCCTCTACCAAAGCTCTTGAGAACCTGGAGAGTCCCCCACTGACTGGAAGTTTGCTGGCATTGCTCTTATTTACAAGGAAGGTTTTAGGGAAGACTCAGGAAACTACAGATATGTTAGTCTAACTCAACTACCTAGAAAAATTATGAATAATATCACACTGGGTACTACTGAAAGGAGTCGTATATCTTGTATATATTTCATTAATAATATTATCTTTTAATTCTATTATTTTATTATTAATATATCACTAAAGTAGTTGAGTTTTTATAAGTCATAAGTCTCTTTCTCTCTTCTTTCCTTCCTTCTTGGAAAGGGAGAGAGGTTAAAGAGGGCATCTGTTGTTCAGTGTAGTGGCCAGCCCAGTCCAAACCGCAACAGTGGTGCACGAGTGGAATCTGCTGGGCAGAGCAGAAGGGCAGGGGGGGCCTCTCTCCTCGCCTCCGCCGAGGTGGTGCTGGGGCTGCACAATGCAGCCCCTCGAAGCCCAGGTGTTGGAGCTCATCCAGGAGATCCAAGCAGCAAAATCAAATCGGCACCTGAAAGCACAGAGTCACAAAGCGCTGATGAAACCGTGGAGGTGGGAACAGGCGTGACTTTGTCCCCAGCTCTTTGGGAAGTCCAATGAAAAAGGGGTAGTTCCCGGCACAGGAGAGAGAGCCCTAACTGGCAGCATCTACGATCTTGCTTTGGCCCCTTCCCAACACTTGCGACACCCTGAGGGCACAGCAAGTTGACAGAGGTGTGCACTGCCCCTTTGCCAGGCAGTAGGGCTGGGCAGGGAGCCCCCAAGGAACTGTGATGTGGTCCTTTCCAAAACCTGAGCAGCAGCGTCCCTCCTTGTCCCTTGCTAGAAACACAGGTTAGAAGGCAAAACACACTTCTGCTGTATTGTTTGGTTGAGTTTTTTTCTTCCTTCAGCTATCTCAGGTGAAATGGGAGCATTTGAAGAAGTGCCAGGATCTCGGTGTCTACAGCTCCTTGCTGTGTCTTTGGGACTCAGACACCACCAGCCTGTGCTAGGATTGCCAGCTGACGTGAGCAGAAAAGTGGGACTTTGCCTCTTTCTGTAGGGAGCGGGTCAAAGAGCTCCAAATTGTGAGTCTTGTGACCTTGCTGGGGGATCTGCTCAGCCTTGCACAAACAGACCACCAAGAAGTGCAAAATGAAAACTGCCGAGGCTGAGGTGTTACGCCTCTCCTGACGTGCACGTTCTCCCAAGGGCAGGTGCGTGCTTCCGCTCTGGGGCCATCTTTGTGCACCTCAGAAATATTTCCGCTACTCAGAGCGGAACATTCAGAGCTTTGAAAGGACAGCAGAATCTGTTACACACCTGTAACAGAAATGAAAATGAAAATGAAATTACTAGAAGCGCGTGCACAAAGAATGTGAAATGATTACTTTCCAAGTTGCAAAACCAATAAACCAGAGATCCTATTATAGTATCTACATTGGCTTAAGGGGAGGAAAGAGAGCTAAGTCAACTATAACCTGTAACCAAAAAAATTACAAAGTATATTCAAAAATTTGTTTATAAAATAGATAGTAATATAGGATTATTGGAAAGGGTATTCTGCTGTGTGCTGCATACGAGTACTTGCACTGACCAAAGAGCAGCAATGGGTGCTGCCTTTGTGTATCAAGCACAGTTCAGCATCTGCCCGCCCAGAACGAGTAGCTGTGAATAAAACCCAGAGGGTTTATATAGTATGGAACATGCCGTGCAGCATCAATGTTGTCCATCACGTTCCTCCTAGATGACACAAACTGCGATGCGTAACACACTCCCTATGAAGTTCATGTGCCAGCTCCCCAGCTGGGGAGATGTGCCAGCTGGTGGGCATTTGCTCACGGAGCTGGTGAGTGAGCCAGCAAAGCCTCCTGTAAGGGCTGGGATGGGTCTGAGGGTGGTACAGGGCTGCTCCCACTCAGTGCTTCTCCTGGTTTGAGGTAAAACAGAACCCATTTTCTTTTCAGGAATTTTACTTTGCAGCTAAGCCTCTTCCAAGTCGCTCACTCCCTGAAAGTAACAGAATATTTTTCAGACAGTGTGCACTCCTAGCAGAGAAGGTCTGATGTTTCTAGTGAGTACCAGGGAATGGTCTGCAGAGGGGCTCCTGCTTATGCTTGTTGCTAGAACCATCAAGGCCAGCTCGCTTTGTTCTGCACAGAGTTGGAGGGTCGGAAGCAGAAGAGCACAGCGGGGTGGCATGTGTGGGGAGGAGCAGACAGGACAGGTGACCCAAACCTGACCAACAGAGTATCCCAACCCACTGGCATCATGCTCAGTGTAAAAGCTGAGAGATGAGGGCTCACCCTCTTGAATGGGCGGCATCTGAGGAGGACTCTGTCTGTTCGTCTGGCTTTGATCTCGATCTGTGCGTTCCTGACTCCAGATTGGGAATCCAGTTCCCATCCATCACTGAGTCCAGTCTGGGACTTTCCCAGTGTCTGCAGGTGATGCAATCATCATCTTGGAAGCTCGAGATGGGTCATATACGTTGTATATATTTCATTATTTCATTATTAATATGATTATCTTTTCTTTTTATTATTTTATTATTAATATCTCATTAAAGTAGTTGAGTCTCTTTAGAAGTCATAAGTCTCTCTCTGTATCTCTCTCTCTTCTTTTCTCTCCCTCCTTCACGGAAAGGGAGAGAGGTTAAAGAGGACATCTGTTGTTCGGTGTAGTGGCCAGCCCAGCCCAAACCATGACAGTGGTGCAAGAGTGGAATCTGCTGGGCAGAGCAGAATGGCAGGGGTGCCTCTCTCCTTGTCTCTTCTAAGGTGGTGCTGGGGCTGCATGATGCGGCCCCTTGAAGCCGTGGCGTTTGAGCTCATCCAGGGAATCCAAGCAGCAAAACTAAATCGTCACCTGCAAGGACAGAGTCAGAAAGTGCTGATGAAACCATGGAGGCAGGAACAGGCGTGAATTTGTCCCCCATGTTTTGGGAAGTCCAACAAAAAAGAGGTAGTTCCTGGCAAAGGAGAGAGAGCCCTTACTGTCAGTGACTATGGTCGTGCTTTGGCCCCTTCTCAACACCTGCCACACCCTGGGGGCATGACAAGTTGACAGAGATGCACAGTGACCCTTTGCCAGGCAGTAGGGCTGGGCAGGGAGCCCCCACGGAGCTGTGATGTGGTCCTTCCTGAAACCTGAGCACCAACATCCCTCACTGTCCCTTGCTAGAAACCCAGGTTTGAAGGCAAAACACGCTTCTTTTGTTTGGTTTGGTTGTTTCATTCTTCCTTCAATTATCTCAGGTGAGATGGTAGCTTTTTAAGGAGTGCCGGTATCTCGGTGTCTACAGCTCCTTGGCACAACCCCTTGCTGGGATTCAGACAACACCAGCCAGTGCAAACAGAGCATCAATAAATGCAAAATGAAAACTGCCAAGGCTAGGCTGGTATGTTCCTCCTGACATACACGTTCTCCCTAGGGCCGGTGCATGCTACCTCTCTGGGGCCATCTCTGTGCACCCTGGAAACATTTCCGCTACTCAGAGCGGTGTTCAGAGCTTTGAAAGGACAGCAGAATCTGTTACACACCTGGGCTCCTCGTTCTTCTTTCCTGCTTGGATGGCCTCAGTTGCCCATCCCTGGGATCTCTTTTTCCAACTTTCTCTTCTTCCTCTCAGGTTGCCCGTCACTCCCTTCTTCGCAGGTTGGTTTTCTCTTTCTGTTTTCTTGTGAAGAGCCTGGCAACCTTTCCATTCAAGCGCCTTGTTAGACAGCTAAACCCATGATAAACTTAAACCAATTCTACTCTTAAGCAAAGCTGGCTCATTGTACCTTTTCTCCTGGGACGAGCTCTGCAGGTGTTCGCCTTCTGGAGCGACTGGAGGCTCCTGCAATGGAAATGTGGCCGTTAACAGGTGGCAAGGACCTACCTGCCCAATTGCTCCCTCATTTCTGAAAGGCAGATCCCTTGGATGGGTTTCCTCAGCTCAGCTGAGCCACTTCTGTTGGGATCACCACACAAAGTGCGATGGCCAACCTGCATCAGCCTTCCAGAGCTGCAGGCTGCTGAATGACCTTGCTTGTCTCTGTGGCACTAGGCCCACCTTCCGAGGCGGGAGGCTTCTACTGTCATGCTGTTTGTGCCTCTGACATACCTCTGCTGTTTCCGCTTCCACCTGAGGTGCTGATAACTCTTCACCAGATGCCCTGGCAAGGTCAGCCACCTCCTCCTCAAAGAGTTCCCCGTTGTGTTCAATGAGGAACTCCACCAGCTCCGTCACCTGCAGACAGCAAACCATTGGTTTCTCCCTAGGTGGCTCAAAATGGGTCAAGCAGCCTCTCCCACTCCGCACCCTTGCTTCTGCGCAGAAAGCTGCAGCTCTGCACAGGGCTGCTCTTCCCGGCAGCTCTTCCCGACCACCAGCGTTTGCTGAAGAGAGGACGCAGCCAGGTACCTCTGAGCAGCAAAGCTGGGCTGGGCCCAGAAGGCTGTAGGCAGCTGGAAAACACAGCGTACCTTTTGTGTCACCTGCACCAGCGCGTCCAGGGGGAGCGTGTGCTCCTCCAGTGGGCTCAGGAGGTTTGGCCCCACGCAGATGGCCAAGTTCTGTGCTGTCATCCTGCTGGTGGCCACGTTTCTGCTGATGTTCTGAAGCAGGGACAGCAACTGCTTGAGGAGGAGGAAGTTGGCTTTGGGCAACTTGCTGGTCACCCTGAGGGAACAGGAACACAACGTTAAAGAAGTAGATGCTGTGGATACAGGTAGCCCAGGCCAATCTCACCCAAGCCCACCCAAGGGAAGACTCTCTGGCCATGCCTGGCTTACAGCAGAGGGACTGCCTTTGCTGAGGGATGGTCACCTCCCCCCCGCCCCCTTCTCCCTGCCCTTCTGGCAAGGGTCCCTTTGTGCAGCGATCCCCAATGCCTGTGGGAAGTGCTCCAAAAGAGAAATGCTTCTCTGTGCCACTTTATCCCAAACCCCAACCCCACAGCCGGCAGAGAACACGGCTTTTTCAAGGAGGCCCTCACTTTGCAGGCACGTCCAGGCGCCTCTGCCAGTCCCTGCGCAGCAGGCAGGCTGCTGGCCACACTTACTCTTTCAGTGCCGCCAGCTTCTCCTGCCTGCTGGTCATCTGCATAGCACCCATCCACTCCTCAAAGAGCTCTGCGTGCAGGAGCTTGGAGGGGATCTTGCGGAGGAAGTCCTGCAATGCCAAGGGCTGTGCGTGAGGCTTTGGGCACTCCCGCCGGGAGCACAGGCAGCATCCCTGGCACTCTGGCTCAGGAGCCCGTGGCTGGGTTTTGGCTCTTGCTCTCACGGGTGCCCACTGGCACCAAGAAAGCCAGGAGCTGCTGGGCCCCAGGTCAGCAGGGCACACCTTCAAGACGACGGCCAGGAGGTGCGCAGGCTGGCTTTCGAGGTGGACCTCTGCTCCGCTGTCCAGGGCCTCCCTGAGCTCTCGGGAGGCACGCTCACCAGCTGCCAGCCGGAAGATGCCCTCCGAGGATGGGCCATGCTCACGCAGGAGGGCCAGCAGGTCCTGCAGGG
Organism: Numenius arquata; assembly: GCF_964106895.1. Taxonomy (NCBI): domain Eukaryota; kingdom Metazoa; phylum Chordata; class Aves; order Charadriiformes; family Scolopacidae; genus Numenius; species Numenius arquata. The sequence continues at coordinate 94,425,013 of NC_133576.1, read as the reverse complement.
CACAGAGGAGGAGAGTTGCTGGGCTGGAGACAGGCTTTGGGGCAGGGGAACCTGCCTTAGGGGCAGGAGCAAGCGTGGGCATCTCCGCAGTTCTCACGGGGGTGGGTGACATGGGGAGGAGCCTGCTTTGTCCCTGAGCCCCACGTGGGGTCCCCTCTGCTAGGGCCACCGCCTCTCCGGAGGAGCCAGAGGGATGGGCCCCCCCTGGCCAGGCATGCTTACCTGGATGGGCTGGGGCAGTGTCCCGTCCTGGCTGCAGAGTTCTGCCAGGGGCCGACCAAAGAGAGTCCCGCTGCTGCCAGAGTCCGATGTCCTGGTCACCTCTGCGGCGGCCGAGGTCCCTCGCCGTGAAAATGGCCAGGGCAGATACTTCCTCCAGCGAATCCCACCTGCTGCCAAGGAAAAGAAAGCAAAGAGGCATGAAGGAGAAGCGCCAGGCAAATGCTCCTGGACCCTCTCGGTGCTGTCCCCCCACCACCGAAAGCAAGGGAGAGGCGTTGCTTGGGAAGGAGGGGCCCTGGGGGCTCAGCTCTCTCCGGCCGCAGAGCGATGGGGATGGACGTGCCCTGCGGGAAGGGCAGCAGCAGCCCCGGTGCAGCACGAGGGCCCGCCTGCGAGAGGAGAGGGGCCGTCCTGTCCCTATGTTCTCCAAACTCACCATCCTTGCGGCCAAGCCCATCTTGGCTGCAAGAGGGGACGGGAGGTGGCCGCTGCTTGGGACCAGCCTGCAAGAAACGCACTGCGCTCACCGAGCAGCCCCGCAGCAGAAAGGGCCCGGGGGGGAGCTGCATCAGCCCCTGGCCGTGTGTGAGAGGTGGAGACGGCCGAGAGCGCAGCCCAAGCGATCCTCACCTCTGCCTGGCGCTTGACCAGCCTCTCCAGGCTGCTGGCGTCTAGTGTCGTCGGCTGGGAAAGGGGAAAAGAGCAGAAGGTCAGAAGCCATGCACCCGATGCCGGGCTGGAGCGGGCTCTGGGGGCAGAGGGGAGACGGGAGGGACACTCACAGCATTTCGGCGCCTCAGCTCCTTCAGCAGGAGCTTGATGGAGGGCAGTCGGGTCACCCGGGCTCCCTCCACTCCTTCTGGTGGCCTGTGCATAGGGAAAGGGACGAGAAGGAGCTGTGTGAGACCCGAGCTGCCTTGTCCCTCTCCTGCCAGCCCAGGGAGCGCTTCCAAGCTGTCCCGAAGCAGCCGGGTAGCGGCCGGCAGTGGAGCGCAGAGCAGCGGCAGTGGTGGGGCCGGGGCTGGGCGGGTGTTGGCTGGACACAGGTGGGCGAAGCAGCTGCACCAGGTCTGCACGCTGGAGAGCTGCCCGCAGCCGCGGGGGCACCTCTCCCCAGCTGGGGAGCGGTGTTTCCCCACGGCACAGCTACACCTGGAGCATCCCGCCGTGCTGTGAGCACAGGTTCCCCAGGCTGCACGGCCAGGCAGGGCTTACCCAAGGAGGGCGTTGAGCCAGAGCTCCTTCACCACCCGGGAGCTGCAGAAAGAGCAGAGAAAGACCCTGAGTGCCCGCTGCTCCCCAGCCTGCGGGCAGAGGTGGGCTGCGGCACAGCCCTGCCCCGTGGGGACGGCCACAGGGGCAGGAGAGAGCCCCGTGGGGCAGGACAGAGGCGCTGCCTGGCCCTGCCGTGGGACCAGGCACTGAGACTCACCAGAACGTGACGATGCAGGAGCCCCAGGGCCACACAAAGACAAGGGACTTGGCCTCCTTGCCTTCCTCCTCCTTGGTGCCATCGCCGGCTGCCCCCTTCCCGCTGCTGAACACCTGCAGCAGGGCCAGGGCCAGGCAGAGCTCTGGGCGTGGGGCGCTGTCACGTCTGCAAAGAGGACCGGCAGGCAATGACCCGGAGGTGGCCAAGCCCGGTGGCTCCCCTCGAGCCTTTGCCTGCCACGGGCACGGCCATGGGCGCATCCAGCAGCAGGGTGCCGGGGGCCTGGGGCAGCTCCTGGGGTGTCCCTGCCCTGGGGCCAGGGCCAGGGCCAGGGCTTGGGAGGAAAGGCAGCCGGGCTCCGCGAGTCTTACTTGGCCTTGGCGATGACCAAGGTGTCCCTGAAGAGGAGGAGGTCCCTCTTCTTCGTCCGCCGGCCCTGGGTCACGCGCACGCGCTGCTGTTCCCGCAGCTCGGGTGATGCCGGCACGAGCAGGCACGGCTGCCCGGGCTCAGGGTCGTCCCTGCGGAGCAGAGGGCGTCGGGCATGAGCAAGGCGGCTGCTGCGGGGCCCGGCTGTGCCGGCGTGTCCCCGAGCCATGGGGGGAGCTCACCTGGAGCCCTGGCAGCAGTTGACCTGTCCCATCCTCACGGGATCAAGGGAATCCTCACGTGGGACACTGCTGTAGAGCTCAGGAGAGTTCCCAGCCGGTCCACGGGAGGCCTCCAAGGGCTTCTCGCTACTGACACGCGGTGCCACAAGCACACTGGGCAAGAGCCGGACTCTCCCCAGTGACGCTCTGCGCTGGCACAGCAACGGCCCTGCAGGCACCGGGGCCTTTTGTGGGCCGGCGTCGGGTCCAACATTGTGATGCCAACAGTCGCTCTGGGGCGTGGGCGGGGGAGGGGCTCCAGGGGGCTCTCCCCAGTGTGCCCATGTCTCCCTCGTACTGGGGAGCTGCTTTCCAGCAGCTTTATAGGCTTTATGGAATCATCTAGGTTGAAGGGATCTTTAAGATCATCGAGTCCAGCCATCAACCCAACACTGCCAAAACCACCACTAAGCCGTGTCCCGAAGCACCACCTCTACCCGTCTTTTAAATACCTCCAGGCATGGCGATTCCACCGCTTCCCTGGGCAGCCTGTTCCAATGTTTGACAATGCTTTTGGTGAAGAAACTTTTCCTAAGATCCAATCTAAACCTCCCCTGGTGTAACTTGAGGCCATTGCCTCTTGTCCTATGACTTGTTACACGAGAGAAGAGATCGACGGCTACTTCTCCACAGCCTCCTTTCAGGCTTTCAGCTTTGTCAGGCTGCTTTTGGTAATGAGTATGTGTGGACGTGTCCCAGGATGCTTCGTGCTCATACCCGTGCCATCCTCAGTCGTTCCCATCATCTTTCTGCAGGTCTACCTGTGCCATTGGCGTGAGGGTGAGAAGGGCATGTTTCCTCCAGCCACAGCAGGGGTCCCAGTGGAAAGGCGCTCCCCTGTTATGGGACAGGGAGAAAGAGGATGCACCCTGGTGACAGAGTCCGGAGACAGAGTTTCCACAGAACTCCGTCTTTGCCTTTTTTCCCTTAATCCAATGTTGACACCAACTTTGTTCTTCACAAAATGAGGGAAAAATCTAGAAGGTTCCTGGAGTGTGTTGGGGATAACTTCCTGACACAACTGGTGAGGGAGCCAACTAGGGAAGGGGCCTTGCTGCCCCTGCTGTTTGTAAACAGAGAAGCACTTGTGGGGCATGTAAGGGTTGGAGGCCATCTGGGGCATAGTGATCATGAAATGATCAGAGTTTTCAATTCTCGGATAAGCAAGGAGAGGACCTTGGGGTCTCTGGACATCTAATATATTTGTAGTGGCATTAAAAGTAAGAAAAACAAGTCAGAAGTTTTGCTTTGCTTCCCTCCTGGACCAGACTGACACAATGTCCAACCTATACTGGTAACCAGTGGTACCGAAGATGTCTGCAGGATATAAACAGTTGGTATTTTTGTGACATCTTGTGGCAACTGGTATTGTGCTTCGTTTTTTCTTTCAATTATACAAACTATATTAACAGATCTGGACAGTTTGGGTTTTTTCCATTTGAGAAGATTAATGAACTCTCTAATCCTTCTTCAATATAGTCAGCACAATGAATTGCTCAGGCACCGTATCCAAAGTGTCCTGTTTGGTTCTTTCTAATAGGTCTAATTCACCCTAACACAGCTGTACTATCACAGCTGTACTATCTTCGCAAAAAAACCTCCTTATTTAAAATGATATAAAGAAGATTTGCCTTCATCACTTTATTTATCTTTCCATAGGAGCAATTCTGCACTAAATAGTTCCTGTGAATAAGTTCTCTCACTGTAAATTCTGATAGAATAGTAAAACACATATATATTTATGACAAATTTAAATCATTTTGACAAGAACTTTGGCATTATTGGTATGTGAAAAAACAGTAAAAAATATAGAAGGAGCTGTAGACACTTTGGACTAAGAAGAACTGAAAGAAAAGATGACCTGAAATGGATCTTCTGGCTAACCTCACATTTTTGTTTCACTTGCAATACTCATTTCCATCATTAGGAACTTTACTCCTCAAAGCAATGAGGTTTCTTCCCCTTAATACATAGTCACTGTTACAGCAACTGCTACACAAGATTTTGTTCCCTTTACCTTTCTACGAAATGTTTGATTCAAAGTACAGTTAAAGATAAAGTCACTCTCAAATCTAACTGCAATTACAATGATTGCTTTCATCATTGCTTTCTCCAATATCCATCAGAATATTAATTCATTTGCATTACTGGAAATATTGCCTCACTGTGGTCTAGTGTGGCAGTGATAGCCTCTGTGAATCCAGAGAAGAGAGGAGATAGGAGAGGAGAGGAGAAGAGAAGAGAGGAGAGGAGATTTCATTTGAAAGGGACCTACAACGATCATCTAGTCCAACTGGCTGACGACTTCATAGCTGCACCTCATAGGACATAACTTCCAGCCCTTTCACCAGCTTTGTTGCCCTCCTCTGGACCCACTCAAGTACCTTAACACTGCGGGGCCCAGAGCTGCACACAGTGCTCAAGATGAGTCCCCACCAACACTAAATACAGAGGGTTAATCACCTCTTTTGACCAGAAGGTTATACTGTGTTTGATGCACCCCAGGATGTGGTTTTCCCTCTTGGCTGCCCGGGCAGATTGCTGACTCATTGAGCCTGCTGTGGACCAGCACCCCCAGATCCCTTTCTGCAAGGCTCCTCCCCAGCCACTCCTCTCTCAATCCTCTACCAAAGCTCTTGAGAACCTGGAGAGTCCCCCACTGACTGGAAGTTTGCTGGCATTGCTCTTATTTACAAGGAAGGTTTTAGGGAAGACTCAGGAAACTACAGATATGTTAGTCTAACTCAACTACCTAGAAAAATTATGAATAATATCACACTGGGTACTACTGAAAGGAGTCGTATATCTTGTATATATTTCATTAATAATATTATCTTTTAATTCTATTATTTTATTATTAATATATCACTAAAGTAGTTGAGTTTTTATAAGTCATAAGTCTCTTTCTCTCTTCTTTCCTTCCTTCTTGGAAAGGGAGAGAGGTTAAAGAGGGCATCTGTTGTTCAGTGTAGTGGCCAGCCCAGTCCAAACCGCAACAGTGGTGCACGAGTGGAATCTGCTGGGCAGAGCAGAAGGGCAGGGGGGGCCTCTCTCCTCGCCTCCGCCGAGGTGGTGCTGGGGCTGCACAATGCAGCCCCTCGAAGCCCAGGTGTTGGAGCTCATCCAGGAGATCCAAGCAGCAAAATCAAATCGGCACCTGAAAGCACAGAGTCACAAAGCGCTGATGAAACCGTGGAGGTGGGAACAGGCGTGACTTTGTCCCCAGCTCTTTGGGAAGTCCAATGAAAAAGGGGTAGTTCCCGGCACAGGAGAGAGAGCCCTAACTGGCAGCATCTACGATCTTGCTTTGGCCCCTTCCCAACACTTGCGACACCCTGAGGGCACAGCAAGTTGACAGAGGTGTGCACTGCCCCTTTGCCAGGCAGTAGGGCTGGGCAGGGAGCCCCCAAGGAACTGTGATGTGGTCCTTTCCAAAACCTGAGCAGCAGCGTCCCTCCTTGTCCCTTGCTAGAAACACAGGTTAGAAGGCAAAACACACTTCTGCTGTATTGTTTGGTTGAGTTTTTTTCTTCCTTCAGCTATCTCAGGTGAAATGGGAGCATTTGAAGAAGTGCCAGGATCTCGGTGTCTACAGCTCCTTGCTGTGTCTTTGGGACTCAGACACCACCAGCCTGTGCTAGGATTGCCAGCTGACGTGAGCAGAAAAGTGGGACTTTGCCTCTTTCTGTAGGGAGCGGGTCAAAGAGCTCCAAATTGTGAGTCTTGTGACCTTGCTGGGGGATCTGCTCAGCCTTGCACAAACAGACCACCAAGAAGTGCAAAATGAAAACTGCCGAGGCTGAGGTGTTACGCCTCTCCTGACGTGCACGTTCTCCCAAGGGCAGGTGCGTGCTTCCGCTCTGGGGCCATCTTTGTGCACCTCAGAAATATTTCCGCTACTCAGAGCGGAACATTCAGAGCTTTGAAAGGACAGCAGAATCTGTTACACACCTGTAACAGAAATGAAAATGAAAATGAAATTACTAGAAGCGCGTGCACAAAGAATGTGAAATGATTACTTTCCAAGTTGCAAAACCAATAAACCAGAGATCCTATTATAGTATCTACATTGGCTTAAGGGGAGGAAAGAGAGCTAAGTCAACTATAACCTGTAACCAAAAAAATTACAAAGTATATTCAAAAATTTGTTTATAAAATAGATAGTAATATAGGATTATTGGAAAGGGTATTCTGCTGTGTGCTGCATACGAGTACTTGCACTGACCAAAGAGCAGCAATGGGTGCTGCCTTTGTGTATCAAGCACAGTTCAGCATCTGCCCGCCCAGAACGAGTAGCTGTGAATAAAACCCAGAGGGTTTATATAGTATGGAACATGCCGTGCAGCATCAATGTTGTCCATCACGTTCCTCCTAGATGACACAAACTGCAATGCGTAACACACTCCCTATGAAGTTCATGTGCCAGCTCCCCAGCTGGGGAGATGTGCCAGCTGGTGGGCATTTGCTCACGGAGCTGGTGAGTGAGCCAGCAAAGCCTCCTGTAAGGGCTGGGATGGGTCTGAGGGTGGTACAGGGCTGCTCCCACTCAGTGCTTCTCCTGGTTTGAGGTAAAACAGAACCCATTTTCTTTTCAGGAATTTTACTTTGCAGCTAAGCCTCTTCCAAGTCGCTCACTCCCTGAAAGTAACAGAATATTTTTCAGACAGTGTGCGCTCCTAGCAGAGAAGGTCTGATGTTTCTAGTGAGTACCAGGGAATGGTCTGCAGAGAGGCTCCTGCTTACGCTTGTTGCTAGAACCATCAAGGCCAGCTCGCTTTGTTCTGCACAGAGTTGGAGGGTCGGAAGCAGAAGAGCACAGCGGGGTGGCATGTGTGGGGAGGAGCAGACAGGACAGGTGACCCAAACCTGACCAACAGAGTATCCCAACCCACTGGCATCATGCTCAGTGTAAAAGCTGAGAGATGAGGGCTCACCCTCTTGAATGGGCGGCATCTGAGGAGGACTCTGTCTGTTCGTCTGGCTTTGATCTCGATCTGTGCGTTCCTGACTCCAGATTGGGAATCCAGTTCCCATCCATCACTGAGTCCAGTCTGGGACTTTCCCAGTGTCTGCAGGTGATGCAATCATCATCTTGGAAGCTCGAGATGGGTCATATACATTGTATATATTTCATTATTTCATTATTAATATGATTATCTTTTCTTTTTATTATTTTATTATTAATATCTCATTAAAGTAGTTGAGTTTCTTTAGAAGTCATAAGTCTCTCTCTGTATCTCTCTCTCTTCTTTTCTCTCCCTCCTTCACGGAAAGGGAGAGAGGTTAAAGAGGACATCTGTTGTTCGGTGTAGTGGCCAGCCCAGCCCAAACCATGACAGTGGTGCAAGAGTGGAATCTGCTGGGCAGAGCAGAATGGCAGGGGTGCCTCTCTCCTTGTCTCTTCTAAGGTGGTGCTGGGGCTGCATGATGCGGCCCCTTGAAGCCGTGGCGTTTGAGCTCATCCAGGGAATCCAAGCAGTAAAACTAAATCGTCACCTGCAAGGACAGAGTCAGAAAGTGCTGATGAAACCATGGAGGCAGGAACAGGCGTGAATTTGTCCCCCATGTTTTGGGAAGTCCAACAAAAAAGAGGTAGTTCCTGGCAAAGGAGAGAGAGCCCTTACTGTCAGTGACTATGGTCGTGCTTTGGCCCCTTCTCAACACCTGCCACACCCTGGGGGCATGACAAGTTGACAGAGATGCACAGTGACCCTTTGCCAGGCAGTAGGGCTGGGCAGGGAGCCCCCACGGAGCTGTGATGTGGTCCTTCCTGAAACCTGAGCACCAACATCCCTCACTGTCCCTTGCTAGAAACCCAGGTTTGAAGGCAAAACACGCTTCTTTTGTTTGGTTTGGTTGTTTCATTCTTCCTTCAATTATCTCAGGTGAGATGGTAGCTTTTTAAGGAGTGCCGGTATCTCGGTGTCTACAGCTCCTTGGCACAGCTCCTTGCTGTGTCTTTGGGATTCAGACAACACCAGCCAGTGCAAACAGAGCATCAATAAATGCAAAATGAAAACTGCCAAGGCTAGGCTGGTATGTTCCTCCTGACATACACGTTCTCCCTAGGGCCGGTGCATGCTACCTCTCTGGGGCCATCTCTGTGCACCCTGGAAACATTTCCGCTACTCAGAGCGGTGTTCAGAGCTTTGAAAGGACAGCAGAATCTGTTACACACCTGGGCTCCTCGTTCTTCTTTCCTGCTTGGATGGCCTCAGTTGCCCATCCCTGGGAGCTCTTTTTCCAACTTTCTCTTCTTCCTCTCAGGTTGCCCGTCACTCCCTTCTTCGCAGGTTGGTTTTCTCTTTCTGTTTTCTTGTGAAGAGCCTGGCAACCTTTCCATTCAAGCGCCTTGTTAGACAGCTAAACCCATGATAAACTTAAACCAATTCTACTCTTAAGCAAAGCTGGCTCATTGTACCTTTTCTCCTGGGACGAGCTCTGCAGGTGTTCGCCTTCTGGAGCGACTGGAGGCTCCTGCAATGGAAATGTGGCCGTTAACAGGTGGCAAGGACCTACCTGCCCAATTGCTCCCTCATTTCTGAAAGGCAGATCCCTTGGATGGGTTTCCTCAGCTCAGCTGAGCCACTTCTGTTGGGATCACCACACAAAGTGCGATGGCCAACCTGCATCAGCCTTCCAGAGCTGCAGGCTGCTGAATGACCTTGCTTGTCTCTGTGGCACTAGGCCCACCTTCCGAGGCGGGAGGCTTCTACTGTCATGCTGTTTGTGCCTCTGACATACCTCTGCTGTTTCCGCTTCCACCTGAGGTGCTGATAACTCTTCACCAGATGCCCTGGCAAGGTCAGCCACCTCCTCCTCAAAGAGTTCCCCGTTGTGTTCAATGAGGAACTCCACCAGCTCCGTCACCTGCAGACAGCAAACCATTGGTTTCTCCCTAGGTGGCTCAAAATGGGTCAAGCAGCCTCTCCCACTCCGCACCCTTGCTTCTGCGCAGAAAGCTGCAGCTCTGCACAGGGCTGCTCTTCCCGGCAGCTCTTCCCGACCACCAGCGTTTGCTGAAGAGAGGACGCAGCCAGGTACCTCTGAGCAGCAAAGCTGGGCTGGGCCCAGAAGGCTGTAGGCAGCTGGAAAACACAGCGTACCTTTTGTGTCACCTGCACCAGCGCGTCCAGGGGGAGCGTGTGCTCCTCCAGTGGGCTCAGGAGGTTTGGCCCCACGCAGATGGCCAAGTTCTGTGCTGTCATCCTGCTGGTGGCCACGTTTCTGCTGATGTTCTGAAGCAGGGACAGCAACTGCTTGAGGAGGAGGAAGTTGGCTTTGGGCAACTTGCTGGTCACCCTGAGGGAACAGGAACACAACGTTAAAGAAGTAGATGCTGTGGATACAGGTAGCCCAGGCCAATCTCACCCAAGCCCACCCAAGGGAAGACTCTCTGGCCATGCCTGGCTTACAGCAGAGGGACTGCCTTTGCTGAGGGATGGTCACCTCCCCCCCGCCCCCTTCTCCCTGCCCTTCTGGCAAGGGTCCCTTTGTGCAGCGATCCCCAATGCCTGTGGGAAGTGCTCCAAAAGAGAAATGCTTCTCTGTGCCACTTTATCCCAAACCCCAACCCCACAGCCGGCAGAGAACACGGCTTTTTCAAGGAGGCCCTCACTTTGCAGGCACGTCCAGGCGCCTCTGCCAGTCCCTGCGCAGCAGGCAGGCTGCTGGCCACACTTACTCTTTCAGTGCCGCCAGCTTCTCCTGCCTGCTGGTCATCTGCATAGCACCCATCCACTCCTCAAAGAGCTCTGCGTGCAGGAGCTTGGAGGGGATCTTGCGGAGGAAGTCCTGCAATGCCAAGGGCTGCGCGTGAGGCTTTGGGCACTCCCGCCGGGAGCACAGGCAGCATCCCTGGCACTCTGGCTCAGGAGCCCGTGGCTGGGTTTTGGCTCTTGCTCTCACGGGTGCCCACTGGCACCAAGAAAGCCAGGAGCTGCTGGGCCCCAGGTCAGCAGGGCACACCTTCAAGACGACGGCCAGGAGGTGCGCAGGCTGGCTTTCGAGGTGGACCTCTGCTCCGCTGTCCAGGGCCTCCCTGAGCTCTCGGGAGGCACGCTCACCAGCTGCCAGCCGGAAGATGCCCTCCGAGGATGGGCCATGCTCACGCAGGAGGGCCAGCAGGTCCTGCAGGGCACAGAGGAGGAGAGTTGCTGGGCTGGAGACAGGCTTTGGGGCAGGGGAACCTGCCTTAGGGGCAGGAGCAAGCGTGGGCATCTCCGCAGTTCTCACGGGGGTGGGTGACATGGGGAGGAGCCTGCTTTGTCCCTGAGCCCCACGTGGGGTCCCCTCTGCTAGGGCCACCGCCTCTCCGGAGGAGCCAGAGGGATGGGCCCCCCCTGGCCAGGCATGCTTACCTGGATGGGCTGGGGCAGTGTCCCGTCCTGGCTGCAGAGTTCTGCCAGGGGCCGACCAAAGAGAGCCCCGCTGCTGCCAGAGTCCGATGTCCTGGTCACCTCTGCGGCGGCCGAGGTCCCTCGCTGTGAAAATGGCCAGGGCAGATACTTCCTCCAGCGAATCCCACCTGCTGCCAAGGAAAAGAAAGCAAAGAGGCATGAAGGAGAAGCGCCAGGCAAATGCTCCTGGACCCTCTCGGTGCTGTCCCCCCACCACCGAAAGCAAGGGAGAGGCGTTGCTTGGGAAGGAGGGGCCCTGGGGGCTCAGCTCTCTCCGGCCGCAGAGCGATGGGGATGGACGTGCCCTGCGGGAAGGGCAGCAGCAGCCCCGGTGCAGCACGAGGGCCCGCCTGCGAGAGGAGAGGGGCCGTCCTGTCCCTATGTTCTCCAAACTCACCATCCTTGCGGCCAAGCCCATCTTGGCTGCAAGAGGGGACGGGAGGCGGCCGCTGCTTGGGACCAGCCTGCAAGAAATGCACTGCGCTCACCGAGCAGCCCCGCAGCAGAAAGGGCCCGGGGGGGAGCTGCATCAGCCCCTGGCCGTGTGTGAGAGGTGGAGACGGCCGAGAGCGCAGCCCAAGCGATCCTCACCTCTGCCTGGCGCTTGACCAGCCTCTCCAGGCTGCTGGCGTCTAGTGTCGTCGGCTGGGAAAGGGGAAAAGAGCAGAAGGTCAGAAGCCATGCACCCGATGCCGGGCTGGAGCGGGCTCTGGGGGCAGAGGGGAGACGGGAGGGACACTCACAGCATTTCGGCGCCTCAGCTCCTTCAGCAGGAGCTTGATGGAGGGCAGTCGGGTCACCCGGGCTCCCTCCACTCCTTCTGGTGGCCTGTGCATAGGGAAAGGGACGAGAAGGAGCTGTGTGAGACCCGAGCTGCCTTGTCCCTCTCCTGCCAGCCCAGGGAGCGCTTCCAAGCTGCCCCGAAGCAGCCGGGTAGTGGCCGGCAGTGGAGCGCAGAGCAGCGGCAGTGGTGGGGCCGGGGCTGGGCGGGTGTTGGCTGGACACAGGTGGGCGAAGCAGCTGCACCAGGTCTGCACGCTGGAGAGCTGCCCGCAGCCGTGGGGGCACCTCTCCCCAGCTGGGGAGCGGTGTTTCCCCACGGCACAGCTACACCTGGAGCATCCCGCCGTGCTGTGAGCACAGGTTCCCCAGGCTGCACGGCCAGGCAGGGCTTACCCAAGGAGGGCGTTGAGCCAGAGCTCCTTCACCACCCGGGAGCTGCAGAAAGAGCAGAGAAAGACCCTGAGTGCCCGCTGCTCCCCAGCCTGCGGGCAGAGGTGGGCTGCGGCACAGCCCTGCCCCGTGGGGACGGCCACAGGGGCAGGAGAGAGCCCCGTGGGGCAGGACAGAGGCGCTGCCTGGCCCTGCCGTGGGACCAGGCACTGAGACTCACCAGAACGTGACGATGCAGGAGCCCCAGGGCCACACAAAGACAAGGGACTTGGCCTCCTTGCCTTCCTCCTCCTTGGTGCCATCGCCGGCTGCCCCCTTCCCGCTGCTGAACACCTGCAGCAGGGCCAGGGCCAGGCAGAGCTCTGGGCGTGGGGCGCTGTCACGTCTGCAAAGAGGACCGGCAGGCAATGACCCGGAGGTGGCCAAGCCCGGTGGCTCCCCTCGAGCCTTTGCCTGCCACGGGCACGGCCATGGGCGCATCCAGCAGCAGGGTGCCGGGGGCCTGGGGCAGCTCCTGGGGTGTCCCTGCCCTGGGGCCAGGGCCAGGGCCAGGGCTTGGGAGGAAAGGCAGCCGGGCTCCGCGAGTCTTACTTGGCCTTGGCGATGACCAAGGTGTCCCTGAAGAGGAGGAGGTCCCTCTTCTTCGTCCGCCGGCCCTGGGTCACGCGCACGCGCTGCTGTTCCCGCAGCTCGGGTGATGCCGGCACGAGCAGGCACGGCTGCCCGGGCTCAGGGTCGTCCCTGCGGAGCAGAGGGCGTCGGGCATGAGCAAGGCGGCTGCTGCGGGGCCCGGCTGTGCCGGCGTGTCCCCGAGCCATGGGGGGAGCTCACCTGGAGCCCTGGCAGCAGTTGACCTGTCCCATCCTCACGGGATCAAGGGAATCCTCACGTGGGACACTGCTGTAGAGCTCAGGAGAGTTCCCAGCCGGTCCACGGGAGGCCTCCAAGGGCTTCTCGCTACTGACACGCGGTGCCACAAGCACACTGGGCAAGAGCCGGACTCTCCCCAGTGACGCTCTGCGCTGGCACAGCAACGGCCCTGCAGGCACCGGGGCCTTTTGTGGGCCAGCGTCGGGTCCAACATTGTGATGCCAACAGTCGCTCTGGGGCGTGGGCGGGGGAGGGGCTCCAGGGGGCTCTCCCCAGTGTGCCCATGTCTCCCTCGTACTGGGGAGCTGCTTTCCAGCAGCTTTATAGGCTTTATGGAATCATCTAGGTTGAAGGGATCTTTAAGATCATCGAGTCCAGCCAGCAACCCAACACTGCCAAAACCACCACTAAGCCGTGTCCCGAAGCACCACCTCTACCCGTCTTTTAAATACCTCCAGGCATGGCGATTCCACCGCTTCCCTGGGCAGCCTGTTCCAATGTTTGACAATGCTTTTGGTGAAGAAACTTTTCCTAAGATCCAATCTAAACCTCCCCTGGTGTAACTTGAGGCCATTGCCTCTTGTCCTATGACTTGTTACACGAGAGAAGAGATCGACGGCTACTTCTCCACAGCCTCCTTTCAGGCTTTCAGCTTTGTCAGGCTGCTTTTGGTAATGAGTATGTGTGGACGTGTCCCAGGATGCTTCGTGCTCATACCCGTGCCATCCTCAGTCGTTCCCATCATCTTTCTGCAGGTCTACCTGTGCCATTGGCGTGAGGGTGAGAAGGGCATGTTTCCTCCAGCCACAGCAGGGGTCCCAGTGGAAAGGCGCTCCCCTGTTATGGGACAGGGAGAAAGAGGATGCACCCTGGTGACAGAGTCCGGAGACAGAGTTTCCACAGAACTCCGTCTTTGCCTTTTTTCCCTTAATGCAATGTTGACACCAACTTTGTTCTTCACAAAATGAGGGAAAAATCTAGAAGGTTCCTGGAGTGTGTTGGGGATAACTTCCTGACACAACTGGTGAGGGAGCCAACTAGGGAAGGGGCCTTGCTGCCCCTGCTGTTTGTAAACAGAGAAGCACTTGTGGGGCATGTAAGGGTTGGAGGCCATCTGGGGCATAGTGATCATGAAATGATCAGAGTTTTCAATTCTCGGATAAGCAAGGAGAGGACCTTGGGGTCTCTGGACATCTAATATATTTGTAGTGGCATTAAAAGTAAGAAAAACAAGTCAGAAGTTTTGCTTTGCTTCCCTCCTGGACCAGACTGACACAATGTCCAACCTATACTGGTAACCAGTGGTACCGAAGATGTCTGCAGGATATAAACAGTTGGTATTTTTGTGACATCTTGTGGCAACTGGTATTGTGCTTCGTTTTTTCTTTCAATTATACAAACTATATTAACAGATCTGGACAGTTTGGTTTTTTTCCATTTGAGAAGATTAATGAACTCTCTAATCCTTCTTCAATATAGTCAGCACAATGAATTGCTCAGGCACCGTATCCAAAGTGTCCTGTTTGGTTCTTTCTAATAGGTCTAATTCACCCTAACACAGCTGTACTATCACAGCTGTACTATCTTCGCAAAAAAACCTCCTTATTTAAAATGATATAAAGAAGATTTGCCTTCATCACTTTATTTATCTTTCCATAGGAGCAATTCTGCACTAAATAGTTCCTGTGAATAAGTTCTCTCACTGTAAATTCTGATAGAATAGTAAAACACATATATATTTATGACAAATTTAAATCATTTTGACAAGAACTTTGGCATTATTGGTATGTGAAAAAACAGTAAAAAATATAGAAGGAGCTGTAGACACTTTGGACTAAGAAGAACTGAAAGAAAAGATGACCTGAAATGGATCTTCTGGCTAACCTCACATTTTTGTTTCACTTGCAATACTCATTTCCATCATTAGGAACTTTACTCCTCAAAGCAATGAGGTTTCTTCCCCTTAATACATAGTCACTGTTACAGCAACTGCTACACAAGATTTTGTTCCCTTTACCTTTCTACGAAATGTTTGATTCAAAGTACAGTTAAAGATAAAGTCACTCTCAAATCTAACTGCAATTACAATGATTGCTTTCATCATTGCTTTCTCCAATATCCATCAGAATATTAATTCATTTGCATTACTGGAAATATTGCCTCACTGTGGTCTAGTGTGGCAGTGATAGCCTCTGTGAATCCAGAGAAGAGAGGAGATAGGAGAGGAGAGGAGAAGAGAAGAGAGGAGAGGAGATTTCATTTGAAAGGGACCTACAACGATCATCTAGTCCAACTGGCTGACGACTTCATAGCTGCACCTCATAGGACATAACTTCCAGCCCTTTCACCAGCTTTGTTGCCCTCCTCTGGACCCACTCAAGTACCTTAACACTGCGGGGCCCAGAGCTGCACACAGTGCTCAAGATGAGTCCCCACCAACACTAAATACAGAGGGTTAATCACCTCTTTTGACCAGAAGGTTATACTGTGTTTGATGCACCCCAGGATGTGGTTTTCCCTCTTGGCTGCCCGGGCAGATTGCTGACTCATTGAGCCTGCTGTGGACCAGCACCCCCAGATCCCTTTCTGCAAGGCTCCTCCCCAGCCACTCCTCTCTCAATCCTCTACCAAAGCTCTTGAGAACCTGGAGAGTCCCCCACTGACTGGAAGTTTGCTGGCATTGCTCTTATTTACAAGGAAGGTTTTAGGGAAGACTCAGGAAACTACAGATATGTTAGTCTAACTCAACTACCTAGAAAAATTATGAATAATATCACACTGGGTACTACTGAAAGGAGTCGTATATCTTGTATATATTTCATTAATAATATTATCTTTTAATTCTATTATTTTATTATTAATATATCACTAAAGTAGTTGAGTTTTTATAAGTCATAAGTCTCTTTCTCTCTTCTTTCCTTCCTTCTTGGAAAGGGAGAGAGGTTAAAGAGGGCATCTGTTGTTCAGTGTAGTGGCCAGCCCAGTCCAAACCGCAACAGTGGTGCACGAGTGGAATCTGCTGGGCAGAGCAGAAGGGCAGGGGAGGCCTCTCTCCTCGCCTCCGCCGAGGTGGTGCTGGGGCTGCACAATGCAGCCCCTCGAAGCCCAGGTGTTGGAGCTCATCCAGGAGATCCAAGCAGCAAAATCAAATCGGCACCTGAAAGCACAGAGTCACAAAGCGCTGATGAAACCGTGGAGGTGGGAACAGGCGTGACTTTGTCCCCAGCTCTTTGGGAAGTCCAATGAAAAAGGGGTAGTTCCCGGCACAGGAGAGAGAGCCCTAACTGGCAGCATCTACGATCTTGCTTTGGCCCCTTCCCAACACTTGCGACACCCTGAGGGCACAGCAAGTTGACAGAGGTGTGCACTGCCCCTTTGCCAGGCAGTAGGGCTGGGCAGGGAGCCCCCAAGGAACTGTGATGTGGTCCTTTCCAAAACCTGAGCAGCAGCGTCCCTCCTTGTCCCTTGCTAGAAACACAGGTTAGAAGGCAAAACACACTTCTGCTGTATTGTTTGGTTGAGTTTTTTTCTTCCTTCAGCTATCTCAGGTGAAATGGGAGCATTTGAAGAAGTGCCAGGATCTCGGTGTCTACAGCTCCTTGCTGTGTCTTTGGGACTCAGACACCACCAGCCTGTGCTAGGATTGCCAGCTGACGTGAGCAGAAAAGTGGGACTTTGCCTCTTTCTGTAGGGAGCGGGTCAAAGAGCTCCAAATTGTGAGTCTTGTGACCTTGCTGGGGGATCTGCTCAGCCTTGCACAAACAGACCACCAAGAAGTGCAAAATGAAAACTGCCGAGGCTGAGGTGTTACGCCTCTCCTGACGTACACGTTCTCCCAAGGGCAGGTGCGTGCTTCCGCTCTGGGGCCATCTTTGTGCACCTCAGAAATATTTCCGCTACTCAGAGCGGAACATTCAGAGCTTTGAAAGGACAGCAGAATCTGTTACACACCTGTAACAGAAATGAAAATGAAAATGAAATTACTAGAAGCGCGTGCACAAAGAATGTGAAATTATTACTTTCCAAGTTACAAAACCAATAAACCAGAGATCCTATTATAGTATCTACATTGGCTTAAGGGGAGGAAAGAGAGCTAAGTCAACTATAACCTGTAACCAAAAAAATTACAAAGTATATTCAAAAATTTGTTTATAAAATAGATAGTAATATAGGATTATTGGAAAGGGTATTCTGCTGTGTGCTGCATACGAGTACTTGCACTGACCAAAGAGCAGCAATGGGTGCTGCCTTTGTGTATCAAGCACAGTTCAGCATCTGCCCGCCCAGAACGAGTAGCTGTGAATAAAACCCAGAGGGTTTATATAGTATGGAACATGCCGTGCAGCATCAATGTTGTCCATCACGTTCCTCCTAGATGACACAAACTGCAATGCGTAACACACTCCCTATGAAGTTCATGTGCCAGCTCCCCAGCTGGGGAGATGTGCCAGCTGGTGGGCATTTGCTCACGGAGCTGGTGAGTGAGCCAGCAAAGCCTCCTGTAAGGGCTGGGATGGGTCTGAGGGTGGTACAGGGCTGCTCCCACTCAGTGCTTCTCCTGGTTTGAGGTAAAACAGAACCCATTTTCTTTTCAGGAATTTTACTTTGCAGCTAAGCCTCTTCCAAGTCGCTCACTCCCTGAAAGTAACAGAATATTTTTCAGACAGTGTGCGCTCCTAGCAGAGAAGGTCTGATGTTTCTAGTGAGTACCAGGGAATGGTCTGCAGAGAGGCTCCTGCTTACGCTTGTTGCTAGAACCATCAAGGCCAGCTCGCTTTGCTCTGCACAGAGTTGGAGGGTCGGAAGCAGAAGAGCACAGCGGGGTGGCATGTGTGGGGAGGAGCAGACAGGACAGGTGACCCAAACCTGACCAACAGAGTATCCCAACCCACTGGCATCATGCTCAGTGTAAAAGCTGAGAGATGAGGGCTCACCCTCTTGAATGGGCGGCATCTGAGGAGGACTCTGTCTGTTCGTCTGGCTTTGATCTCGATCTGTGCGTTCCTGACTCCAGATTGGGAATCCAGTTCCCATCCATCACTGAGTCCAGTCTGGGACTTTCCCGGTGTCTGCAGGTGATGCAATCATCATCTTGGAAGCTCGAGATGGGTCATATACGTTGTATATATTTCATTATTTCATTATTAATATGATTATCTTTTCTTTTTATTATTTTATTATTAATATCTCATTAAAGTAGTTGAGTTTCTTTAGAAGTCATAAGTCTCTCTCTGTATCTCTCTCTCTTCTTTTCTCTCCCTCCTTCACGGAAAGGGAGAGAGGTTAAAGAGGACATCTGTTGTTCGGTGTAGTGGCCAGCCCAGCCCAAACCATGACAGTGGTGCAAGAGTGGAATCTGCTGGGCAGAGCAGAATGGCAGGGGTGCCTCTCTCCTTGTCTCTTCTAAGGTGGTGCTGGGGCTGCATGATGCGGCCCCTTGAGGCCGTGGCGTTTGAGCTCATCCAGGGAATCCAAGCAGCAAAACTAAATCGTCACCTGCAAGGACAGAGTCAGAAAGTGCTGATGAAACCATGGAGGCAGGAACAGGCGTGAATTTGTCCCCCATGTTTTGGGAAGTCCAACAAAAAAGAGGTAGTTCCTGGCAAAGGAGAGAGAGCCCTTACTGTCAGTGACTATGGTCGTGCTTTGGCCCCTTCTCAACACCTGCCACACCCTGGGGGCATGACAAGTTGACAGAGATGCACAGTGACCCTTTGCCAGGCAGTAGGGCTGGGCAGGGAGCCCCCACGGAGCTGTGATGTGGTCCTTCCTGAAACCTGAGCACCAACATCCCTCACTGTCCCTTGCTAGAAACCCAGGTTTGAAGGCAAAACACGCTTCTTTTGTTTGGTTTGGTTGTTTCATTCTTCCTTCAATTATCTCAGGTGAGATGGTAGCTTTTTAAGGAGTGCCGGTATCTCGGTGTCTACAGCTCCTTGGCACAGCTCCTTGCTGTGTCTTTGGGATTCAGACAACACCAGCCAGTGCAAACAGAGCATCAATAAATGCAAAATGAAAACTGCCAAGGCTAGGCTGGTATGTTCCTCCTGACATACACGTTCTCCCTAGGGCCGGTGCATGCTACCTCTCTGGGGCCATCTCTGTGCACCCTGGAAACATTTCCGCTACTCAGAGCGGTGTTCAGAGCTTTGAAAGGACAGCAGAATCTGTTACACACCTGGGCTCCTCGTTCTTCTTTCCTGCTTGGATGGCCTCAGTTGCCCATCCCTGGGAGCTCTTTTTCCAACTTTCTCTTCTTCCTCTCAGGTTGCCCGTCACTCCCTTCTTCGCAGGTTGGTTTTCTCTTTCTGTTTTCTTGTGAAGAGCCTGGCAACCTTTCCATTCAAGCGCCTTGTTAGACAGCTAAACCCATGATAAACTTAAACCAATTCTACTCTTAAGCAAAGCTGGCTCATTGTACCTTTTCTCCTGGGACGAGCTCTGCAGGTGTTCGCCTTCTGGAGCGACTGGAGGCTCCTGCAATGGAAATGTGGCCGTTAACAGGTGGCAAGGACCTACCTGCCCAATTGCTCCCTCATTTCTGAAAGGCAGATCCCTTGGATGGGTTTCCTCAGCTCAGCTGAGCCACTTCTGTTGGGATCACCACACAAAGTGCGATGGCCAACCTGCATCAGCCTTCCAGAGCTGCAGGCTGCTGAATGACCTTGCTTGTCTCTGTGGCACTAGGCCCACCTTCCGAGGCGGGAGGCTTCTACTGTCATGCTGTTTGTGCCTCTGACATACCTCTGCTGTTTCCGCTTCCACCTGAGGTGCTGATAACTCTTCACCAGATGCCCTGGCAAGGTCAGCCACCTCCTCCTCAAAGAGTTCCCCGTTGTGTTCAATGAGGAACTCCACCAGCTCCGTCACCTGCAGACAGCAAACCATTGGTTTCTCCCTAGGTGGCTCAAAATGGGTCAAGCAGCCTCTCCCACTCCGCACCCTTGCTTCTGCGCAGAAAGCTGCAGCTCTGCACAGGGCTGCTCTTCCCGGCAGCTCTTCCCGACCACCAGCGTTTGCTGAAGAGAGGACGCAGCCAGGTACCTCTGAGCAGCAAAGCTGGGCTGGGCCCAGAAGGCTGTAGGCAGCTGGAAAACACAGCGTACCTTTTGTGTCACCTGCACCAGCGCGTCCAGGGGGAGCGTGTGCTCCTCCAGTGGGCTCAGGAGGTTTGGCCCCACGCAGATGGCCAAGTTCTGTGCTGTCATCCTGCTGGTGGCCACGTTTCTGCTGATGTTCTGAAGCAGGGACAGCAACTGCTTGAGGAGGAGGAAGTTGGCTTTGGGCAACTTGCTGGTCACCCTGAGGGAACAGGAACACAACGTTAAAGAAGTAGATGCTGTGGATACAGGTAGCCCAGGCCAATCTCACCCAAGCCCACCCAAGGGAAGACTCTCTGGCCATGCCTGGCTTACAGCAGAGGGACTGCCTTTGCTGAGGGATGGTCACCTCCCCCCCGCCCCCTTCTCCCTGCCCTTCTGGCAAGGGTCCCTTTGTGCAGCGATCCCCAATGCCTGTGGGAAGTGCTCCAAAAGAGAAATGCTTCTCTGTGCCACTTTATCCCAAACCCCAACCCCACAGCCGGCAGAGAACACGGCTTTTTCAAGGAGGCCCTCACTTTGCAGGCACGTCCAGGCGCCTCTGCCAGTCCCTGCGCAGCAGGCAGGCTGCTGGCCACACTTACTCTTTCAGTGCCGCCAGCTTCTCCTGCCTGCTGGTCATCTGCATAGCACCCATCCACTCCTCAAAGAGCTCTGCGTGCAGGAGCTTGGAGGGGATCTTGCGGAGGAAGTCCTGCAATGCCAAGGGCTGCGCGTGAGGCTTTGGGCACTCCCGCCGGGAGCACAGGCAGCATCCCTGGCACTCTGGCTCAGGAGCCCGTGGCTGGGTTTTGGCTCTTGCTCTCACGGGTGCCCACTGGCACCAAGAAAGCCAGGAGCTGCTGGGCCCCAGGTCAGCAGGGCACACCTTCAAGACGACGGCCAGGAGGTGCGCAGGCTGGCTTTCGAGGTGGACCTCTGCTCCGCTGTCCAGGGCCTCCCTGAGCTCTCGGGAGGCACGCTCACCAGCTGCCAGCCGGAAGATGCCCTCCGAGGATGGGCCATGCTCACGCAGGAGGGCCAGCAGGTCCTGCAGGGCACAGAGGAGGAGAGTTGCTGGGCTGGAGACAGGCTTTGGGGCAGGGGAACCTGCCTTAGGGGCAGGAGCAAGCGTGGGCATCTCCGCAGTTCTCACGGGGGTGGGTGACATGGGGAGGAGCCTGCTTTGTCCCTGAGCCCCACGTGGGGTCCCCTCTGCTAGGGCCACCGCCTCTCCGGAGGAGCCAGAGGGATGGGCCCCCCCTGGCCAGGCATGCTTACCTGGATGGGCTGGGGCAGTGTCCCGTCCTGGCTGCAGAGTTCTGCCAGGGGCCGACCAAAGAGAGCCCCGCTGCTGCCAGAGTCCGATGTCCTGGTCACCTCTGCGGCGGCCGAGGTCCCTCGCTGTGAAAATGGCCAGGGCAGATACTTCCTCCAGCGAATCCCACCTGCTGCCAAGGAAAAGAAAGCAAAGAGGCATGAAGGAGAAGCGCCAGGCAAATGCTCCTGGACCCTCTCGGTGCTGTCCCCCCACCACCGAAAGCAAGGGAGAGGCGTTGCTTGGGAAGGAGGGGCCCTGGGGGCTCAGCTCTCTCCGGCCGCAGAGCGATGGGGATGGACGTGCCCTGCGGGAAGGGCAGCAGCAGCCCCGGTGCAGCACGAGGGCCCGCCTGCGAGAGGAGAGGGGCCGTCCTGTCCCTATGTTCTCCAAACTCACCATCCTTGCGGCCAAGCCCATCTTGGCTGCAAGAGGGGACGGGAGGCGGCCGCTGCTTGGGACCAGCCTGCAAGAAATGCACTGCGCTCACCGAGCAGCCCCGCAGCAGAAAGGGCCCGGGGGGGAGCTGCATCAGCCCCTGGCCGTGTGTGAGAGGTGGAGACGGCCGAGAGCGCAGCCCAAGCGATCCTCACCTCTGCCTGGCGCTTGACCAGCCTCTCCAGGCTGCTGGCGTCTAGTGTCGTCGGCTGGGAAAGGGGAAAAGAGCAGAAGGTCAGAAGCCATGCACCCGATGCCGGGCTGGAGCGGGCTCTGGGGGCAGAGGGGAGACGGGAGGGACACTCACAGCATTTCGGCGCCTCAGCTCCTTCAGCAGGAGCTTGATGGAGGGCAGTCGGGTCACCCGGGCTCCCTCCACTCCTTCTGGTGGCCTGTGCATAGGGAAAGGGACGAGAAGGAGCTGTGTGAGACCCGAGCTGCCTTGTCCCTCTCCTGCCAGCCCAGGGAGCGCTTCCAAGCTGTCCCGAAGCAGCCGGGTAGTGGCCGGCAGTGGAGCGCAGAGCAGCGGCAGTGGTGGGGCCGGGGCTGGGCGGGTGTTGGCTGGACACAGGTGGGCGAAGCAGCTGCACCAGGTCTGCACGCTGGAGAGCTGCCCGCAGCCGTGGGGGCACCTCTCCCCAGCTGGGGAGCGGTGTTTCCCCACGGCACAGCTACACCTGGAGCATCCCGCCGTGCTGTGAGCACAGGTTCCCCAGGCTGCACGGCCAGGCAGGGCTTACCCAAGGAGGGCGTTGAGCCAGAGCTCCTTCACCACCCGGGAGCTGCAGAAAGAGCAGAGAAAGACCCTGAGTGCCCGCTGCTCCCCAGCCTGCGGGCAGAGGTGGGCTGCGGCACAGCCCTGCCCCGTGGGGACGGCCACAGGGGCAGGAGAGAGCCCCGTGGGGCAGGACAGAGGCGCTGCCTGGCCCTGCCGTGGGACCAGGCACTGAGACTCACCAGAACGTGACGATGCAGGAGCCCCAGGGCCACACAAAGACAAGGGACTTGGCCTCCTTGCCTTCCTCCTCCTTGGTGCCATCGCCGGCTGCCCCCTTCCCGCTGCTGAACACCTGCAGCAGGGCCAGGGCCAGGCAGAGCTCTGGGCGTGGGGCGCTGTCACGTCTGCAAAGAGGACCGGCAGGCAATGACCCGGAGGTGGCCAAGCCCGGTGGCTCCCCTCGAGCCTTTGCCTGCCACGGGCACGGCCATGGGCGCATCCAGCAGCAGGGTGCCGGGGGCCTGGGGCAGCTCCTGGGGTGTCCCTGCCCTGGGGCCAGGGCCAGGGCCAGGGCTTGGGAGGAAAGGCAGCCGGGCTCCGCGAGTCTTACTTGGCCTTGGCGATGACCAAGGTGTCCCTGAAGAGGAGGAGGTCCCTCTTCTTCGTCCGCCGGCCCTGGGTCACGCGCACGCGCTGCTGTTCCCGCAGCTCGGGTGATGCCGGCACGAGCAGGCACGGCTGCCCGGGCTCAGGGTCGTCCCTGCGGAGCAGAGGGCGTCGGGCATGAGCAAGGCGGCTGCTGCGGGGCCCGGCTGTGCCGGCGTGTCCCCGAGCCATGGGGGGAGCTCACCTGGAGCCCTGGCAGCAGTTGACCTGTCCCATCCTCACGGGATCAAGGGAATCCTCACGTGGGACACTGCTGTAGAGCTCAGGAGAGTTCCCAGCCGGTCCACGGGAGGCCTCCAAGGGCTTCTCGCTACTGACACGCGGTGCCACAAGCACACTGGGCAAGAGCCGGACTCTCCCCAGTGACGCTCTGCGCTGGCACAGCAACGGCCCTGCAGGCACCGGGGCCTTTTGTGGGCCAGCGTCGGGTCCAACATTGTGATGCCAACAGTCGCTCTGGGGCGTGGGCGGGGGAGGGGCTCCAGGGGGCTCTCCCCAGTGTGCCCATGTCTCCCTCGTACTGGGGAGCTGCTTTCCAGCAGCTTTATAGGCTTTATGGAATCATCTAGGTTGAAGGGATCTTTAAGATCATCGAGTCCAGCCAGCAACCCAACACTGCCAAAACCACCACTAAGCCGTGTCCCGAAGCACCACCTCTACCCGTCTTTTAAATACCTCCAGGCATGGCGATTCCACCGCTTCCCTGGGCAGCCTGTTCCAATGTTTGACAATGCTTTTGGTGAAGAAACTTTTCCTAAGATCCAATCTAAACCTCCCCTGGTGTAACTTGAGGCCATTGCCTCTTGTCCTATGACTTGTTACACGAGAGAAGAGATCGACGGCTACTTCTCCACAGCCTCCTTTCAGGCTTTCAGCTTTGTCAGGCTGCTTTTGGTAATGAGTATGTGTGGACGTGTCCCAGGATGCTTCGTGCTCATACCCGTGCCATCCTCAGTCGTTCCCATCGTCTTTCTGCAGGTCTACCTGTGCCATTGGCGTGAGGGTGAGAAGGGCATGTTTCCTCCAGCCACAGCAGGGGTCCCAGTGGAAAGGCGCTCCCCTGTTATGGGACAGGGAGAAAGAGGATGCACCCTGGTGACAGAGTCCGGAGACAGAGTTTCCACAGAACTCCGTCTTTGCCTTTTTTCCCTTAATCCAATGTTGACACCAACTTTGTTCTTCACAAAATGAGGGAAAAATCTAGAAGGTTCCTGGAGTGTGTTGGGGATAACTTCCTGACACAACTGGTGAGGGAGCCAACTAGGGAAGGGGCCTTGCTGCCCCTGCTGTTTGTAAACAGAGAAGCACTTGTGGGGCATGTAAGGGTTGGAGGCCATCTGGGGCATAGTGATCATGAAATGATCAGAGTTTTCAATTCTCGGATAAGCAAGGAGAGGACCTTGGGGTCTCTGGACATCTAATATATTTGTAGTGGCATTAAAAGTAAGAAAAACAAGTCAGAAGTTTTGCTTTGCTTCCCTCCTGGACCAGACTGACACAATGTCCAACCTATACTGGTAACCAGTGGTACCGAAGATGTCTGCAGGATATAAACAGTTGGTATTTTTGTGACATCTTGTGGCAACTGGTATTGTGCTTCGTTTTTTCTTTCAATTATACAAACTATATTAACAGATCTGGACAGTTTGGGTTTTTTCCATTTGAGAAGATTAATGAACTCTCTAATCCTTCTTCAATATAGTCAGCACAATGAATTGCTCAGGCACCGTATCCAAAGTGTCCTGTTTGGTTCTTTCTAATAGGTCTAATTCACCCTAACACAGCTGTACTATCACAGCTGTACTATCTTCGCAAAAAAACCTCCTTATTTAAAATGATATAAAGAAGATTTGCCTTCATCACTTTATTTATCTTTCCATAGGAGCAATTCTGCACTAAATAGTTCCTGTGAATAAGTTCTCTCACTGTAAATTCTGATAGAATAGTAAAACACATATATATTTATGACAAATTTAAATCATTTTGACAAGAACTTTGGCATTATTGGTATGTGAAAAAACAGTAAAAAATATAGAAGGAGCTGTAGACACTTTGGACTAAGAAGAACTGAAAGAAAAGATGACCTGAAATGGATCTTCTGGCTAACCTCACATTTTTGTTTCACTTGCAATACTCATTTCCATCATTAGGAACTTTACTCCTCAAAGCAATGAGGTTTCTTCCCCTTAATACATAGTCACTGTTACAGCAACTGCTACACAAGATTTTGTTCCCTTTACCTTTCTACGAAATGTTTGATTCAAAGTACAGTTAAAGATAAAGTCACTCTCAAATCTAACTGCAATTACAATGATTGCTTTCATCATTGCTTTCTCCAATATCCATCAGAATATTAATTCATTTGCATTACTGGAAATATTGCCTCACTGTGGTCTAGTGTGGCAGTGATAGCCTCTGTGAATCCAGAGAAGAGAGGAGATAGGAGAGGAGAGGAGAAGAGAAGAGAGGAGAGGAGATTTCATTTGAAAGGGACCTACAACGATCATCTAGTCCAACTGGCTGACGACTTCATAGCTGCACCTCATAGGACATAACTTCCAGCCCTTTCACCAGCTTTGTTGCCCTCCTCTGGACCCACTCAAGTACCTTAACACTGCGGGGCCCAGAGCTGCACACAGTGCTCAAGATGAGTCCCCACCAACACTAAATACAGAGGGTTAATCACCTCTTTTGACCAGAAGGTTATACTGTGTTTGATGCACCCCAGGATGTGGTTTTCCCTCTTGGCTGCCCGGGCAGATTGCTGACTCATTGAGCCTGCTGTGGACCAGCACCCCCAGATCCCTTTCTGCAAGGCTCCTCCCCAGCCACTCCTCTCTCAATCCTCTACCAAAGCTCTTGAGAACCTGGAGAGTCCCCCACTGACTGGAAGTTTGCTGGCATTGCTCTTATTTACAAGGAAGGTTTTAGGGAAGACTCAGGAAACTACAGATATGTTAGTCTAACTCAACTACCTAGAAAAATTATGAATAATATCACACTGGGTACTACTGAAAGGAGTCGTATATCTTGTATATATTTCATTAATAATATTATCTTTTAATTCTATTATTTTATTATTAATATATCACTAAAGTAGTTGAGTTTTTATAAGTCATAAGTCTCTTTCTCTCTTCTTTCCTTCCTTCTTGGAAAGGGAGAGAGGTTAAAGAGGGCATCTGTTGTTCAGTGTAGTGGCCAGCCCAGTCCAAACCGCAACAGTGGTGCACGAGTGGAATCTGCTGGGCAGAGCAGAAGGGCAGGGGAGGCCTCTCTCCTCGCCTCCGCCGAGGTGGTGCTGGGGCTGCACAATGCAGCCCCTCGAAGCCCAGGTGTTGGAGCTCATCCAGGAGATCCAAGCAGCAAAATCAAATCGGCACCTGAAAGCACAGAGTCACAAAGCGCTGATGAAACCGTGGAGGTGGGAACAGGCGTGACTTTGTCCCCAGCTCTTTGGGAAGTCCAATGAAAAAGGGGTAGTTCCCGGCACAGGAGAGAGAGCCCTAACTGGCAGCATCTACGATCTTGCTTTGGCCCCTTCCCAACACTTGCGACACCCTGAGGGCACAGCAAGTTGACAGAGGTGTGCACTGCCCCTTTGCCAGGCAGTAGGGCTGGGCAGGGAGCCCCCAAGGAACTGTGATGTGGTCCTTTCCAAAACCTGAGCAGCAGCGTCCCTCCTTGTCCCTTGCTAGAAACACAGGTTAGAAGGCAAAACACACTTCTGCTGTATTGTTTGGTTGAGTTTTTTTCTTCCTTCAGCTATCTCAGGTGAAATGGGAGCATTTGAAGAAGTGCCAGGATCTCGGTGTCTACAGCTCCTTGCTGTGTCTTTGGGACTCAGACACCACCAGCCTGTGCTAGGATTGCCAGCTGACGTGAGCAGAAAAGTGGGACTTTGCCTCTTTCTGTAGGGAGCGGGTCAAAGAGCTCCAAATTGTGAGTCTTGTGACCTTGCTGGGGGATCTGCTCAGCCTTGCACAAACAGACCACCAAGAAGTGCAAAATGAAAACTGCCGAGGCTGAGGTGTTACGCCTCTCCTGACGTACACGTTCTCCCAAGGGCAGGTGCGTGCTTCCGCTCTGGGGCCATCTTTGTGCACCTCAGAAATATTTCCGCTACTCAGAGCGGAACATTCAGAGCTTTGAAAGGACAGCAGAATCTGTTACACACCTGTAACAGAAATGAAAATGAAAATGAAATTACTAGAAGCGCGTGCACAAAGAATGTGAAATTATTACTTTCCAAGTTACAAAACCAATAAACCAGAGATCCTATTATAGTATCTACATTGGCTTAAGGGGAGGAAAGAGAGCTAAGTCAACTATAACCTGTAACCAAAAAAATTACAAAGTATATTCAAAAATTTGTTTATAAAATAGATAGTAATATAGGATTATTGGAAAGGGTATTCTGCTGTGTGCTGCATACGAGTACTTGCACTGACCAAAGAGCAGCAATGGGTGCTGCCTTTGTGTATCAAGCACAGTTCAGCATCTGCCCGCCCAGAACGAGTAGCTGTGAATAAAACCCAGAGGGTTTATATAGTATGGAACATGCCGTGCAGCATCAATGTTGTCCATCACGTTCCTCCTAGATGACACAAACTGCAATGCGTAACACACTCCCTATGAAGTTCATGTGCCAGCTCCCCAGCTGGGGAGATGTGCCAGCTGGTGGGCATTTGCTCACGGAGCTGGTGAGTGAGCCAGCAAAGCCTCCTGTAAGGGCTGGGATGGGTCTGAGGGTGGTACAGGGCTGCTCCCACTCAGTGCTTCTCCTGGTTTGAGGTAAAACAGAACCCATTTTCTTTTCAGGAATTTTACTTTGCAGCTAAGCCTCTTCCAAGTCGCTCACTCCCTGAAAGTAACAGAATATTTTTCAGACAGTGTGCGCTCCTAGCAGAGAAGGTCTGATGTTTCTAGTGAGTACCAGGGAATGGTCTGCAGAGAGGCTCCTGCTTACGCTTGTTGCTAGAACCATCAAGGCCAGCTCGCTTTGCTCTGCACAGAGTTGGAGGGTCGGAAGCAGAAGAGCACAGCGGGGTGGCATGTGTGGGGAGGAGCAGACAGGACAGGTGACCCAAACCTGACCAACAGAGTATCCCAACCCACTGGCATCATGCTCAGTGTAAAAGCTGAGAGATGAGGGCTCACCCTCTTGAATGGGCGGCATCTGAGGAGGACTCTGTCTGTTCGTCTGGCTTTGATCTCGATCTGTGCGTTCCTGACTCCAGATTGGGAATCCAGTTCCCATCCATCACTGAGTCCAGTCTGGGACTTTCCCGGTGTCTGCAGGTGATGCAATCATCATCTTGGAAGCTCGAGATGGGTCATATACGTTGTATATATTTCATTATTTCATTATTAATATGATTATCTTTTCTTTTTATTATTTTATTATTAATATTTCATTAAAGTAGTTGAGTTTCTTTAGAAGTCATAAGTCTCTCTCTGTATCTCTCTCTCTTCTTTTCTCTCCCTCCTTCACGGAAAGGGAGAGAGGTTAAAGAGGACATCTGTTGTTCGGTGTAGTGGCCAGCCCAGCCCAAACCATGACAGTGGTGCAAGAGTGGAATCTGCTGGGCAGAGCAGAATGGCAGGGGTGCCTCTCTCCTTGTCTCTTCTAAGGTGGTGCTGGGGCTGCATGATGCGGCCCCTTGAGGCCGTGGCGTTTGAGCTCATCCAGGGAATCCAAGCAGCAAAACTAAATCGTCACCTGCAAGGACAGAGTCAGAAAGTGCTGATGAAACCATGGAGGCAGGAACAGGCGTGAATTTGTCCCCCATGTTTTGGGAAGTCCAACAAAAAAGAGGTAGTTCCTGGCAAAGGAGAGAGAGCCCTTACTGTCAGTGACTATGGTCGTGCTTTGGCCCCTTCTCAACACCTGCCACACCCTGGGGGCATGACAAGTTGACAGAGATGCACAGTGACCCTTTGCCAGGCAGTAGGGCTGGGCAGGGAGCCCCCACGGAGCTGTGATGTGGTCCTTCCTGAAACCTGAGCACCAACATCCCTCACTGTCCCTTGCTAGAAACCCAGGTTTGAAGGCAAAACACGCTTCTTTTGTTTGGTTTGGTTGTTTCATTCTTCCTTCAATTATCTCAGGTGAGATGGTAGCTTTTTAAGGAGTGCCGGTATCTCGGTGTCTACAGCTCCTTGGCACAGCTCCTTGCTGTGTCTTTGGGATTCAGACAACACCAGCCAGTGCAAACAGAGCATCAATAAATGCAAAATGAAAACTGCCAAGGCTAGGCTGGTATGTTCCTCCTGACATACACGTTCTCCCTAGGGCCGGTGCATGCTACCTCTCTGGGGCCATCTCTGTGCACCCTGGAAACATTTCCGCTACTCAGAGCGGTGTTCAGAGCTTTGAAAGGACAGCAGAATCTGTTACACACCTGGGCTCCTCGTTCTTCTTTCCTGCTTGGATGGCCTCAGTTGCCCATCCCTGGGAGCTCTTTTTCCAACTTTCTCTTCTTCCTCTCAGGTTGCCCGTCACTCCCTTCTTCGCAGGTTGGTTTTCTCTTTCTGTTTTCTTGTGAAGAGCCTGGCAACCTTTCCATTCAAGCGTCTTGTTAGACAGCTAAACCCATGATAAACTTAAACCAATTCTACTCTTAAGCAAAGCTGGCTCATTGTACCTTTTCTCCTGGGACGAGCTCTGCAGGTGTTCGCCTTCTGGAGCGACTGGAGGCTCCTGCAATGGAAATGTGGCCGTTAACAGGTGGCAAGGACCTACCTGCCCAATTGCTCCCTCATTTCTGAAAGGCAGATCCCTTGGATGGGTTTCCTCAGCTCAGCTGAGCCACTTCTGTTGGGATCACCACACAAAGTGCGATGGCCAACCTGCATCAGCCTTCCAGAGCTGCAGGCTGCTGAATGACCTTGCTTGTCTCTGTGGCACTAGGCCCACCTTCTGAGGGTGGAGGCTTCTGTTCTCATGCTGTTTGTGGCCCTGACGTACCTCTGCTGTTTCTGCTTCTGCCCGTTGTGCTGGTGACTCCTCACCCGATGCCCTGGCAAGGTCAGCCACCTCCTCCTCAAAGAGTTCCCCGTTGTGTTCAATGAGGAACTCCACCAGCTCCGTCACCTGCAGACAGCAAACCATTGGTTTCTCCCTAGGTGGCTCAAAATGGGTCAAGCAGCCTCTCCCAGTCCGCACCCTTGCTTCTGCGCAGAAAGCTGCAGCTCTGCACAGGGCTGCTCTTCCCGGCAGCTCTTCCCGACCACCAGCGTTTGCTGAAGAGAGGACGCAGCCAGGTACCTCTGAGCAGCAAAGCTGGGCTGGGCCCAGAAGGCTGTAGGCAGCTGGAAAACACAGCGTACCTTTTGTGTCACCTGCACCAGCGCGTCCAGGGGGAGCGTGTGCTCCTCCAGTGGGCTCAGGAGGTTTGGCCCCACGCAGATGGCCAAGTTCTGTGCTGTCATCCTGCTGGTGGCCACGTTTCTGCTGATGTTCTGAAGCAGGGACAGCAACTGCTTGAGGAGGAGGAAGTTGGCTTTGGGCAACTTGCTGGTCACCCTGAGGGAACAGGAACACAACGTTAAAGAAGTAGATGCTGTGGATACAGGTAGCCCAGGCCGATCTCACCCAAGCCCACCCAAGGGAAGACTCTCTGGCCATGCCTGGCTTACAGCAGAGGGACTGCCTTTGCTGAGGGATGGTCACCTCCCCCCCGCCCCCTTCTCCCTGCCCTTCTGGCAAGGGTCCCTTTGTGCAGCGATCCCCAATGCCTCTGGGAAGTGCTCCAAAAGAGAAATGCTTTTCTGTGCCACTTTATCCCAAACCCCAACCCCACAGCCGGCAGAGAACACGGCTTTTTCAAGGAGGCCCTCACTTTGCAGGCACGTCCAGGCGCCTCTGCCAGTCCCTGCGCAGCAGGCAGGCTGCTGGCCACACTTACTCTTTCAGTGCCGCCAGCTTCTCCTGCCTGCTGGTCATCTGCATAGCACCCATCCACTCCTCAAAGAGCTCTGCGTGCAGGAGCTTGGAGGGGATCTTGCGGAGGAAGTCCTGCAATGCCAAGGGCTGCGCGTGAGGCTTTGGGCACTCCCGCCGGGAGCACAGGCAGCATCCCCGGCACTCTGGCTCAGGAGCCCGTGGCTGGGTTTTGGCTCTTGCTCTCACGGGTGCCCACCGGCACCAAGAAAGCCAGGAGCCGCTGGGCCCCAGGTCAGCAGGGCACACCTTCAAGACGACGGCCAGGAGGTGCGCAGGCTGGCTTTCGAGGTGGACCTCTGCTCCGCTGTCCAGGGCCTCCCTGAGCTCTCGGGAGGCACGCTCACCAGCTGCCAGCCGGAAGATGCCCTCCGAGGATGGGCCATGCTCACGCAGGAGGGCCAGCAGGTCCTGCAGGGCACAGAGGAGGAGAGTTGCTGGGCTGGAGACAGGCTTTGGGGCAGGGGAACCTGCCTTAGGGGCAGGAGCAAGCGTGGGCATCTCCGCAGTTCTCACGGGGGTGGGTGACATGGGGAGGAGCCTGCTTTGTCCCTGAGCCCCACGTGGGGTCCCCTCTGCTAGGGCCACCGCCTCTCCGGAGGAGCCAGAGGGATGGGCCCCCCCTGGCCAGGCATGCTTACCTGGATGGGCTGGGGCAGTGTCCCGTCCTGGCTGCAGAGTTCTGCCAGGGGCCGACCAAAGAGAGTCCCGCTGCTGCCAGAGTCTGATGTCCTGGTCACCTCTGCGGCGGCCGAGGTCCCTCGCCGTGAAAATGGCCAGGGCAGATACTTCCTCCAGCGAATCCCACCTGCTGCCAAGGAAAAGAAAGCAAAGAGGCATGAAGGAGAAGCGCCAGGCAAATGCTCCTGGACCCTCTCGGTGCTGTCCCCCCACCACCGAAAGCAAGGGAGAGGCGTTGCTTGGGAAGGAGGGGCCCTGGGGGCTCAGCTCTCTCCGGCCGCAGAGCGATGGGGATGGACGTGCCCTGCGGGAAGGGCAGCAGCAGCCCCGGTGCAGCACGAGGGCCCGCCTGCGAGAGGAGAGGGGCCGTCCTGTCCCTATGTTCTCCAAACTCACCATCCTTGCGGCCAAGCCCATCTTGGCTGCAAGAGGGGACGGGAGGTGGCCGCTGCTTGGGACCAGCCTGCAAGAAACGCACTGCGCTCACCGAGCAGCCCCGCAGCAGAAAGGGCCCGGGGGGGAGCTGCATCAGCCCCTGGCCGTGTGTGAGAGGTGGAGACGGCCGAGAGCGCAGCCCAAGCGATCCTCACCTCTGCCTGGCGCTTGACCAGCCTCTCCAGGCTGCTGGCGTCTAGTGTCGTCGGCTGGGAAAGGGGAAAAGAGCAGAAGGTCAGAAGCCATGCACCCGATGCCGGGCTGGAGCGGGCTCTGGGGGCAGAGGGGAGACGGGAGGGACACTCACAGCATTTCGGCGCCTCAGCTCCTTCAGCAGGAGCTTGATGGAGGGCAGTCGGGTCACCCGGGCTCCCTCCACTCCTTCTGGTGGCCTGTGCATAGGGAAAGGGACGAGAAGGAGCTGTGTGAGGCCTGAGCTGCCTTGTCCCTCTCCTGCCAGCCCAGGGAGCGCTTCCAAGCTGCCCCGAAGCAGCCGGGTAGCGGCCGGCAGTGGAGCGCAGAGCAGCGGCAGTGGTGGGGCCGGGGCTGGGCGGGTGTTGGCTGGACACAGGTGGGCGAAGCAGCTGCACCAGGTCTGCACGCTGGAGAGCTGCCCGCAGCCGCGGGGGCACCTCTCCCCAGCTGGGGAGCGGTGTTTCCCCACGGCACAGCTACACCTGGAGCATCCCCCCGTGCTGTGAGCACAGGTTCCCCAGGCTGCACGGCCAGGCAGGGCTTACCCAAGGAGGGCGTTGAGCCAGAGCTCCTTCACCACCCGGGAGCTGCAGAAAGAGCAGAGAAAGACCCTGAGTGCCCGCTGCTCCCCAGCCTGCGGGCAGAGGTGGGCTGCGGCACAGCCCTGCCCCGTGGGGACGGCCACAGGGGCAGGAGAGAGTCCCGTGGGGCAGGACAGAGGCGCTGCCTGGCCCTGCCGTGGGACCAGGCACTGAGACTCACCAGAACGTGACGATGCAGGAGCCCCAGGGCCACACAAAGACAAGGGACTTGGCCTCCTTGCCTTCCTCCTCCTTGGCGCCATCGCCGGCTGCCCCCTTCCCGCTGCTGAACACCTGCAGCAGGGCCAGGGCCAGGCAGAGCTCTGGGCGTGGGGCGCTGTCACGTCTGCAAAGAGGACCGGCAGGCAATGACCCGGAGGTGGCCAAGCCCGGTGGCTCCCCTCGAGCCTTTGCCTGCCACGGGCACGGCCATGGGCGCATCCAGCAGCAGGGTGCCGGGGGCCTGGGGCAGCTCCTGGGGTGTCCCTGCCCTGGGGCCAGGGCCAGGGCCAGGGCTTGGGAGGAAAGGCAGCCGGGCTCCGCGAGTCTTACTTGGCCTTGGCGATGACCAAGGTGTCCCTGAAGAGGAGGAGGTCCCTCTTCTTCGTCCGCCGGCCCTGGGTCACGCGCACGCGCTGCTGTTCCCGCAGCTCGGGTGATGCCGGCACGAGCAGGCACGGCTGCCCGGGCTCAGGGTCGTCCCTGCGGAGCAGAGGGCGTCGGGCATGAGCAAGGCGGCTGCTGCGGGGCCCGGCTGTGCCGGCGTGTCCCCGAGCCATGGGGGGAGCTCACCTGGAGCCCTGGCAGCAGTTGACCTGTCCCATCCTCACGGGATCAAGGGAATCCTCACGTGGGACACTGCTGTAGAGCTCAGGAGAGTTCCCAGCCGGTCCACGGGAGGCCTCCAAGGGCTTCTCGCTACTGACACGCGGTGCCACAAGCACACTGGGCAAGAGCCGGACTCTCCCCAGTGACGCTCTGCGCTGGCACAGCAACGGCCCTGCAGGCACCGGGGCCTTTTGTGGGCCAGCGTCGGGTCCAACATTGTGATGCCAACAGTCGCTCTGGGGCGTGGGCGGGGGAGGGGCTCCAGGGGGCTCTCCCCAGTGTGCCCATGTCTCCCTCGTACTGGGGAGCTGCTTTCCAGCAGCTTTATAGACTCATAGAGTCATCTAGCTTGAAGGGATCTTTAAGATCATCGAGTCCAGCCATCAACCCAACACTGCCAAAACCACCACTAAGCCGTGTCCCGAAGCACCACCTCTACCCATCTTTTAAATACCTCCAGGCATGGCGATTCCACCGCTTCCCAGGGCAGCCTGTTCCAATGTTTGACAACGCTTTTGGTGAAGAAACTTTTCCTAAGATCCAATCTAAACCTCCCCTGGTGTAACTTGAGGCCATTGCCTCTTGTCCTATCGCTTGTTCCCTGGGAGAAGAGATCGACGGCTACTTCTCCACAGCCTCCTTTCAGGCTTTCAGCTTTGTCAGGCTGCTTTTGGTAATGAGTATGTGTGGACGTGTCCCAGGATGCTTCGTGCTCATACCCGTGCCATCCTCAGTTGTTCCCATCGTCTTTCTGCAGGTCTACCTGTGCCATTGGCGTGAGGGTGAGAAGGGCATGTTTCCTCCAGCCCAAGCAGGGGTCCCAGTGGAAAGGCTCTCTCCTGTTATGGTACAGGGAGAAAGAGGATGCACACCAGTGACAGAGTCCAGAGACGGAGTTTCCACAGAGCTCCATCTTTGCCTTTTTTCCCTTACTCCACTGTCGACACCAACTCTGTTCCTCACAAAATGAAGGAACAGTCTAGAAGGTTCCTGGAGTGCGCTGGGGATAACTTCCTGAGACAGCTGGTGAGGGAGCCAGCTAGAGAGGGAGCCAACTAGGGAAGGAGCCTTGCTGCCCCTGCTGTTTGTAAACAGAGAAGGACTTGTGGGGAATGTGACAGTTGGAGGCTGCCCGGGGCACAGTGATGATGAAATGATAAGAGTTTTCAATTCTCGGATAAGCAAGGAGAGGACCTTGGGCTCTGGACCTTCTTGTCACTCAACAGCTGAGCACAGGGCCAATGGGAAGGCAGAAGAGATCAGAAGCCTAACAAGAGTGTTGAAATCTTGAGCAGAGGGCCCCTGTGATGGGCAATAAAGTAGTGATTTGCTTTCCCACATCAGAGGAAGTAGTAACATACTGGGTTCTTGCCTTGTCAAGACCTCTTCTTGGGCGCAGGTGTCTCCTCAGCTTCCCTATGAGAAAAGACAAAGCTCCTGGGAGAAAGAAAAGGCAACCCTTGCATGAGGGAAGGGAAGGGAAGGGAAGGGAAGGGAAGGGAAGGGAAGGGAAGGGAAGGGAAGGGAAGGGAAGGGAAGGGAAGGGAAGGGAAGGGAAGGGAAGGGAAGGGAAGGGAAGGGAAGGGAAGGGAAGGGAAGGGAAGGGAAGGGAAGGGAAGGGAAGGGAAGGGAAGGGAAGGGAAGGGAAGGGAAGGGAAGGGAAGGGGAGGGGACCAATGCATTTGAAAGCCAGAGTGATTTGATATGGAATTGGTGGGTCAAAATAAAAGAAGAATCCATTAAATTAGAACTGTCATGTCGAGTTCTGTCCAGAAGGATCTGCAGACCAGGAGTCCCTAAGCTTAATGCACAGACAATATCTTTGGATACCATAAACATGGTTTTCTGGAGCAATTGAGCCTCACAGAAAATGATGAACTTTTGGATTTTTCCAATAGAAAATCCATTCTAATAGTGATTACAATGTACTTCAATTTAATACTAATTCAATGAGGAAAAAGCCAGAAGGAGTCATAGTACTTTGAAAAAGGAAATTGTATAAAAAGGAGAAAGCCAATTAGCAGGAAATTAGCAACAGCTAGGAAGCAAAAACATTTGCAGGAGACATTGAGAATGAAGAATCTACGCTGTAAATCCAGGAAAATGTTTAACTACTCAAATATTTCAGAACAAATTTATTAATCTAACAGTAACAAACTGCTAGGATCGGGTAGTATCTATGCAAAACCTCTACAGCAGCTGAAGTGTGACATTGTTGAACTTCTCACAGCCATTTACCCTATCATTCAAAGAAGGCTTGCTGCCAAACAAATTGGAAGCGTCAGCTGCGACATCAGTCTCGAAAAAATACGAAAGCTGCTCGGGGGGAAACTACAGTTCAGTTAGTCTGATTTTCTATCAAGCCAATTTGTACAAATGATAATAAATAACAGAATATAGAGGCATCTGGTTATGTATGATAGATTGGAGGAGAGTCCCTACAGCTTTTTTAAAGCAAGGTTTGCTCATGAATATATGAGTTTTTCTTGAAGGAGCCAATATGCTTTTGGTCAAGCTGATTTCTTTAACTGAGCATATATCTGGATTTACAAGAATTTTTTGCCACTGTCTTTCCCTATGCTATCACGACATAAGAAAATATGGAATATTAATAGAAAGGAAACAATGGGTTAAACAATTCAGTCTTCATTATGGAGGGAGACAGGAAACAATGGGAGGTTCAGCCCAACTTCTGTGGGGGCAAGGCTATATAAATTAGGGCTTGTCAGCTTGGAAGAGAAGTAACAGAGTTTTATAAAGTCATGAATGACAAAGAGAAGCTGAATAGAGAGTGATTAATCATTCTGTCTTTCTCAGAAAACCAGAACTAAGGGACACCCAATTAAATTACTAGGCAGCAGATTTAACGTAGATAATAGGAAGTAGTTTTTCTTACAATACATAATTAAATTGCAGTGCTAATTGCCACAGGGTGTTGTAGAATCCTAATGTTTACATGGTTTAAAAATGGGGCTCAGCAAATGTAATATTATTACACATTGGTGGCTATCAAAAATAAACGGTCCAGATGTCTCGATTCAGCGACTTCTGAAAGCTGGAGAAAATCCCTCCATATTTGTCTTGTTTCTGAGATATTTTCCTTATGAAGCTACTACCAGCCTTTGTTAAAGACAGAATCCTGGATTCTGCTGGCATGATAGTGGCTCTATTTTTATAAAACTACTTTCACAGTCATTTTTCAGACTGGAACCGCGCTTTAAAATAATCTCACCAGACTTGGAGTTTACTGTCTGTGCTCTGACCTTATTGCAACACATCTTTTGTATAGCCCAGACTGGATTACTGCAATTAATTCTTTACTGGCTTGCCTGAAAGGCAGGTCCAGCCTGCAGCTATTGCAGCATAAAGCAACAGGCTTATTAACAGAGAAGAGCAGATGGGATTTGTAGAGTTCCTGCTTCTTTGTTCTCTGATTCAGAAATTTCTACTATAGGATACCATGTAAGTAGCGTCCTATAGTAGATCTCTGCTGATTTAGGGCATATACTTTCTCAGGTCCAGGAATAACAGGTTTTATGGGCACGTTAGGATGTTTGAGGTTGGTGTTAAGCACGTTTTATCAATGCCTTGGGAAAAAAAAAAAGGAATGGAACTATCAAGTCTTCACTGTGGTTTGTAAAGAGCTTATGAAGTTGCGGGTTGATCAAACTCATCAGCT
Source organism: Numenius arquata (assembly GCF_964106895.1). Taxonomy (NCBI): domain Eukaryota; kingdom Metazoa; phylum Chordata; class Aves; order Charadriiformes; family Scolopacidae; genus Numenius; species Numenius arquata. Next base: position 94,387,707 of record NC_133576.1, on the reverse strand, counting down.
AACGCTGGGATACTGAACGGAGCTCATTAACAATTTATAGTAATGTCAGTACTGGGAGGAGAATAATTTGTGTTTAAAACCCCAAACAATTAGGTCAAATATTTTAATGACTGAAGTGTTTAAAGCATCTTTGCAGAAGACGAGCAGGCCAGCATGAAGACCATGAGACAGTGTGTTTGAGAACACACATTGCATCTGCCAGCATCTCTACATGAAGCTACGTTGTTAGTGAAATTACATGTAAATTGAAAACAGAGCAACAAGTGCAACACAGTGAAATGGATTTTTCCCCTTTACTAGGTCAACCTGTCCATGCTTGGAAACAAGACGGGGTCTCTCACATTGGCTGTGAGCAGGGTAGTTGAAGCATGCATGAGTTTAAGCTGTTTTCTACCATACTGCTGGATGGAAATTAGGCTCAAAGCAGTCCCAGCCAAGGAAGACACAACCTTCTGGACTGTTTTTTGGGGGATGAGATGTAATGAGCCTGATTCTGCCTGTGATCAGTCGATCTGAACTGCCTGGAAAAGCTTTTATACCCATGCTAAGGCATTATGCTCAGTCCTAAGCATTTTCTCCTCGGGAACTCAGCCCAAAAAAGTGTTTGCAGGCAACATTTGTGTAGGCAGCACCAAGAGTAGAAGGCGGCTGAAAATTTGCAACTACTTTTACTCATAAATGAGGACAAGCATTTCCATGGTGACTCTTAAGATCATGTGCTATGATGCTACATGCTGTAGTGTCTCTCCAAATGTGTCTCCCGATGTATCTTCAAACTGGTGTCTGCATTAGATATTTTTTTTGATGAAATATCCTGACCACACCGTCTTGTTCCTGTTCTGGCATTTGGAAAAATCAGATACCCGTTTTTTTCCTGGCCCACTAAATAAATTTGCTCGCCTGGTTCAAAGAGAGAAAGTAATTCCTCCATTTTTTATCTTTCAAATATTTCCTCTGCCTTGTTGCATCACCCAGCACTGACATCATAAACTTCTTCTTGGTGTCTTTTCATTGAATATTTCTGATGTCTAATAAACTCTATATTGCATATGATACCAATTATCTTTTTTTTTAATCATTTTACAATCTTACTGGATTGGCATATGCATTTCTAAGAATTAAGGCTAGTAGCATTATTAATGATACCAACCTGACATGTATGTCTTTTACCCGGGGCTAAACATGTAGAAACTCTTCTTTCACTTATGGGAATAAAGATTACCGCTATCTGTAGTAGTGAAAACTGGATTATGTTTCTCACTCTGATGACGCATGGCAGAACTGGGGCCAGGCGGTTTTTACACTCTCAGCATTTTTCCACTTCTTTCTTCCAAAGAGACAGAGGAGACCGAACAAAAGTTGCGGATTAAGCGCTATCTGGTTGCCATCTAGTACACTGGGGGCTACATTTATTCTCTTCAGTGATAAAAGTCACATTATCTGGAAGTCAGTGCTTTGTGCCGTGCTGCAGCTTCCGTTCCAGCCATTCTTGTAGTACCAGTTGTTATTATTTGCACTTGTAAGAGCGCTTAATGAATGACAAACAATAGCGTCATTGTCCTACACGTGTGCAGAAGAAAGTTTCCCGAGAGAAAACTGTGAAACGCTGGATGATTTCAAAGTTGATTTATGCCCTGAACAGAGAATCAGTGTCTGTCCCTCCTTAGATAAGAAACCCGGGACAGTGACGAAGCACCATGAAGGCAGCGCTGGCTGTTATTGCTACTGCTCTGCCCAAAGCTGATGCTCAAGAATTGGGCAGCGACCGACTGATCGCTATTATTAGTGACTGGCCGAGCAACTTAACATGCTTCCTGGAGATTTGTTCCCTGTTTCACAGAATCATCATAGAATGGTTAGAGTTGGAAGGGACCTTAAAGATCATCGAGTTCCAACCCCCCTGCCATGGGCAGGGACACCTCCCGCTAGACCAGGTTGCTCAAAGCCCTATCCAGCCTGGCCTTGAACACTTCTAGGGATGGGGCATCCACAACTTCCCTGGGCAACCTGTTCCAATGTCTCACCACCCTCACAGTAAAGAATTTCTTCCTGATAAGAGACTTTAGGATGGTAACTTAGGAGGTTGTCCCCTGTAATTGCAGCTGGGGGAAATGAATCTGATGAGAGTTGTGTGATGGCTGAACTGCCTTGGGCAACACTGACGCTCTGCTCACCTGCTGGGTGGGAGGAAGGGACACAAGCAACGGTGACTTTCAGTACTGGGCAATGAAGGACAAATGTAAAAACACCACGAGTGAACATTATTCATCCCTCTCTCGAGCAAAGACTTGAACGTTACAAACCCATCTATGTGTCCGGGCTGTGTTAACGGAAGTCATTTCAATACAAGGGCACCTTTCATCTCAGAAGTTCTCCTATACATAAACAGTTATGTGGTTGCGTTGTTCCCTACTATGCTTGGCTCAGTCTTCTTGCCTCACCAGCCACGCGTCTTCAAAAACATGTCGCCGCTTTCCTCGCTATGAATCAAAACTCCTGCAATCAGCACGTTTCAAACCCACAAACGCCCCTCTTTTTGGCTGAATTCTCTCCTTTCGAAGCCCAACAAAAGCCTCTCTTCGCGATTCCCATTCCCCTCACACATCCCATCTGCATAATGACAACCCTGACACCACCAGCCTCTAATTACACGCCTCACGAGAGGAGCGGCGTCCCGGCCTAGACCCAACCCGCGGCTGGGGCGATGAAGGCGGAGGGGGGGCGGGGGGGGGGAGGAAGGCACCTTTGTTTAAATCCCCGCCACCCCCGGGACTCCCCCGCTGAGCTCCCCGGCCGCCCCTTCCCCTGAGCGGATGGGGACGGGGGACGGGGCGGGGGGGGGGGGAGAGCCGGGCGGCTCTTTGTTCCCGCCGTGCGCGGCGCTCCGGCTGCCGGAGTGGGAGGGGATCCCACCCTCCTCTTCTTCTTCTTCCTCCTCCTCCTCCTCCTCCTCGCCGCTGACGGGAGGCGCAAAGAGGCTGCGGCGGCTGCCAAGCGCAAGGCCGGGGCTCCCCCCTCCTGCGGCGGGGGGCCGGGCGCTGCCCTCCGGCGGCGCGGCGGAGCAGGTGCCGGTGGCGGCGGCGGCGGCGGGCCGGCAGGATGGAGGCTGCCTTGCTGAAGCCGGCGATGATGGCGGAGGTGAAAGGCAGCGGCGCCGGCCCCTCCGTCAGCGCCGAGCTGGAGGTGAAGAAGCTGCAGGAGCTGGTGCGGAAGCTGGAGAAGCAAAACGAGCAGCTCCGCAGCCGCGCCGCCGCCGCCGCCGCCGCCACGGTGGCCACCAGCCCGCACCTGCTGCTGGCCCCGCCGCCGGCCTCCGGCGGGCTGCGCCCCGCCAGCCCCCCCTCGGTGGCGGGCAGCGGTGGCGGGGCCGGGCCGTGTATGCCCAGCCCGGTGCCCACCCTGCTGTGCGCCGCCGCCCTGGGCCCGCCGGAGCCCCTCGCCTATTTCAAGCCCTCGCCCGGCCTGACGGCGGCCGGCGGCGGCGGGGGGCAAGAAGGCGGCGGCGGCGGCCCGGCGGCGGCCACGGTGCTGGATGAGGTGGCGGTGCTGGAGCTGGAGGACGACGGCTGCGGACAGGACGAGGATACATGGTACGTGCGGCTCGGCTCGGTGTGATCCCCCCACCTCCTCCCGCACCCGGGGGCCCGTCCGGTGCCCCCCCTCCCTCCCCGGTCCCCGGCCGGCCGCCGCCTCCCTCAGCCCTCACCCCGCTGGTCCTCTCCAGGCTCCGATTAGCGTTAGCCCCCAAATCCGCTTGATCTCGTTCTGCTTGAACTTAAATCTGCATTTTCCCCCCCCCACCACCACCACCCTAAATCGTGTCATCGGTGCGGTTAACCCCCCCCCCCCATCCCGACGGAAGGGGCCCGTGTCCGGGATGGGGCTCAGGTGGGGACCGTACCCCCTCCGTCGGGCCCAGGGGGGGTCGCGCCTTCAGCGGGGGATTTGTGCTCGTTTTCTTCCCCCTTTGAGGAAGGCTCGTCTCTCTCTAATTTCAGGTCTCAGCCTAGTTTCAGCCTCCCGTTTACATAAGGAATTAAAAATAGCGGAATTGTGCCGGGGAAGCCCTTGATCTGAGCAGCGGCTGCCTCCCCCATCCGAAAACCTCTGCCCAGTTGTCTCCCATCCTCAGGGGTTTGGGAGGGCTTTTGTCTTTTAGACATTGATCTAAATGCTCGGTGGTGTATCTTAAGAAGCGCCCCTGGAGCTCCAAAAGGCACGGCTGGGTGCTGGCAAATTGAATAAAGCAGAAAGGAATAACAAGTGAATACAGCAGAAAATAAAATCGACGTAGAGGAATGACTATGCTCGCTTAAAAAGGGGTGGAAGGGGAAATTATAGACTGAAGATAGACGTATTTATTATAAGTCTTTATTTATGGACTTAAGTCTTTTATTTAGAGACTTATTTATTAAATAAGTGAGCCTGGTGCCTCAAAACTTGCCTTGGCAATGTGGACAAACACCCTAGGGACGCTGCTGGAATACTGTGGAAATCACTGCATGTTAGATGTAATTGCTGCTCAGTCGTTTTAAAGTGTCAGTAATAAAATATACATTCTCTATATTTAAATAACTGTTTTAAGTATCTGTCAAAGCCTCGATGTAGTTTTTTATGTGGTTGGTTTCTTAAATCGAGCCGATGTTTACGTCAGCCAAGAATAAAATACAGTATAATGCAGCTGAGATGGATGTAAACATCCTTATTTTTGGTAGCAGAGAATGGATTTAAAAATTAATCCAAATAGCATAAATATTTCTTGAGTGATGGCTGTGTGTACTTCATGGTACAAATAATACCATGCTGCAGTTTCAGAAAATTGCTGTTGAGAATCATCAGCAAATGGTATGGGAATTTTTGTCGGTGTTGTTTCATTGTGTGTACTGTTAGCCTGTGCGCGGCTGTTTTAGGGTTGTCAATCCGGACTTGAAGCAGATTTTACATTGGTCCTAACTTTCCTTCATACGAAGGAATATCGAATTTGTTTGGTACCATCCTGTTAAACAAAATGTTTTCCCTGTTTACATTTCAGGGTGGTAGAAAGTCATTGTTATTTTATGTGCCTTAGTAAAATTTCCTATTTGATTTATCCCCTGGAAGCAACCCTAAATGCTTTTTGGGGCCCAGAACTTACCTTTGGGTCACACACATGCATGTCCACAGATGAATATGGTAACAGGGATTGGTTTACTAATTTATTCCACTAAGGGTGAGTTGTTTTAGCTGTTGAACTTTTTTAGTTCAAGGCTAAATCTCTGTTGTTGTCCATGAAAGGTTAGCTGTGTGATGCCAGCTGCTTTTTTGTAATGTCAGTCTTTAAAGCAAACTGCTATCTGGAAAACCAAAGACCAACGCGTATCCTAATTGTCGATTTGTAATATTAGGCCACAAATACCTTTGCTTTTTTTTTTTTTTAACTGCAGTTACAAAAAAAACCCCACAACCAAAACCAGTAGAATTAGCATCCTTGCAGACAAGTCAAACCTTTTTGCTGTTCGGCTTTTTAGACAAACGCCTGATGACTGAGAGTTCATCAGTCAGATGTTTAGCTTTTGAAACACTTCTGCAGGTTAGCAGGAAAGCTGAAAGGTTTTTGTTTGTTTTACTTTTCGTTTTTGGCAGCATCACTTTTTTAAACGTGTAGTGAGGCACTGCAGGAAGTGAGGGGAAATGAGTCCTCTCCTCAGAGAAATTCAGTAGATGATCTCTGCTGGGGTTGCCAAGAGAAAAAGCAATTGTGATTGAGGATATTTATTCTTTGTGAGCTGGACAGAGGGTGCTGATTGGCTTCACAGGGGAAAAAAAATCCCCCAAACATTGGGCAGACATGGGAGAACAAGTTGCTTTTGGGGAACTTGTGTAGCTGTTGAGCCAAAACCCTGAAGATGCTACCAGTTAGCGGTCCCCTGAGGAGCTTGGTCCTATTTCTTCTTTTTGCTCTTGCCTTTTGCACCCCTGTGTGCAGGCCAGATTCCTTGGCAGCCTGTGGAGTGTTTTGCTGGTGCCTGAGAATCTGCCTCTGGCTGTCTGCAGCCCCATCGATCAGAAGTGGTCGGGCCAAGGAGCTGCAAGCCAGCTCTGGCGGCCAAGAATAGTTCCCGTCCCGGGAGATCCGCGCTCTCCCAGGTGAATCGGCGTCTGCTTCTGCCCACTAATCCGCAAAGGCGACAGCAGACACGCGGATCCCAGCTTCAAGAACACCCCCATGAAATCTCCTTTGGTACCTGGCTCCCTACTGTGCTTGACCATCTGATTACTTGCCTACTCTTGTCTGAGAATAACCCATATACACTAGGCTTTTCTTGCATTTTTTTTAATTTTTTTTTTTTTGTTCTGCTGGAATTGAATATCGAAATTGGATTTTCATTGTTTCTCAGCAAATGTTTTCTAATCTTTAAAATTCCGACTTGTACCATGTTTGGTTCATCTGGGAGAAGATACTGTGTATGCAAATTAAATTATAATCAGCACTGACAACTTGATTAAATTGCTGTAGGTAAAAGAGTGAAATAGATGAGTGAAACTGTGATTTAAATGTAAAATCAAATACTGAAATTATCTAAACTGCAGTAAAGATAAACATAAAAGGGAAAACTGATGACACTTGATTTGAGAGATCTACTTCAACTTGGTTTTGACGTGCCAGACCTGTAGGGTTCATATTCTGCCACCTACTTTTCTGAGGAGAGGAGAAGAAAACTAGTGTAAACTCTTCTACTTCAGTCTGTCTTTTGTTATTAGAATATCGTATTGTGGGGCTTTGCATTGTTATAAATTATTAGTTGGCAGGAAAATGGGAATACAAAAGTAAACTTTTAAGTACTACCTACCTTGCTGATACTTGTGTGTATTTTGGTTAAGGTTGTACGTCTTGCCTACCAAGACTCTCACTCCTCAAGAGAAATCACTGAGTCCTCTGCAGTGGTGCAGGCGTGTTCTGGATCATCCAAGTCCTGAAATAGAGGCTGCAAAACGTTCCCTATGCTTTAGACTGGAACAAGGTAATCTTACTCTTTGAATTCCTTTACTAGTTAGTTGGCATTTCTGGTCTGGCGTTACACTCATGTTTTATGTTGTTTTTCACAATTTAGCAGGCTTTACAAATGGCAAATGTGCAGTTTTTTCCTATGTATGGAAGTCTTCCTCCACTACTTAAATGCTAACAATTGTTTGCATTTTTTTTCCTGATCATTCATTTTTTAACGTGTTCTCCTTCTTTGTTACCCTTTTCTTCCCCTGCTCGTGATATTTGAACGTGGCAGTTTTTATCCATGGCTTAAAATAGTAGACCTCTTGGCTAGAAAACTTTGATGCTAACTTTACTATTGGTATCTCCATTGAGATTTGAAAAACAGTGCTTTTGGTTTTTTTTGTAAAGCCCAAATTATCTCGGGGCTATAAATTTTTAAAGGCATATTTGTCTACATCTAATGTAGTACCGGGATTTTGTTAAGTATTGGACAGACAAAGAAGAGCTATAACTTGATTGCTCGCACGGCTTGCTTGGGCTCTCGGTAGTCTCCAGCACTGGGATCAATCTGACGGCTGTTCAGTGCCAGTAAACTTGGATCGTTATATCTAGGCGTGCTGAATTTTGTTCTAAATATCAGCCAGCATTATTTTTGCTTTTTTGCCATCTAGGGTCCAATTAAGATTGTAATAGGTGGTGTTGAAGTAAGTGATTAAGGTAGGATATTACCTTAAGGTTTATAACTCGCTAGGAGAGAAGCAGCAAATAAACAATATAGGAAGACGACAGGAAAAGGAAATAAAGCTAATGACAATATGAGCATATGGTTGTATAAGCTAGCTACAGCCGTCATGAAGAGAGATTGAGTGTATTCCTGGATGCTTTGGAGGATATGGGTAGCTGTGGAGTAGTCTTACCCGAAATCAGGCATTTAACTGAATCAGTCTCTAAAGGCATATGTCTCTTTGCATTAACTATAAAAGATCCTATAATGGTTATTGTCCTAGCAATATTCAGTTGAGATCATTTGCCTGAAGTTAGGTGGGTCAAACTGAGGTTCCTCTGGTAGTCATCCCACCTAGCTTTATGGTAGAATTGGCACGTGAGTTCAGGTGTCTGTAGCGTGAGCTGGGTGTCCCTGCTTGGCAGTCAATGGGAGTTTGGTCCAGAGAGTCGGAGAGGAATCTGGAGAGCTGCTCAGGTGATGAGGTGTAGGTGTTGGCCTTAGGATGAAGTCAGTTGCTCTCTGGAGTCCACTGACACTAACTGGTGCTTGGCACTCAACTCCGATCTGGTCACCTGAAGGTATGTCTGTCTGGTGTCAGGGGTCCCAGTCTGGAGCTGAATCCCAGTGTAGAAACTCCATTTAGATTACCCCACACAGCAGCCATCGCCCATTTGAGATGGCCTCGGTTACCCTGGCTGACATCCCGCTTCCACTCAGGACAGATACAAACCTTCTATAGGTCCTATGCCATATCTGCCATTCCTTTGATGATATCTTGGCCTCCCAAGGGCCTCTCAGATGGGCCAGCATATCTAGGTACGGGCAACTGAATCAAGACCATAACATGAGTATAGAAGCAAGGCAGAGGAGTGCGTGACCTATTTTTCCCTTACAAAGTACTATTTAAATTTAATAGGCAATAAAGACATCAGAAAGGCAAATTTATTGTTTCAAATTTAAATCACTCTATGGTTATCAGTTCAGTCTCTCTCTGCGGAAATCACAACGAGCGACATGTCACAGAGAGTTACGTTGACAATGAGTTGCTTTGATGCATATGTTCTGCTGGTGGCAATGGGTTCGTGAATTTTATGGGCTCTGTAGAAAGTTTCTGAGAAATTATATGCCACGTATAAAACACCTTATAGGAACAGTATGTTTAAGGAGGGAATGAACTCGTGTTTCTACTGCTGCAATTCTATGCTAAAATTGTTTTAATTAATAATTCAGTTAGACTTGATTAACTCTCGTATTTTCTTTCTGTCACCTATACCTTTACAAATAATACGTAACAAGCAAATAAGAAGTTGGTTTCACAATATTTGTTTCTTCCTCAGTTTTGAAACCAGATGTGAGATTTTTGTAAGAATCTAATAATTCTATTTTAAAGTGCAACAGAATTTCTGTAATCTGACTTTCCTGGGTTTTGTTTTGCAGTTCACTCTATCAGTAAGTATAAGTGTATAAATAAGTACACATAATTTTATCCTAATTTTAAAAGTGACTTGGCAAGGGTGGCATTCTGCTTTTTCTGGTAGTAAAGTTTCAAACTTTGTGCTTGTAAGTTGAAGAGTGTTTTCCCCTTTTAGCCATATGCCTTGAAAGGGCATTTTAGAGGGAATTTTGAAGTCTCGTTTTGCCTCTTCTGCTTGGCACTGAGTCAACAGTATCACTGATGTACTTGAGAATGATTAAATGTTCAGTCAAAAAAACATGTATAATATACCAGCTTGTGATTTCTGAAATGGCTTATAGGTGGAATTTGCTTAGTAATTTTGCCCATGGTGCATTAGCCAAAAATTAATCCAGTTTTAGATTGGCATAGCTCTTTAGGCACTGTAGTGTGCATAGAAATAAAAAACAGTAAAAATTGATTTTTGTCTGCAGTGTCAGCATATCTGAATAAGTGCACACAGAAGAGCTGTGTGCCAAAAGAAGTAAAATTTCACCGCTCTTTAGAGTTTTAACTAATTCCTGTCCTCTTGTTGGGATTTTTAAGTCTGTGCTCATTTACTCACGCTCATGTAATTTTTCCTTATTACATTATGTCCTGATTTTCATAAAATTATTCATTTGTTGTCCGAAATATCCCAGCATTAGCATAGTTCATAACAAGGCTGAAAATCTTGTAAGAGGCTTCTGCTAAAGCAATCCTAGGCAATGAAATAATACATTGACTACTTGGCCTTTCAGTGTGGAGAATCACTTGAATGATGCTGTTTTACTCTTTGCCTTGTTGTGCTCACCAGCCTGTTTCTTTTCCAGTGAAACAGACCGTTTAAGGTATTTCATGGTGGAAGTAAGATTTCTCTTGGCGTAAGTCTTTAGGGGTATAAGCACAGTGGTGGTCTCCAGCAGGTGGTTCTTCTGTGAACTGCTGTGAGAATGTGGACAAGCTCCTCAATGTTCCTCTGGTCTATCACTAAGTAGGTAAAGCTTGTATCTAGGCTATAATGAACTAGGCTTATTACAAGCCCTGTTTCTGTGGATTAAGCATGCTAGCTTTAAGGAGGATGAAAGTTAAATTAACCTCCTATGATAAGATCTTTGTTTGGAATTGTTCCTGTTTTCCATGAGCCATTTTAGTGTTGAGGTAATATTTGTTTGTGATTTGTTGGTGTTTTTTTTTCCTCTGTGACCTGACTTGGCTCACTTCTTCCTTTTTGTTCTTCTTCAAATCATCTTTTGTTTAAAACCTTTCTAATGTGTTTTGTTTACAGCAGTTCTCTGTCTATTGTAGGGTCAGTTCCCTCTCCCTTCGGTTTTTAATCTTGCTGTCTATTTTTATTTCATAGAATCGTAGAATGGTTAGAGTTGGAAGGGACCTTAAAGATCATCGAGTTCCAACCCCCCTGCCATGGGCAGGGACACCTCCCGCTAGACCAGGTTGCTCAAAGCCCTATCCAGCCTGGTCTTAAACACACTTCCAGGGATGGGGCATCCACAACTTCCCTGGGCAACCTGTTCCAGTGCTTCACCACCCTCACAGGAAAGAATTTCTTCCTAATATCTAATCTAAATCTCCCCTCTTCCAATTTAAAACCATTACCCCTTGTCCTGTCATTTCTGTTGATTCATTCAATGTCGATGCATTCAAATCAACGGGGCCACATCACAGTCCTAATGGTGTGGTGGAGCTTCTTCTGTATTTTCTTGGTAGTACTTGGAGATGCTGGGACACATCAGTATTAAGCCCAGTGGGCAGAAGGATGCGATGTGTAAACTTCCTCGCTGGTGCAGAGGGGTGTAACTCCTCTGAAATCAATGAGACGGTGTTGACTGACACCCTGGCTGAAGATACCTTATATAGCTTCCTTCCTGTAAAACGCTCTGGAGAGGGTGGGTGGATAAACTGAGGAGTTAAGAGGCTTAGCAAGGAGTCGGTCTGTAGGAGCTCAGCTTTTATGCAGGGCTTCAAGACGTATCTCCTCCAATTCAGCCTTCCAGACAGAAAACTCATCTTTCTTGGAGAATATGAAGTATTGGCTACGTTCGGAGTTTGGCTTAGATGATCTCTTATTCAGAAACGCTGCTTTAAAAGAGTAGGCAGCAGAAGTCTGTAGGTTTTGCAGTTGGCTGCCGTAGTATACAGTCTTAAGATTAAACTCTGCTTTGTTTCTTAAAACGAATAATGTACTTCAGGATGAATGTTGTTATGTTGTCTGTGGATGGTAAAGTATGACGTGAAATAGATCTGTTGCAGTTTCTCTGGAGTTGCTTGTGACTTGATAAAAGCCAAGAACCTCATCAGTGAAATTTTAGCCTTTATCGTGCTGGATCCCGGTGTCACATGTCAGTTAAGCTTGATCTTCAAGCACAACATACCCAGAAGGAAAACTGGGGTGTGTGGGTGTGTGTAGACATAATTGGATAGTACTATATTCTCTTTGCCTGTAAAAAACAAAACAAAACAACAAAAAAAACCCCAAAACAGAAACCCAGCAACAAACCCCCAACAACTTACAGCTGGTAGTGCCCCAGAGAGAAGGTTTTACTTGGGTATGAAACTTGTTGCTTACACAAAGAGGTGAGTTTCTGTCCCATTCTCCTAATTCTCTTCCCCTCCCCGAGGGATCACAGTGAAGTCATTTAGCTTGAAGTCTTTAAGATACGAAATACATTTCATCAACTGTTAAGAATTGCTGTCATAGGGAGCTTTTACGCTGTAGTCTGTTAACAGCAGAAGCAAACAGAAAATACTGTAAATGGGTGAAAGCTTTTAGTTCGTGTGCTTGAGCTGGATCCAGTGCTGCACCCTGTGCAGGGTGGGATTTTTTTATTGTTCTAAAATAGGTGTAAGTTTATACGATGTCCGTTGACGCATCAGAGATGTATGTTTTAGCACTGAGGGCTGGATTAACAAGATTTAATACAGCTTTCTCATCCTTATTTTTCATGTGTAATGGAGATTAAAGTTTTATGTAAAATGCTTTCGGGGTAGCAAATGATAACGTGCTGAAGCTTGCAGACGATTGGATTGTTGTTGCGAACATAAATAATAAAATTTCTAAAGCTCTAGAAGGAATGAAGGAAGTGGCATGAGCGATTTGGTTCCTTTATGTATGTTTCTGATCAGAAAAGGTGATGAGCAACTGTGACTCCTATCAGCATCTTTCGGGGGATGTGACATCTCAGAGGAGAGGATGCATAGCTGTCTTTGGCTGCAGCACAGGCTTAGTGCTCAGAGCTCACGTATACATGGACAGCAGTTATTTCCTATTAGATTTCATTGATTTGACATAACCTCTTGTAGCAGCTGCATTAATTCCAAGCAGTTCTTAGAGGTTTTGCAAATGCTGGTATCACTGGATTTTCTAACACAGCTGCTGAGGGTGATTTGTATATTTCAATTGGGAAAAACTCGGGTTTGATATTCTACTTAGAAGCGTTTGCTTGCATTTCAAACAGACTATTTCTCTCTACCATTGAAACATTTCTACTCTGCAAGTACGCTTCACCATGGAAGTGTTTGGTTGAAAACCCTTATGGCAACAAATGCATAGAAGATCAGACACTTCACTTTTTATTCACTTCACAGATATCCTTTGCCTTTTTAACACGCCTTTTAGATACGACTTTTACTTTTCATTGAATTGTAATATGCATACTATTTAAGCATTTTATTTCGTATTTGTGGATTGATTGTTGTGCAGCTCATAATTAAGTAGTTTCTTTAGAACTGATTTCTGGTTGCTATTATACTTACAAGAAGATGCTGAATTCTGAGGTCTGGGTAAAGGCTGGTAGGGAGGTGGTGTTGGATCTTACCTCAGTTGAGGAGATACCCGTACCATTTTAGAATATGTGTGTTCTATTAATCCACGCTAGCTACTGAGCTGGGATTACCAGCTCATCATGAATGGTTAAACAGCTAGAAACACTGTCAAATTTTACGTGAGGATTTTAGCAGGCTTATTTAAAATAAGAATACTTTATGCTTGCAATATAGGCTCATAGTCTGTAATGCAGCATGTGTCTAAAAGCAATGGTAGTAGCATCAACCCTGACAGTTACTCTAAAAATACAGGCACAACTAGTGTTATCCAGCAGAGTACTAATACTGAATCACTGGTTTTGTTTCCAAACTTGCACCACTTTCCTGGATATTAATGAAAAAGAAACCTAGGTTTTATTAATGGACCTAGGGGCACTTAAAAACTTATCCTCTGAAGATATTTTTCTATGGAAAAGAAAATCTTTTTAAAACTGGGCTGTTCTGGAAGCTGTCACTTCATTTTTGCTCCTGGTAGTCTGTGTGTCTTGCTTGCTGTTTGCTGGTCCCCAAATTGATTTTACAGTTTTTGTCTTACCTTCTGACTTTGTTTCACTGCCTGTTTTTTGATGTCTGCAGAAGACAGCTGGGAATAACATTTCAGAATGTAGATGAGCCTCCCCCATGTGGCATATGGAGGTAGCACCGCTTCTTTACTAAAATGTTGTTTATTTCTGTATTTTCACCGTCAGGGAACACTTTGGTTCTTGTCTTAATAGCATTGTATCTTTTGGGAAGCTTTTGTTAAGACTGTTTTATGCCATGATGCCTAAGTATCTTTTTGTTGGTTACTTCTGGGATATAGTCCACAGACATACGCCATACAGTCTTTCTCCTTGGCAGTTTTATATATTAAAAAGAAGTCAATTATCTGCACTTGCCTTACCAAGTGTTCTACATCCAGCATATCTCTGTTCACATTTTGTGGAAATACAACATTTACACCAGTAATTTGCTTTTACCTGGGGATCATGCAAATGTTCTTGTAATAAAATAAAACTTTTTAAACTCTACCCGATAATGAAATATAGTAAGTAAGCTCAAATCTGAATACTTGTGGGGCACAGGCGTTCACAGATTTGCTTGAGTTTTTTTATGTTGCAAGACAAAGGATAATTTAGTACAAATGAAGAGACATAGGAGTTTATAAAAATCAAATATCCAATTATAATTCGATATATAAAATTATGTATAATTTTCTTTAATGAACCTCCCCTAAAATATTATTTTCTTAATTTTATTTCTAGAATAGGATATTTTTGTAAAATGTATAATTATGGAAGGTGTTTTATTGTGGAATATTCACTTTTTGGGGGGGGTGTCACAAAGCCATTCTTAAAACCTTTGAATGTGGCTTGATCAAGCACTGTGATTGAATGCTTAATTAAAAGCTTCACACTTCTGAGAAAATTGAGGGAGAAAATTAGTGGAAGTCTGCCTGCAAGACTAAAAATTGCTTTTCTCAGCCAAAAAAAAAGCTGAAACCTAGGTAATTCTTGTTTTCAAAAGCATTTGCAGCAATTTAAAGATTATATTTTTACTAATTTTAAAGAATCATAAGAAAATAAGCCACAAAATACTTCAACATCATCTTGAGTATTTTAGCTTATGATTGAAGTACTTGGCTATGAGATGTTATGGAAAACTGATGGGGGTAATGATTGATTTTAAAGTGACATTGAGTGGATAGCTTAGACTTTATTAATTGTATTTGTTGCTTTATTATTTTGTTTCTTTTGTTGTGTTACCACAATTAAAAAGTCATGCAAACCAAGATACAAAGAGGTAATGGATCATGTGCAGTGGTGAATTTGGACCACCCTTGCCCCTTCTACACTATAAAGTACTTGTAAACCGAGTCTATCCATCTAGCTGAGCTGAGATTGTACTCTCTTTGTAACACCGGAGAAATGTGTATGACAACACCATTTTGGCATGGATTTTTCTTGAAAGCAGAAGCATGGAAGTTCAGCTGATGTCTGTTAAGTCTGAAGAAGCTAAAGGGTTAATTCATCCAACCTGTCTTACTCCATTCTTAAGCAATTGTCTGATCTGAGTCTGGAGATGCTAATTTCTCTCCACTAGTTAGAAAAAAACCCTGGGTAGTACTTAACATTGGAAGGAATTAGATTTTATACTTTTAACAAGTCTTGAATGTCCTCTGCATTTTGCAAGAACTCGGAGATGGTTTCTCATTGTCTCTTATTTCTTCAGTCATGGCATGTCAGAGACCTTGCTCATAATCACTTGTTTATCTGCCTGAGCTCAATCTTCAGAACGGGGACTAACAGGACACTTGGGGGTTTTTTTGTGTGTTTTCACATAGTAGTAGCTGATCTGAATCTTTCTGTTAGGCACAACAGTTTTGTGCTAGAGTCCACACACTGCTGAAGTAGTAGGTGTAAATGCTATAGTATGTATCTTGCTTGTCTAAACTGAGATACATGGGGTATTGCTTTGTGTTGCATCTGAATCACAGAGCAAAATCTGGGTGGTTGAATCTCCCCTGGAATGACTTTTTTTGTCTCAGTTACCAGAGCCAGAGTTGGAGCTGTTTCTTTTGTATCTGACTGCAAGTACCTTGTCCTTGGGTCTTGAGCATTTATTATGTGACTTCATAGAACATGATATGGCCCAGTTTTATTCCACCTAATTCTAGGCACGTGTCTGGTATACCTGATTTAACAGCACAGTCACTTTGGCAGTGATTGATTTGTCTTAACAAGGGTGCTTGTAATTTGACATGCTCTTGGATCCTTGAGATATCCAGATGGGTACAATACAGGAGCTGCACAACAGCCTTGCTCATCTGGACCAGATGGAGCACCTCAAATGTCATTACATTTGGGTTTTAGACAAATGAATCATGCCCCTGCTGTTCTGTGCTGAAGAGTGGGCGCTGCTCCAGACTCTAGGTATTTAAATGAAGCTGTGTAAACATATGAGGTATGTTTAGAGTGGCCAGATATGGTGGACTTCAAGGTTCAAGG
Source organism: Numenius arquata (assembly GCF_964106895.1). Lineage (NCBI taxonomy): Eukaryota > Metazoa > Chordata > Aves > Charadriiformes > Scolopacidae > Numenius > Numenius arquata. The sequence continues at coordinate 94,371,748 of NC_133576.1, read as the reverse complement.
GAGTGCACTGATCCATTTCTCCAGAGCTGAAGTTCTTGGAGTCTCAAATCCGGGAGATTTCCCTTTTCCAGTCCACTAGATACGAGGATGCTGCACTTCCCCATTCCCAGATCCAGCCAGTTGTAAGGCTGAGCCTTGCTGTCAGATGTCACACCTACACTTGTACAAGTGTTGGACACCAGAGAGAGCTACCACTCTCTGGTAGCTGACCCCTAGACCTCTTGTCCCTGCAGTATCCAGCCCCCAAACCTCCAGTCCTGTCCACTGGCTAGTCTGACTTGATGTGTGCTGGCATCTCACCTGTATACTCATACGGATCTCTGTTAGCTGTCCTGGACCAAAAGTCCCTCCAGCATCAAGCCTGTAGACTTGTAGTTGCTCGATAGCGGGTTCCCAGACCTCGTGTCATGCTCACTGGCTAACATGGTTTGAAGTTTGCTGGAATCTCTCTTGTACATATAGCACAGAGGACACCCTTTGCACAGGAAAATAATTAGGAGAAGAGTTCAATAAGAAGTAGAAAGAGACTGACGGAGGCGCAGGGCTGGCTCAGACCAGCGGGCTGACCACATGGCCAGACCCTCTCATCCCCCTCTTAATTTCCTGTACATATTCCTTACCTATTCATTATGATTCCCTCCTTTCGTTGTCCAGGTGTCCTCCCGAATAAGCAACCCGTCCCTAATTCCTTTTGTCCGCTGTTCCTGGTTTTGCTACGGCTGTACCCAGATTTGATACTTCTGGTGCTGTTACCTAAGTCATCTCAGCTTTACATGATGTTACGGATGGGGTTACTGAGGCACTGCTGACCTTGCAGGACTCTGCCCCCAAAGGTCCCTGATGCTCCCCTTCAGCTGTCAGTGATGTTCAGCTGTTTCTCGTGTAACTCCCCCTCAACATCCTGTGAGACCTGACCATCCCTTGTGGTGCTGCCGGTCACTTCTGACATCTTCACAGCCTGTTCCTTGGTATGTTGAACAACGTATGTCCAGTCCTGTAGTTCCTCGTGTTGTGTCTAGTTACCTTCACCTCCAGCCAAGGAGGACAAGCCATCTCCCTGGCATACTTTCACACAAGCAGTTCTTTAAATTCCCATTATAGCTGATAGAAAGACAGGGCTAGGTTTAGTTGTCCATATGCATGACACTGATGCCTTTGGAATGCCCTGACCAATTGTCTAAATGGCACGAGATGCCTACGTGTAGGCAGCTGAGTTGAGCTGTAGATCTCCATTGACTGTAGTCAGAGCTTAGATGCAAAACTTACTTTTGGACATTTCTCAGAGGAAAGCTCTGTGGTATAATGATGAATGCCTGAAACAATCCCATGAAAGAAGATTGGTTTCTTTTTCTCCTTAGAGATATATGTGTTAGTGTGTTAAATTTTCTAATAAACATCGGTTTTATGAGTAACCTTATAAGTCTTGTTCAAGATACTTGTATTAACATTGCAGGTGACTTTAATATGTAACCTGTTAATTAGATGGAAGTACTTTAAGAGTTTTGAAAGGAAAACTTGTAATTCTTTTCTAATTCTGGATGTAGCTTCAGGCTGTTGCTTTTAAATTATTAGCATGTTGGCACATGGCTCAAGGTTTTTTATATGTCTTACAACAATATGTATTCATTATTCTGTCTTTTCTATTTAAAATTGCTTTTTACATATGCAGAAATTCAGTATGCACTTTGTATTGATGCTATCATGTCATTGAAAAGTTGTCAGCAGACAAGAAAATAAGTAAGTCCTGCAAGATAATTTGCACTTACATATTTTTAGCACGTGAATGGACTTTAAGTAGAATTAAGTGCTTGCCACTTCTTTTAAAGTCACTTGAAAGCCATTTGCAGATTTGTGTCAGAAATGAAAGTAAGCTGTTAGGGCTAGGGGCTGTCATTTGTTTTATTCTTCAGGAGAGGCTCATAGAATGTAATTCCAATTCCACTCTTCTCAAGGTACTACCACAGTATAGCCTTAGTAAAAAGAGTAGGATTGAGAATTTGCATCTGACTGGTAGCATTATTTTTTTTGTTGTTGTTGGTTTTGTTTTGTTTTTAATTTTAGAGTTATTTGGCACTTGATGTATTTGTGATTTTCGGCTTCAGGCAATTTTTTTCTTCATAACATGTCTTAAGTCTGTTATGGGTGCTGGGAAGGATTTTGTGGCCGGCAGTGCGTGGGTGATGGCAACTTAGTCATCTGTTGTTTTGCTGCCTGCAAATGTAGAGGACTGGGCTCAGCATCCTAACGTCTTAAGGTCTTTTCTTCCTTGAAGTCCACCATGTCCCTCAAGTAGCTCTGTGAAACACTAGCAAACAATTCGTGATGTTCTTTGTTCCTCTTTCCCAACCTATAGGAAGGGCAGAGGAGAGAGAGACTTGTAGGCCAGCATGAAACAGGACAAGATGGAGTGCTGGAGAGAATCATTGCTTCAGCCTTTTCCTTTGTAGTATCACCACTTTTCTTTTTTTGTCGTTTCTGCTTCACGTGTTGCAGTCATATGGCCAACATTAAGAGTGCCTCGTGGTTGGTTGTTAACGCCTTTTGAAACATTGGGTGTGAAATACTTCACTGTAATCACAAATGGATCTTTATTTATAAATAAAAAAAATAAGTTTGTTTGTAAGTAGGCACATATGTTCTTGTTGTGTTGGACTTAGTCCAAAAAAGATTTTGTTATTTTTGGCCTATGTGGGTGCTGGTAAATCTGAGATAACTACTTGGAAGAAACAAAATGGGTTTTATGGAGAAGCTTGAAGACACATCTCAAACTTTGTTGCCCACACCCATTTCTGCTTACTGTGGACATGACAGGTTCTGGTGGTGGAAACGCTTAAAAGATACTGTAGTGTGTGCCTTATACCCTGTAAAGTGGGCAGAAGGATGTTGCAGCAGCATTAACAATCGTATTGATGGCTCTTCTGCAACTTATGTGCTTTGACTCTTGTGCCATTCTTATGCTTTCCCTATTGTACTGTACTCTTGGTTGATAATGTCATACTCCTCTCCTCTTCTCTGTCAGCTTATACCTACATTACTTCCTTGCAAGGAGCAAGGATTGCCTCTTTGTTAAATGCTTGCACAGTTCTTCCAGCGTGGGTACCTATGGGAGGTACTCGCAAGGTAAAGTTTACTTAGGAAGTCTCTTTCAAGATGTCTGAAACCACCCCAGAGGAGCTTAAATTTAGGAATGTGCTTTGAGTTAGTGCCAGGAGAAACTGGTCTTTCTCTAGGGAGTCTGAAGAGACTGCTCTCTCTAGGCTAAAAATTGTCGTTGCGGAAGATCTGACCCTCATGGCAGTAATGATAATGCTAATGATATCCGTATCAAACATCTATACGTCATTTTACCCATTTTTCCAGAAATAACTATCTGGTTAGGGCTTCTTAACGCAACTCTAGGTTAGTGTTGAACATTAATTATACGTGAGGGTATGTATTCTGAATACTTTATTATACTTGGCAGTCACTTAAACCTCCATCAGAACTTTTCTTAATCCTAAACTTTCATTATTTTTCCCCAGTTTGGTGTTACAAGAAAAATCTATTTTACAGTATTTCTTATTTTTGAAGGGTTTTGTTTCTTTTCTCTGCTTTGGATAATCGTGTTAACACTTTCTCATAATAAGCACGTGACTGTGACACTTGCTATATTTATCTGAAAAGCCACAGGGGTCCTGGAGGGTAGTGCTGCTTATGACCTCAATTTCAGCCTAACTTTTAGCTTTTCCAGTCTGATTCAATATAGGCAGCAGAAGTACTTGCGCAAACAAAAAAGGAATGTGGCATCTTGGAGCAGGGTGTGAGAATCAGAAACTGTAGACAGAGAAGCTCCCTGGCAAAATGTTTCTTCCAGAGGTTTAACCTGTGTATAAAGATGGCAGGTATAGATGGTTGTAGGGGAAGCTGTAATGTGTTTATGGGTATTTCAGAACTAACCAGTAAGGTTAGAAAAACTAAAGTTTAGGGTTAATGTTTTAATTAATAAATCTTTTTCAAGTTATGATAAATGATCAAGAAAATTGTGTCCCAGCAGACACATATATTTGGATTCCACCTGGTGTTTAATTATCCTACACTGTTAAGAGAAGGATGGGAAATTGTCCTTCTAGGAGTCTGTTGCAGAACAGGTTCCTTATGACCTGTTACACTTGCCTCTGTTGCAGATGATAATGTACAAAAGAAAAAAAGAATTATTTATGCCATCAGAAATTTTAAATTTAGGAAATGTAATGAGCTATTTTTTCCCCACAACCACAGCTGGCTGTGTTCTCCTGAGCCAAAAAAATCACATCCTTGATTCAAATTGTTGGTAGCGTATCTGTTTAGCAGTATGTCAGCTTAGGAAAACTGTTGTACGTCCTGTGTGGCATGTGGAAATGAAGTTCTCTCTTATTAACTGGAGCAAAACCCTAGCTACCTTCTCTGAAGTAGTGTACTAACCACTAGATTGCAGTCTTTGTTGTTTTTCCTCTAGTCCAATGAGAAGACTAAAGGAATAGGACAGCTTCAGCGGAAGAGCATGAGAGCACCTTGTACAGCAGCTGAGCTGTGATCTGCAGGGGGGAGTTGAACTAATACCTATTCTTTAAATCAAGCAGAGAAGAGTTAAATAACCTTGCTCCTCATCCTAGAAGAATCCTCTAAGTGTGGACTTACAAAGTGAAAGGGCAAAGGTGCTCTTCATCTTCCTCCATTTTGTGAACGGCAGCTGGGTCCTTTTTTTAAAAAATACAGATTTTAAGAAATGGTTTATTCCCTAAAATAGGCCTTTCAACATAGTGGGGTTTTTTTTATATAATTTTGTTTACACCATGGTTGAATGTTTGCCCTAATTACTACATATTTGTGAAGAGTTTTAGTTGATGTGATTTTATTTTATTATTTTTTTTCTGGAATGTCACTTTTAATACTGTTTCTTCCAGTCTTCTCTTCAACTTCTGAGACTTTAGGTGCAGTGAGGGACTCTGTCTCTGGGACTGCTGTGGTTGCAATGACTCTGCTCCTGTATTGAATGCACAGGAAGATAAATATGATGCAGTGATGATCTGAGACCTCCCAGGAAAAGACACAAAGACTCAAGATATCACAAAGCAGCTGTTGTTCTCTAAGGGATAAAAACAGCATTTCCAAAAGAGTGGATGCACTGCTCTTGTTGGGCTTTTAAAACTGCTTTTCGCTGATTGAACCGGAGATGTCTAATGTACCGTTGCAAGAGATTAGGGAGTTTTATTTCTGCACAAAAATAAGCCCTATTAGGTTAACTGGTTTTGAAAACTGACTAAAGTTAAGAAAATACGAGACCTATACTTTTTTGCTATGTAGAAGGCAGCTTGCTGACAAGATAAAAGATTCTCATGTTCTTAGTAGCCTTGAAGGGTACTCTTCTATACAGAGCATATACAGGCACACAGAAGTCCTCACCCCAAGTTGTTGTGTTATCAAAACATAGAGTAGACCCTAAGAGTTGATCCTGTCGATGCGTACAGCCTGTCTACACCATGCAGAGGCACATCAAACAGCCTAGCTCCAGTACATCCACACACTGTGGTGCAATGCCACATGGACAATATAGATCAGTATAGCTGTCACTTGGATCCAACTTGAATGAATGTCATAATAATCTTTGTATTTCAACTTTCAGGTCCCATCTTCTCTAGCTACCATGTATGTCTCTGTTTCTGTATGTTAAACATGCTATAAATGTTTTAAAGATAAGGTTCATATTACTTTAAGTCATCTTAAACTTCGGGCTTGAAATTAGGGAGTAATTGAAAAGCAGAGATATCTCCAGACCATGAGTATCTGTCTTCCTCGAAGGACAGAGACGAGCGTAGTTGGTTCGGTAGGACTGGAGGTTGAATTTGATAGGACAAGGTTTTAAGCTGAAAGAGGGAAGATTTAGGTTAGATATTAGGAAGAAATTCTTTACTGTGAGGGTGGTGAGACACTGGAACAGGTTGCCCAGGGAAGTTGTGGATGACCCATCCCTGGTAGTGTTCAAGACCAGGCTGGATGGGGCTTTGAGCAACCTGGTCTAGTGGAGGTGTCCCTGCCCAGGGCAGGGGGGTTGGAACTAGATGATCTTTAAGGTCCCTTCCAACCCAAACCATTCTAAGATTCTGTGATTCTATGAATTTGAACATTGAAAATTAGTTGAGATGAATACAGACCACAGAGTTTATTAAAGACGAAGGAGGTGCTGCATTTTGCAAAACATTCTTCCTCTACCCTCCTGTGTGCCTAAAATTCAGATTGGCTTCCATACCATAGCTTTTGTAAGAATTTTTAGTCATCCAACAAAATTAATTTCCAGCCTTTGCTTATTCTGTGGTAACCTGGAATTAATTCTGTTGAAAGCAGGCCTTCCACTACTGTAAAATTAACCTGAGACAAGAATCAAGTGTCTCCAGTCTTATGGTAGGAGGGGAGGTAACTAAATAAATAGTAACAGAAAAATCGGTGTTATGATAATTCTTTTGTAATTACCTCTCGTACCAAATAGAAGTAGTAGAAAACTTATAGTAGTAGAAATGTAGGAGGAAAAAGACCATGTTGATCCAAAACCTATTGAAATCACTGGAAGTCTTTAATTGACTTTCTCGTGGTTTGTGCATTGTCCTTATAGTAGTTCATTAAGGTAGTTCGCCTACTAACTGTTTGCCTTTTGGGATGGATGTCAAACAACTTTGAGAGGAGTATTCTGCTTTATATTTGAGGTTAAAAATATGATAAGCTGGAATTCAGTGTTTATTGGTTCCCACATGACTGAAAATACAGTAAGTTCATGGTCTTGATTGGGGTGGCAGTGATCAGTACAAACTGCTTAAAACTCTGGAGCTTGATTCCCTGTAGTGAGAGGTTCTTCTGAAGAACCACGGGGTTCTTCTGATGCATGTTACAGAGCTACATGTTGTATTCTTGCCATTGTACAAGTGTCATAAAAGTCAGGTCTGTGCTGGAGACCTGAATACAGCATAGCTTTGTTCATCAAGAATGTGAAAAGGTGTGAATTCATGACGTGCTTTGGCAGAAGTCCCTGGTATACACATATGTTTGTTCTGGAAAGTTCTCTTTGTATTGATATAACTTCTTTAGTTCATGGCAATGCTTGTAGAGCGTTGACAGAAAGAAAACTTTCCCCGGTGTAAGAGTCATTTACAGATCCTACTAGGCTGTATTGGCAAAATACCCCTGCGCCAACAGGTTTACTTGGTCTTTATTAAGTAATTCAAAGAATCGAGTGGATCTGTTGGAGTAGACTGGTTTGGGGAAAAAAGTATCTTTGAGCTGCAAAAGAGATGCCCAAGAAAATTATCCTAAGTAGTAGTTCAAGAAGCAGTCTGATACAGAACTGTCCAAAAATGAATTTGTTTACCAGCTTTTCCTGCAACTGAAAAAGATTGTCACTGCACCTACCTGAATTTTACAAGGGTGGATGCACCCCCTGTGTGATTAGGGGAGCTGAAACTGCTTCTCCTTCCTCTTGGATGCTGAGGCAAACTCCAGGGTAGCCCCAGGGGACGGAACTGTGCGGCTGGGGAAGAGGAGGACCTGTAACAAGCGTCATGTACCCAGTATATGTACCAGATGGATTAATAGCTTGAAAGCCTGATCCTGAATAATAGATAACCATGTCCAAAGAAGCGGCAGGCCAGATTTCTCTAAGTCAACTTTACCACCAGATACTTTTTAGGACGATGAAGTGCTTACTTAAGTGCACAGATTTTTGATCGTGGGCCTGTATTACAGGCAAATCGCCCACCCCAACGTGCATTATTAAGCTTGTATATGATACTAGGTTTCTGTCTTCATTGATCCAGAGTCTCAAATAGTGAGAGTGGTGAGTTAGAGGTCTCAGCATGCCGCAGGGGACGTGCCTGGGAGGAGTTGTAGACCTACAGCTCCCCAGATCCTTTCTGTAAAGCGGTTGGCAAACTCTTTCAAAATAGCAACTCTGGTAACTACTCTCCATCTCAAAGTGGAACCACTCATCCTTGTGATCTGGTCCTGGGACAGCAAGTGTCAGCTTTGAGCCACAAGGAAATTCTGCCTCCTCTCCTGGTTAAGGCATCTTAATTAGCATTTTTGTTGAATGTCTTGATTAGATTATGGGCCTGGCTCTAGACTCTAAACTTTCTTTGCTTCTTTACAGCAGACGTGAAAATTAGTGGTATGAGACATTTCATACAGAAATAGGTAATATTAATTGTGTATATTCTAGTTAGCACTTTATTGCTGTATATAGCCTTTGCGCAGGGACAAATGTAAAATACAAACCCTACAAACAACCTGATTTCGGGTGGGGTTGCCAAGACTGCACCTCCTTCCCCCTCCATGGGCGCATATTGTTGTGCCCATTACAGTGAAAGGCACCTCTCTGAGAGATGATGACAGTATGGTAGTTTTGAGTCAGAGAAAACAGATTCAGGTTCTTCTTCTATTTTCTTGTAATAGAAACAAGAATGCTCCACAGAATGGTGGCATTAATGAGCTAGCATGGTAGTTGTCAAACTCCTGGTCACCAATGCTTTGCTGTGTGAGAGCTGCATCCTGGGCAAGTTATCTCCAATGAGGACACTGCAAGTGTTGAATTATGGAGGCTGCGGAGGTGACTCCTGCAGCTGCATACTCCTTTCTGCTGCTTTTCTGCAGACATTTCCCTTGACTCCTAGAGAGAATATGCCATGCTGCTCTGTGGAGCAAATGTCCACTGGATTGAAACGGGGTGAGCTATACGGCAGATAGGTTGTCAGGACACTGCAAGCAGCAGGCAGGGAAGAGTTGTCCTGAGACACACGCTATAGGCACACTATGTCTCAGGCCTGTGAGGTGCTTCAGACCTGAGAGCCATCATTAAAGGAAAAGACAAAAAGACATGTTTCAGTTCAAAATTTAGCTGGTTTTGCTATTTTTGGAGTATTGGGACAAGAGGAGCATCTAAACCACCATTGAGTGATTGCAAAATGCACTTTCCACAGTACTCTCTGGGATTTTGCTGTATCACGCTGTCACTGAAATATAGACAAAGCAGTTACCAAAGGTAATGAATTCAAGAAGGAAAATAAGGTTGGGATGAGTTTCACAACGCTTATGCAATGAGTGTGAGATTTCTGGTTTTGCTTATGGTGATGTTACAGAATATGAATGTCTCTTTCACAACGGTAATGTTGGGAGTGCGTGTAAGCAATGATAGACCTGTGATTTATAACGAAAAATTGAAACTATGTCACAGATTGTGCCAACCAAAATGTTTTCCCGTTGGATTAGCAGGCAGCGTTAAGCAGGCAGTGAGTAAAATGTGATTCACGCTGATCATGATGCTCAGATGGCGTTAAAGTGGTATGTGTGCCATAACTTCCTGTTAATGCACTGTTTTGCTTACATTTAATGCTTTGCAATAGTCTTGCGTGAAGACACCTATTTTACTTTAGAGGAGTGAAAACACCACTCATAAATTAGTACACTGTGGAGCTCTCTGCACGGTTATTTGAATTATTTGAGACCAAATTAGTTACAGCCACCAGGTTGGGTGCAGCTAGCTGCTAGTGAAGTTATACTGACTGTGGAAGAGACACTAGTTTCTTGCCACGGTCCTACCTTTCTTTAGGTAGATGCACCAGCTTCCTTACAGCTTCTTTAGGGCTCTTGGATGTTCTGCTCTGCTGTATGGTATTAACAAACCACAAGTCTCTTGTGGATCCACTACATTTGGAATAGGTGATTTTAGGTTGTTGTGGTTGAGTCTTCCCCTCATCCCTTTACACGGGAAGGTAACCTGTGTTCTTTTTAGCAGGGATATACATCCTGTTCTAGCTTAATTTGTGCCTACAGGTAGATCTACGAGCTGAGAGGATTAGATCGTGGCTTCCTTGCCCATCTCAGTTAGTACACGCTGGGTGAGCTTAACCAGAGACCTGATAATTTACAGCCAGAACAGGCTGAGGTGGGAGGTCTACCCAGTTGGCACAGCAAGAGTTGGAGGAAGATGTTTCTGTGGCCTTATGTGCATTGTCTGCACATCATGGTGATAGACCTTCTTTACCCTTTGAGTGATGTTGTAAGGTGATTACCATTTTGTTCCCTGTTTTCTTGCTAATTGTTAAAATATGATTAAAGTGCTGTTGTGTTATTCTGTGCTGTATATATAAGCAAACAATCAGTGTCAGACAATTGAGTTCATCTCACCCATGTTCTGACACATCGTAAAGGTTGTTCTCTGAAACTCATGTCTTTTGGAGGCAGTGTTGGCTTCGGCAGCCCCACCTTCCTACTGCTGTTTTCTGCTTCTCCATCTCTCCCTTAAATGCCCCGGTACAACTGGGTTCCATCTTCCTAGTAAAGGAGGTTGAGGAACTCTTTCTTGTTTAAAAAAAAAATTAATGAACAAAAAGGTCTTTTTAATACGGATTGGATAATTGGTCTGATTTAGCATGAAGTTTTTCAAGGGTGGTTGTACTTGCTGGTACAGTGTACCAGTACGGCCAAGGGGATGCCCCATCCCTGGAGGTGCTCAGGGCCGGGCTGGATGGGGCTTTGAGCAACCTGGTCTAATGGGAGGTGTCCCTGCCCATGGCAGGGGGGTTGGAACTCGATGATCTTTAAGGTCCCTTCCAACCCAACCTATTTCTATGGCATGGGGAGGATTGAGGTAAAGCATTAGCCTGTAGGAAGGTAGCAAGGGTCCCCCCTTTCAACTGCAACTGTTGCCGAGAAAGATGTTCAGCAACTTTATTGGGATATCTACAGCTGTTTCAGTAGGATGGATGCGAGCACTGCAGTGCTCTAGCGCGGCAGAAGATTTGTCTTTTTCAATTGCTCAGACAAAGGGAAAACTGAATGCAGCCTCTGAAATGTGTTTTTAAGCTCTGTTTATTGTTCCCTGTAATGAATGCTGTCAGAGTGAGTTTCGTTTGAATATACGCAGAGATCTGTACCCGAGCCAGTCACACTGGGTGGCCTTTGTAGGCAGCGCAGACAAACAAGCACAGCTCGTCCTTTTAAAGTGGAGGCGAGGTGAATCGTGCCCCATCCTTTCTCTTTCTAGTATATGGTGTCTAGCTCAGCCATCAATGTCTCTATATAAAAACATCTTTATTATGTGACACAGGATCCTGCGTCCAAAAGCGCCATAGATAGATACTAGAAGAAAGTGAGAATATGGGGAAATAGCATACATGCCTGCCCCTGACAGCCTCCCAGCTGTATGTGTTTCCAGTTCAGAGACTGACTGAACCAGATGCGAACTCTGATTTCGATGTGATTTATTAATCTTTGGATTCCTCTTCTGTGAATTTGTGTAGTCTCCCCATGTAAATTTTTGCATTTACAGTATCCTTTAGTAAGAATTCCTTGTTTTGGAAGGCTCCGAATTCCTTATTTGAAAGCTCCTGAAATTAACTGTGGTAAACCCTCTCCTTAATGAATGAAATGCTAATAGTTTGGCAGAAGAATCTGGGGTTATATATTTTGTTCCAGGTTACCTTAGATAGTAATACACGAGAATAAGTCTTCTGGTCAGAAAGGTGCATCTTATTTCAAATCAGCTGAAATGTTGTTCAGTTGTTGTAGTCTAAATATGGAGGCTTAGGGATAGGGATGTACACTAAATTGTATTTTGGAGACCCCTATTTATTGTTTCTTGGAAGAAATCCCTTTGTGCAGTCTACACTCGAGAGGTTTCTCGCTGTTACCCTTGCAGCTGGGGAAGAGGAGGTGCTTTGCCTCTCTTGACCAAGAAGTCAAGGGACACAGACAGCAAACAAACCTCCAGAGCATTTTGTGAGCTGGATGTGGCAGCGCAGAGAAACGGTTTCAGGCAATAACAGATTCGATGTGACTGAAAATGTGCATTAAACATCGGAAGTGTAGCTCTGTGCTGATGGCAAAGTTTCTACCACTACCTGGATGGCTGAGGGAGATACAGCTGTGTTTAGGAGACTGTACGTGCTGGAGCAAGCCATTGAGGTGACCACGACTGATGGCTGTGGGAGATGGGAACGAGGAGCGTGCTGCTTGAAAACTCGAGATGTTCACTGTACAATAGCATCTAGCAAGATGGGAATGTGTACATGCCCCAGACTAACTTCCAGTTTTACAGGAACAACTGAATACTCTTACTTACAGTTACTAGAGGTGAAAACATTCCTGTCTTGGGTCACAGAATCACAGAATGATAACGGGTTGGAAGGGACCTCTGGAGATCATCTAGTCTAACCCTCCCTGACAAAGCAGGTCCACCTAGAGCAGGTTGCACAGGAACATGTCCAGGAGGGTTTTGAATGTCTCCAGAGGAGGAGACTCCACCACCTCTCTGGGCAGCCTGTTCCAGTGCTCTGCCACCCTCAAAGTGAAGAACCTGAAGGTCCTGAACTTGTAATCTTGTAACTACTGAAAATGCAAATTTAAGAAAAAATAGTAAGTTTTTAAGACTGGTAATTGCAAAGGAAAGCTTTGAAGCTCTGGGTTCGAATAAATCCTGGAAGGTGTTACAGTCCTTCTCTTTGGAGCACAGGAGCTGAACACCTCACGCTGTGACATAGACCTAAGAATTGTACGTACTTCTAAGGTCCATGTCCTTGGGAGCTACTGAGGGACTTTCAAGACAGTTATCTACTTAGGCTTTGCTTCGAAATCTTAGCTGCCTGAAGATCTGTTCCTGCGCGGTGGCACCGGAGCGTTGGTTGCAGCTGAGGATCTAACACCTTCTGCCTCAAACTGCTTCAGGTTCTTACCAGGAGCTCTGGGTTTCCAGGAACCTGAGTAAACCTCTTCAGACTGGTGAGTAGCAGCTTCTTGAGCAAGAGTCCCAACAGCAGCAGTGTTGAGCGAGTAGTGGGACTCCCTTCCATCTCCTCTTCTTCCTCTGGCTGTCTTTTCAAACATGTGCACCACTTGTCTGTTCCCAGACGTACGTCTAACCGTACGAGGGGTTTTCAGACTCTGAATCACTGTTTTAGAGGGACCGAAAGCAAAGGATAAGTAGCCATCTTTGGGAGAGAGATATTAGATACGCCTCACTGAGGTGATACCTCTTAGCTGGTTTAGATACTCTTATCTACGGTCAGGCGAGGGTTTTGAATTCCCTTCTAGCACTCTTGAATTCCTCCAGTGATTAACAAAATACTTCTGTTTCCCATGCAGGACTGTGCATTTTACTTCTGAGAGAGATGTTTTGCTTTTAAGCGTGGCTGCTGTGCAAGCGTGCGTATGCAGGACACACCAGGGAAGTGGTTTGGGTTTCCTGCTCCGGGGGAAGTATTGTTGGCAGGACAGTGCTGTGTGTTTACAACTTGTAGTTACGGGATTGGCAGTACGGTAAATATTCCTCCAGTTGCTGGCTCGAAAGAGTGGTTTTGTTCAGGCTGTGTAATTAGTACCCTGTCCCGGTTTGAAGTAAAACCGAACCAATTTTCTGTTCTGTAACTTTACATCCTAGCTAGGCCTCCTCTAACTCTCTGAAATTAACGGCATATTGTGGAGAAAACTGCTCGTCCTCAGAGTGATAAGACCAATGTTTGTGCTCCATGCCAAGGAATGGTATGCAGGGAGGCCCTTGCTTATACTTATTGCTATAACAACCAAGGTCAGCCAATTTCGTTATTTGCCCCCTTAGAGGGTTGGAAACGAAAAAACGTAGAGGGGTCACATTGGTGGGGAGGAGTGGACAGGACAGGTGACCCAAACCTGACCAACTGGGGTATTCCATCCCATCTGCCCCATGCTCAGTATAAAGGCTGAGGGATCAAAGGGTCAGCCCCCTTCCTGCGATGGCCGACATCCAGAGAGGACTCTGTCTGTTCATCTGCCTTTGATCCCGATCCGTGTGTTCCTGACTCCAGAGCTGGAATCCAGTTCCCATTCGTCACAGAGTCCAGTCTGGGACTTCCCCAGTGCCTGCCGGTGATGTGACTGTCATCCTGGGAGCTTGATATGGTTTTGTATATATTGTATCTATTTCATTATTTTCTTCTTTATTTTTATTTTAATATTAATTCTTCATTAAAGTAGTTTAGTTCATTCTAAACTTCTGAATCTCCTTATCTCTTTCTCCTCCTCTCTCCTCTTTTAGGGGGGGGAAGGGGGGGGAAGGGCCATCTGCCGGTCCGGTTTTGGTAAATTCAGCCGAAACCACGACATACCCCTATGCAAATATCTGCAGATGTACAATTTAATTTATTTTTAGCTTGAGCTTAAAAAGTTTCTTTTTGGCTCTGGCCTGAAGGCCTACATAAAACTTAAGCTAATCGAGGGAATAAACAAGCTAGATAGCACCTCAGATAGGATTTAGTGTGGTTAGTCAGTAGTACAACGCAATTATTTGTGACTGTATTGTTTGCTGTGGTTTTAGAAAAGAAGTATTTTTTTTATTTGTCCTGCTTAGAGTGAAAGTAAGTTACTGTTCTGTCAAGCTGAGTTTACTGAGTTTCATAATGGAGTTATGAAAATTGAAGGTTTTTAAAACATGCATGTACTTCTTTTGGTTTCTTGGAAACCCTGATATCCTTAGTTAATAAAATCTCCTAAGTATGTCCGATCATCAAGTACGGGGCCTGTACTTGGTCTTTCTCTGTTTACAGCAGCGTAACCTCCCAAAATTAAAGCAACATGACGAGGATCTATGCTGTTTATTCCTCGTGTCCCATCTTATGAACGTTCCCATTGATTTGAATAGCAGATTTCATCTTCACTTTCAAAAACATGGTTCTTTATATGTTTAGAAATTGTATACCTCATGCAGCTTAAATGAGAAATTGCTTTTGGTAGAGGAATTGCTTTAGATGTGGTACAGCATGCTCTGGTTTTGCAGGGTGCTCGGTTCCTTTAGAGTCATTCAATATTGCAGATGTTTACTTGATCAGGTTTTCATGTGACATTTTCCATCAGTTCTTATCAAATGCTGATTATTTACAGGAGTCAGTGCGGTGAATATTTGTGCTTATGTAGTTGCTCGTATTTTTCGATGTGAGTTACTATTCTCGTCTATTTTAGCATTTTGGTATCTCCAGGGAAGTTATAAAAATATGGTCTTAATTAGTTTTTTAACCTTCAGTTGTGTTAGCAAATATTTTAAAGTTATGAACAGGCTCACTTGTTGCTGAGTTGTGATCCCACCAAGTTAGGTGGGAGCGTCGACCCGCTTGAGGGTAGAAAGGCTTTGCAGAGGGATCTGGACAGGCTGGCTGGATGGGCCAAGACCAGTGGGATGAGGTTCAATGAGGCCAAGTGCCGGATCCTGCACTTGGGTCACAACAACCCCACGCAGCGCGACAGGCTTGGGGAAGAGTGGCTGGAAAGCTGCCACCAGAAGAGGACCTGGGGATGTTGGTCGACCCAGGGCAGTTGGTCGGCTGAACATGAGCCAGCAGTGTGCCCAGGTGGCCAAGAAGGCCACCAGCATCTTGGCCTGTATCAGGAACAGCGTGGTGACTACGACTCAGGAGGTGATCGTCCCCCTGTACTCAGCACTGGTGAGGCCCCACTTCGAGTACCATGTCCAGTTTTGGGCCCCTTACCACAAAAAAGACATTGAGGTGCTGGAGCAGGTCCAGAGAAGGGCAACGAAGCTGATGAGGGGTCTGGAGAGTAAGTCTTATGAGGAGAGGCTGAGGGAGCTGGGGTTGTTCAGCCTAGAGAAAAGGAGGCTTCTCACTCTCTACAACTACCTGAAAGGAGGTTGTTGAGAGGCGGGAGTTGATCTCTTCTCCCAAGTCACAGGTGATAGGACAAGATGAAATGGCCTCAAGTTGCAGCAGGGGAGGTTCAGATTGGATATTAGGAAAAATTTTTAGACTGAAAGGGTTATTAAGCATTGGAATGGGCTGCCCAGGGAAGTGGTTGAGGCACCATCCCTGGAGGTATTCCGAAGACGGGTTGACATAGTGCTTAGAGACACGGTTTAGTGATGGGTTTTTTTGTTTTTGTCAGAGTTAGGTTGTTGGTTGGACTAGATGACCTTAAAGGTCCCTTCCAACCTAGACAATTCTATGATTCTATGTTTCCATGATTTTATTTTTTAAAGGAAAGGTTTTGTTTCATCAATTATGTAGTCATTTTCACAAGTCCTTTTAAAAGTGTTACGGTATACATTGTGTAACACAGTACGTTATGAGCAGTCTAGTTACTAAGAGTGAAACAAATCCAAGGAAATTGTACCTGAAAAGTTGAGCACTTCCAGTCTAACTGTAGACTTTAACTAGGACAATTTGTGCTTATTGTATTAGAGAATATTAGTTCCTTTGTTGGTGTGAAAGGTCAAGGGTTTCATGCTTCAAGAAGTCAAATTATTAACTGCATTTAGTTCTTTGCTGTCAGTAAATCAAATGGATTTTTTGGCTTCTTTTCTCTTGATGTTTCTTCAGATGCCCCTGCTTTTCTTCCCATGGCTGGTACTTTTTCTGCCTTCAGTGCATCTTCAATATAAGGTGCTCAGAGCAGGATTATGCACATGAAAGTTAAAAACTTCCTTTGTTTTTTAAAGGTACCCGAGTTTCTTATCTCATGTGTGGCAACCGGAGTTGGGGCTTTAAGAAAAAAAAGAAATACAAATATTGTAAAATTCAGAGCTTAGCAGCTCAGCTTTTGCATTTAAAATAAAGGTCTTAATAACATTGTCTCATTCTCTGGAAACAGCCTACTGGGAAGCGATAACAAAGAGCAAATCCACGCGTACCATAGCGATGTTTTACCATGCTAACCAGGGCAGTCTCACAATCAGTTCGGAGCAAAATAACTATCGTAAAATTACTGTCAGTTGCACAATTTTTTGATTTTTACAAATTTCACATTAGTTTATGTATTTGCCTAGGTGTCTGTAGCACTTGCTTCCTACATACCTTTTTATGTTTTTGGCATTAGCAGAAGACTTCAGTAAGTCTAATTGTGCTGTCTGTGTTAATAGTGCAGAAGTACTCAATATGTACTTTGATATTTCCATTTGAAATCTAATGAAAACATTTTGCTATATTTGATCCTAAACAATGAAGTTAATCGTATGCTTAAAAAGCGTCAAGCCTTGCTGACACGTAAACCTTATGGAGTTTTATTTTAAGCACGGCGGCAAAAGTTCTGGAAATAGGGATATTTTAGATTTGTATATCTAGAGGTACAGAGAAATAGACTTTATTGGCTTCTTCGTCCATCTTTCCTTGAGAACACATACTATTTGGAAGAGGAGTTTGGCATCTGGTTTGCCATAAATACTAATTATATTCTTCATGTGGGCTCTTGCTTTCATAGTCACAATAACTGTTGCTTTGTGCTTAGTGGGCCAGCTCACAGCAGTTATTGTAGAGGGTGATGAATGATGTTTATTTGTGCTGTACGGTTGACCACATCTGGGGGTGAGAACACGCTGGCAGCTAATTGGCCTGGCAAACGATCAGGCTGCTACAAAACAGGATCTTGTGTTAGGCAGAAAAATAAAATCGCGAGGACTTGTCATCCCATGCGCCTTACTGATGGTTTCTGGTGGCGGTGACAAACATTAGCTGTGGATGCGATATTGAGATCTACCCCATCGCGTGCATTTCTTTCAAGGAATGCCTCAAATCAATTTGCAGTTATCAGCTCCTTGTGAGTTAATCTTATCCTCAGCAATCTGTGTTAATTACTGGTTTGTAGAGTTGTGTCCATCTGTGTTTGCTCGCCTTTTTGTCCTGGCACACTTGCGTGCTTGACTTTTGAACTGATCACGTTGGTGGGTGTTAAGGACAAATATCCCTGCCTGGAAGTCAGTCTCCTGGTGTTTGGCATCGATTAATTTCCTAGAAGTGGTGCTGCTGCTGCTTCTGGATAAGATCCCAGACCTTTAGGTTTCTTTAAGCTTGAAGGAACTGGAATAATGAAAAATGAGTTAATCACAATAATTCTGTGATGAGGGGACAGCAAAGATCACAATATGCATTTTTTTTATGTCTTACTCTGTAGTTTCGCTCTCTCCCATGGAGACTGAGCCTAGCGCTTACTCCCCTGCCCCGGCAGACAGCTTTGTGCCTGTGCTGGCACCAGGCTCAGTACCACAGAGTAGAGGAGGCTGCTTAGTCCTTACAAACCCAGGAATACCTTTGAGTGGGTCAAAACAAAAGGAGTAGAGAGGGAAATAGCATCTTCTGGACTCCAAAAAGTTGTAAGGATGAGGTTGGCAGCCCACCACTGAGATGCTCTTCCCCGCTGTTCCCATGGCTGCACGGTGTTGGTGTTAGCAAGAAGGAAGAGTAAAGATTTGTATGTCCTGCTGAATCAATTTGGTGAGGGTGAGGTTTTAAAATAGAGAGGGTCTGAATATCATTGGAATATCTGTGAGTGCTTAAAACGACTGGATCAAGAGGTCCAAATAACACTGCAGATTTGTGGTATTAACTAGCCGTGTGATGGAGAATAGCTTTTGAGGACTTTTGGGCCCTTCTAGTTTTGAATACCAGTTTGCAACAAATGGCACAGCAAAATACAGCTGCTAAGCATCGAGGTTATGCCACTGATTTCTAAGCCAGGCATAGGTGTGTTCCTCGCTCCCTCCCTTGTGTCACCGTATATAACATCTGTCAGGACAAAATAGATTCTGTTACAAATAAACAGGCAATACTGTCGTTTGTTTTTCATCTGTACAGGCTTTGCTTGTATCTGAATGGGTTCTCTGAAATTTACATTTTTAAAATTTTGCCTTTTCCTTCTACTTAAAACAACTTCATCTCTAATATTTATTTATTTTCTGGAGAGTGTGTGGATATTGTTTATTTTGCCTTTTGAACGCGTGTTAAAAAGTAGGCAAACCAAAGGACAGTTGTATTCATATTTTACTGAATGAGTTAAGAAAATATAAATTAAATAATCCTTTAGCTTTTTTGCCTACTCTGAGCTCTTTGTGATGTTACTGAGCAGACCAGATGCCTTGCAAGCTTATTGTAAGCAATATGTAGAGAGGCGCCCTGTTCTGTTATTTGATTGATCCTTCCAAAACAGCGAAAAACATTTCATGCTTATATAATCAGGAATTTGATGCTGTAAAAAGAGAAGGGAAAATATGGTAGCTTAGAAGCTTGCTATGGGATTACAGTTGTTTTTAGCACTTGATGGTTAAGCGTCTTTTACTGCTGTGTCTCTGAACTCCCATAACTGATAATTTAACTGCTAACTCAATTGTGTGATGATTGATTGCCGTGAACAATTCCTTGAAGAGCACTAACAATTTCAGATGTGTTTCTTTATTAACTGTAGTGGTTTTTACTTCCTCCGCTACTTTGTACGTCGGCATTCAGTGATGTACATGATAAATATATACCAAAATGGTGTATAAATAGGAAATTATAAAGACGACATACTTGCTAGAAAACTTTTTTGGAGTGCGCTTCTGCATGTAGAAGGCTGTGCTGATCCTCTGTTTTGCTGCTGAACTTTGACTGTTATCTTCCTTTTGCTATAAGTAAAAAACGTATAATGAACAGATTAAGATGAGATTATTTTTCTCTCTAACAGCACTATTCTATTTATAACTGTAAATCTTTTTTTTTTCCCCCTCCTCCCTCGCACCCCTAACAGCTAGCCGATGGCGGAACCTCTTCTCTACACCTGTCTCCTTGGCTTTTCCCTATAGTCCTGTTGCGAGACTCACCCCATATACCAATGGCTTTAATAGTCCCAGCTTCTCTAAAACCTCCAGTAAAGCAATACTAACACCTGAACGGACAGGTAATGCTTATCTCTTTATTGATTTATGGTGCTTACAAAATTGCTTAGTTGAATTTAATCTTGCTAGCATTTAACAGCAGTACACTGGTCAGATGTTTGTATATAGACTCTCATCTCAGAGATATATTTTTTTTAAAATAACCTAAAATTTGGCAATTAACTAGTAGTGTAGCTTATCTGCTGTGTTACACAGCATGTTATAGGAGAGTGATGCTAGTAAACAGAGCCTATTTCTCAGTAATGATTTTCTTGAGAGTGTAATTGCAACTGTGTCACCTTAAACAGTTTTGTTCCCAGCTTTGTCTGCCTTTTACTGCCTGTTTCTACCCTACTGTGCCCCTTCCTTTTGTCTACAGAAATGTTTGTGCAGCTGTGTAATGAAGTTGCAGGGAGAACTTACCTGTTATAAAAATAGCCAGCAGAACCATGGTTTTTAAGCTGGCATTGTTGCTGCTATCCAAGATTTATTTTGGTTGTTGCTAATTTTCAGGGGACGCAGGAGTTTTAGGAAAAATACACTTACTGGGCTGTAAATTGCAAAGAGTTGTATTTTTCCTTCTCTGCTACAGGTATCAGGAGTCACTTTATATCTGTGACTTCTCTTAAGGTGCAGTGGAGAAAATAATCTTCTGGGGAAGAGGCATTCACATTTTATTGCTGATGGGAGCAGATGTGGTCTAAGGAAGTTATCACCAGTGTCTGTGCTTAATTTTCTTTACAAAACATGAAATCAAAGCGGAAAGCCCAGTTAGGTATATGGGCCCTGTGGGTGAGATACAACTCCAGACTCAATGCCTGGTGTAGGTATCTCTGTGTGAGCGAGATGTCTAAGCTCCCCTATTCAATGGGATGTAGTTCAGTCCCTAAATGAAGGCATCTCATGCTATTGGAGATAGCCTCAGGTATCTTGTCTAGCTTCCCACGGCTGCTCCAAAAGGGCACAGCTGTTACTATCTCTGCAAAACCTCGAGGACCATTGTAACTTGCAAATTTAAAAAAAAACAAACACATTTACTCTCCTTACAATCCTTCCAAAGCAAAGTAATCCCCTGCGTGTCCTTTTCTGTTGGAGGTATTATTAGAGAACAGCTGAATTTAGGATGAATTTTAGGTGGCTGCTTTGAGCAGCGCTAGAGGATGCAAACACATCTGTGATACAAGCACAGCTGATGAGCCATAGTCACAGTGGGTCTCGCCCTGCAGGC
Source organism: Numenius arquata (assembly GCF_964106895.1). Lineage (NCBI taxonomy): Eukaryota > Metazoa > Chordata > Aves > Charadriiformes > Scolopacidae > Numenius > Numenius arquata. Next base: position 94,350,860 of record NC_133576.1, on the reverse strand, counting down.
TGTGAGCTTCTGGTGGTCCAGAGGATATTAGAAAGTGAATTACTGTTTTATTTGAAAGATTTTTCTTTAAAGCTGGGTAACAACTAGCTCATGCAACTAACGGCATTGTAGTTTATATTTTGCTATCATGCAGGGAAAAAGTAGAATCCAGAGCCCTCTCCAAAAGGTAGCTCTGTCAAGGAGGCAATGCTTTCTCTGTTGTTGCATAATTTTCAGTCTTAATTGTTACAATAATTGATTTATCTGATGTTTATAAACAATTAAAAAACCCAGTAAATTTTAGATAAATGGCTCCGATGTGGAATCTGAGTACTGAGCAGAAGTTGGTGACACATTGCTTTTCAGAACAGAGTAGGGAGAACCACAGTCCCATAATAAGGATTCAAATGCAGATGTGTTTAGACTACACTAACTAATCTGAGCCGTTTCAGAACTGTATTGGGTAAATTATTCATTTTCTGGGCTATATGATGGTATTTCGGGAACAAGCAGAGGAATTCATGATTCATTACTAGACTTACTACTTCTCACGGGCATCAAAGCCATTTGCTAATTGTTACCGGATTGCACAACACTTCTGAAAATTTTTATCTGCTACACAGAACATTTTTTTAAGCTACTGTAACATAAAGGGCAGATAGTCATGAGTGAAAGATGGCCAGACATATTCGCAGACTAAAGGTTATGTTTTCTTACATAGGTTACATTTCTAGGAGTTCCCCTTTGAGCCCACAGTCATCAATAGACAGTGAACTGAGCACCTCAGAGCTGGAGGATGATTCCATCTCCATGGGATACAAGCTGCAGGACCTCACCGATGTTCAGATCATGGCTCGTCTACAGGAGGAGAGTAGGTGGCTTTTTTCATTTTTCAGAATTTTCAGAAGATTTCCCATAACAGTCAAAACTGCTCCAGTCTGGTCTCGATCAAGTGGATCTTTCTTAAAAGGTGTCAGCTCTTGAATGGCAGGTGGAAAAACCCACAAATTGTTGAGTTCAGGTTAAAGGTACAGCATCTTTCAAAACTTGATGCTTATATTTTGCTGAATCCCTACTGGTAGCTCCATACCCATTGAGCACATCTAGATTTAGAAGTCTTACAACGTCTTACCATATGAATTAAAATCGTTTAAGTTGTGGGGAGGGGATATACTAAAGCATTCTTATCATGCATACTTTTCATGAGAAAGGAAAAAAATAAGCAGCTCTCATGGATTTTTTTTCCTCCTACTTTGATTTTCTTAGTTGTCAGATGAATTTTAAAATTAATTCCCCTTTAAGTTTCAAATTGGGTCATTTAAATTTAGCATTTTGGTTTGAGGCTAGTGATTATGCACAAATCTGAGTCCAAAAGTTTGTTTGACATAGATTATAGTTTGCCTTGATAGTAATTTTGGGAAAATGTCTTTATTCATAAATAAAAGGCATTTGACATGGAAGTCACTCAGACAGTAAGTGCAGTATCTTTCTCACTTCCTATTAGTGCCAAGTGAGACATCAAGGAGGAAATGATGAGATGAAAAATAAGAGAAATTCAGAGATGCTGACTGAAAGAAAATGCCAACTAATAAGTGACTGTGAATGAAATAAAGAAAAAATGTGAAGAAGTAGTTAGACATGCGTTCTGGCTGCAGCAACAAGAGTGAGCAGGCCGGAGTGATCACTTGTCAGCAGTTGAACTTCCTGAGCATCTGGTAGCACTTATTATGTTCAGCAGAGAAATTAGCAAGTGTGAGACTTTCCAGTATAGCTGAATTCTCAGCTGGCAAATGTGTGCGGTCACAGCTCAGAAAAATTCTGATATTATGTGAAAGTGATAAGAATTTTTGTTTAAAATGCAAATTATGACTATCAGAAACACAAAGGATTGCATTACTTAAATGACAGCTGCCCTTGTCTCCTTCAGAGTGAGGTTTAAAAAAAAGACTTCAGGTACTTAGCTCTTTAAGGAATCAGGTAAACTGGGAAGAAAACCACTGTTTTTCTTCTAATCTATGTCAGGTGTAATGATTGTATCTCATCCTTGTAATAGCAGCTGGTACCAAATGTTTGAGCATGTGACAGTTATTGTCCACTTAATCCCGTGGAAAGTGGTAGTATTATACGTGCATGGAGGCACGCTGTCTTCACAGCCATGAATAGAAACTCCCACTCGAGAGGGAGGGGGGAAGCATATTAAGAACTTTTCATTATGATAGCAAAGACATTTGCCAAAGCTGAGGGCTTTATGTAAAAAACCTGGTGTTCTGAGAAGAGGGTGGTAGGATGAGTGCTTGTCTAAAACACGTCTGTGTTACCACTAAGCCTTGTCCATGAGACTGGCTGCTAGCAGGAATGAATTCTGGTCCAGAGAGGCTGGAGTGCCTTGCATGGGTTGCAAGTTTAGGAAATGTCACTGTCAGCGTTTTCACTGCATAAATATAAATATAAGCCTGGGGAAGACAAGGCTCCGGGGAGAGACTTTATAGCAGCCTTCCAATACCTGAAGGGGGCCTACAGGAGAGATGGGGAGGGACTCTTTATCAGGGAATGTAGTGATAGGATGAGGGGTAACAGTTTTAAACTGAAAGAAGGGAAATTTGGATTAGATATTAGGAAGAAATTCTTTACTCCGAGGTGGTGAGGCATTGGAACAGGTTGCCCAGAGAAGTCGGTGATGCCCCATCCCTGGAGGTGTTCAAGGCCAGGCTGGATGGGGCTTTGAGCAACCTGGTCTGGTGGGAGGTGTCCCTGCCCATGGCAGGGGGGTTGGAACTCAATGATTTTTAAGGTGCCTTCCAACCCAAACCATTCTATGGTTCTATGAAATGTTTAATAGAAATAACTTGGAGAACTAATAGACTGAGTGTTAATTCCTCTCATTAAGTGTTTAAAAGCTAAATACTTAATATTCTTGTAGTCTTTCTGTTGACAGAAAAATATGTGCCTCCTGAAGGCAATTTGTCGTATGTTGAGAGATATCTAAGGCATCTCACAGGTACTGCATTTTGGAGATGCCTGTATTCTTTTTTTTTTTTTTTTTATTAAAAAGAGATCTCTAGGGAAATAATTCAGGCTTAGATGCCTGAAAGGTAGACACCAAAAGTTAGATCAGATGAATCCAACTTCAGATCTTCAGCCTGGTGACGTTGTAACTCCAATTTTTGCTGTAAAACTATGTCTACTTACCTGCTTAGTTTTCAACATTGAAGTGCATGTTAAGGGTTAATCACTTCACAGAAGCCAAGTCATTCTCTCCTTGGAATTTACAGGTCTTAGGCAAGATTATGCTTCAACTTCAGCATCTGTGTCAAGGCACAGTTCAAGTGTCTCTCTGCATGCGGGAAAGAAAGGGACGTGCGGTGACCAGGACTACGATCGCTACAGTCTTGAGGACGAGGAAGAGTTTGACCACCTCCCGCCTCCCCAGCCGCGGCTGACTCGCTGCTCCCCCTTCCAGAAAGGGATTCCTCACTCACAGACTTTCTCCAGTATCCGGGACTGCAGGAGGAGCCCTACCTCCCCACACTTCCCTTCTAATACTTATCAGCAGCCCTACTACTCTCCTCAAGCCCAAACTCCAGAGCAGCAACCAAATAGGGTTAATGGAGGTGGGTTGCATGCTTTTCTGAGAAGTGGTCTTTTCTCTGTGCAAAGCAGCAGTGCCATTTTAAAGATTGAGAGTGAAGTGTGTTTAGTGTCTGACAGCTAGATCAGTCCGTGAGTTGTGACAAGCAATTTAAGCCTGTGCAAATGATTGAGGTAATGTTATTGTTAATTAGTAATTTGCTCCAAAATGTGATCTGTGACCTACTCATGAAAGTTGTTGTTGCTTCAGTCTTTTTTAAAGTGCTGCGAAGGTGACCACAAGTGAAGAAAGAAAGAAAAGGGAAAAAAACATATTTTAGCAAGCTAATAGTTAGAACTGATCGGGCTTTCAAGCTTGACCTATGCACGTCCATCATGGATACAGTTAAATACAAAATAGAGTTTTCATATGTTTGTACTCTTTCTTATTCCTGACTTTGCTGTTAAGGCGTCTATGCTGTGACTCCATGATTAGTGCTTATGGCAGGGGTCAACACTCTGCTCCTGTTCCAGGTCTGGTAGGGAAGACTCTTTAAAGTCGTGGGAGATAATGTCACTCCCAAACTATCCTGAACTATTGCTGGTTTTTGCTCTGCATTTGAGATGTATTCCAGAGTCCTTGGGAGATTTGTCTCTCGATGGTTACTCAAGATTTAAGTTTGCCTCCGTTGTTGCTGTTACCTTCCTTTCATTCCTTATTATGATCACAATTTTCTTCCTCATGCTGCATCTTGCTTTCCTATTCCTTCAGTCTTTTCCCCAAGCTAATTCAAAACAGTCAGTTTTCTGTCAAGAGTCTTGTTTGTAGCCTTACAGGTTACAGCTCACCCTTGGGCAAGAAAATAAATGTGTTCTTCAAAACAGTTGCTATTTATAGAGCACTACAGGTATGCATGTTGCTTTCCTGACAAATAAGACACGACAGGTTGGTGCCAAAAGCACTTGCGTTCAAAGTAAGACATGACATGGAAGTATAATCGACAAGTGGCAGTATATAAAGAAGCCTGAGGTTGACAGGGGGTAAAGCGACGCGGGTGTTTGTTGGTACAGCATATGTGCCAAATTAATTTCAGTGTTATTTTTCTTGCTGGGGAGGTACAGGAATGGGACAGCACTGGTGGGCTTGCAGGAATGTTGGGGAGATAAAAGGAAAGTTATGGGGCATTTTTGATTCAGGAATAAGGGCAGGATGTGGCGCTGCAATCTTCTTATATGGTCCCCAAATGCTTTTTCAGTTATCTTTTCACATTCTGTGTCAGTGGAACTTAAACATTGGATTCCCACATGGAAACCTCAGAAAGTACTTACAGAGCACTAAAAATACTAGACTCCTAGTTTATTAAGTAGGAAATGTATACATGTAAAAGGCCACCAATTTTACCACTAAGTTGCCTTTTTTCTCAAGAACTATTTATTGGATAATCTGTTTGGTGTTGCTCAGAAGATGGACACGCGTGACTTCAGTTACCTGTTTGCTGGGGTGGCAGACAGTCCTATAATAGCCAGTACCACTATCTTTAGAGGGGAATTAATCTTTTCACCTTCTGCACCTTCAGCTTCTGACTCATGCAGTCCTGATCCACGTAAGTGGCAAATGCCGATGGTGAGAAACGTTTTACTTTGGCTCTATTCTGTTGGCAGACAGGGAGTGAAGTTTTCGCTGTATTGAGTATGTCTGAGTTAGTATTATGACAACATTTCATCAGCACTTCCCATCATCTTGGCAATAACTTCATTGTCTTTTGGGAACTCCTACACATTGAAATGGAGGTAGACTGCAAAATAAGAATTTGTTTGAAGCTCAGTGTGATGGACAGTGCGTTTCCACACTGTTACAGTTTATCAAGGCAAATGAGAAAGAGTATAATTAATTATAATTCTTTTAAGAGTATAATGTTGGTCACCCAATGAGGAGAGCTTATGTTTAGATGCTGAGATGTAGGTGTCCACGTGTGTATGAAAGGCCCAATTCAGCTGCCCACATATAAGCGTTTAAGTGCTGTATGAGGTACTTGGATTCCCCCTGCTTGGCTTCCCCATTTTAGATACTAGTTCAGTATAGACTTAACGTTGATTTATGTGTTCAGAGAGGTGGGAAAATGTCTGTTCTCAATGATTTATGGAGTGTTTTTTCTGCTCATAACCTCCCTTGTTCAGTAAGGAAGGGGGAATTCACTGTAGGAAATGGTTGCAGGCTCCATTAAAGAAAAGGAGGAAAAAATCTTGTTTTGTCACCTTTGAAGTTATATTGAGAATAGCAATCAGTGGGAAGAAGTCATGGAAGGATAGTGGAAAAATCCTTAATTTGCTGTAACTGTCTGTGGAGGGAGACATATGCCTTGAAGCCAGGGTGAGATGAAGTAATAATTCTGAATAAAATGTAAGTGTTCAACGTTAGCAAAATGTAGGTATTGACAATCATGAAGCATGCTGCCTCTCACTTCACTTAAAGCCTTGCTTTTAGGTCTTAATCTATATTTGTATTTTTACACGCTGATATCTCTGTTATACGAACTGATGATTCCACAGACCTTTAGCTAGACCCTGGTGTGTTTGGGATGTCATGAATGTTATAATCATAACAAGTGTAATGCAGATACTGAACTCAGGTCTTCAAAGATGAGAAAGAGAAATTAATACCTTAAAGTGAAGTTGCAGTTGAATCTACAAGTTTGTTAAGGATTTCAGAACAAACTCCGAATATCTACATAATATAGAACATAATATTTAAAATAGAAAAGCACAGATTTTTTTACTTATGTTTTTTCCCCAACTTGTTTGTGCATACAGTGCAGGTAGGGCAGAGTTGAACCTCCAGGGTTCGTGTGAAGGATTTAAATATGTGTAAGAAACTGCTAAATGGTGATATAGATTTCTTTGAGACACTAATAAATAAGATTCCCTGTATCACATTCCTTAACGGTAGTGCACTTTTGGTGAGGCTTTCAAGTCCTTTTGTTCAAATCAAACATTGACAACACTTGCAGAGAATAGCGATGAATGAATAAATGTGTTTTAAGACACTTCACTGTAAAGTTGACATCAGCTCTCCTTGCAAGGACACCCTCACTGGATGAGGTGTTTTGGCAGAGAGAAGATGATATTTATCAAGAACCGCTGCAGAACTACTCTGGCAACCCACCAAGAGTGTACCTCTTCTGTGGCAGCTTTGCTCTGAGGGCACGGTCTCTTTGCGTGCTACATGGACATTAATCTTCTGCTGGTGATAGTATTGGGTCAGGGAAGGGAGAAAAAGCTGAAGAGAAGTGGTGGAACGGGGGCAGCCACCAGCAGTGCTGGGGCCAGAAGGCAGAAAGCAGGTGCTGCCTGTTCTGGTGTCCTGCCAGAAAGAAGCTGGGCCACCGATCCCAGGCTGACTTCAGAGAAGAAAAGGCATCGGGGGAAGATCTTCCCGGAATAAAAATCAGAACTGAAGTAGCTGGGTAAGAGGCAAACTGCTGTCTTTACTGTAATTTTGTGGAATGTTTGACAAAATAAGGGACACTTCTGCCTGTTTTTTTGACCTTTTTCTCACCAGTAGTGAATATGTTCTGTGCTGTAGGGTGGTCTTCTCATACACATTTTCAGTTGACAGCAGAGGACCCTGTATTTCACAGTGCCCAGTTTTTCTTGTGCTGATGGCAACAGGCAATTCAGCATGGATGCCTCGGAAGGCAGAAAGCGTAAACACGCAGTGCGTGATTTTTTTGGTGCATCATTCTGCAGATACGTGAAATGAGAGCAACATACACCACCTGAAGAACATTCATGAAGTGACAAGCACATGTGTATATGCATGAAGTATTCTGAGAAGACGGCAGTACCCAGGAACTGATTATTAACTCCCTTGCATGACCTATCTTTGCATTTTCTTCACACTTTCAAGTATCTCAGCAGTACAATGTCTGTAGGTCATGCTATTATATCTCAAAGAAGGCTGGGAAGGGCAAAGGTACATCTGTGATGCTTTATATGGCTGCATCCTACTTAAACCTCATATTTATTTTGGCCTAGATTATAGTTGAGACTCAATAGTGGGTCACAGTAACTATGGATGCCGTGAAGGTGCAGGTCCTTTGGAGTTCCTCACTGGTGTTAATATCGACATCTTCCTAACAAAACGAACTGTAAACACCTGATGATTTTTTAGGCTTGCCACTAAACCAGATTAGTGCAGAAGAGGTAGCAGATAACTGTCGCAAATGTCATCATTCATCATAAACAGGACTATTTGGGCAAATTACTTCTCGTCTGAAAATACATCTCAGCTCCACTTCTCTCTGTTAATTTTCTCATCAATCTTAGGAGAGCAAAGAACTCTAGAAAGGGAGGATTTGTTACTGGCAGCTTGGAAAAGTATTTTTGTTTTCTTCTTATATTTCCAGCAAGTTTGTATCCGGTCAAGTCTCAGCGGCCTGAAATAATATTAAAGTCATGTAACTCCCACCTTCTGCTTCCATATATCAAACTCACAAGAGCCAGCGTTTCATTTACAAACAAAAGGTCTGTAAGACTCTTTCCACTATTCTTAGGAGGGGAATAGGTGACAGAACAAACTTCAAGAAAGAGATGAAAGAGAATGCATCATCCAAGGAGATGAAAGCTGCAAAATGTCATCGAGAGAAACATTTCTGGATTTTCCCCAAACACAAAACTGACCCGCTATTTTCATTGCTTTTCAGGGCCATTTGTCTCAGCAGCCAGAAGGACCCATCAAAGAAGTAACGCAGATGCTCGATGGATGAGAATTTGCAGGTGCAGCAGGAATCTGCTGCTTGAGGACTGAATGAATCAGCAGCAGAGCAGTCTGCTGGAACCAGAAGGGACTAAATTGAACAGGAGGCAAAAGACATGGCCACCCACGACATGGAGGAAATCCAAACTACCTCTGTACCTATTTTCCCTGCTATTGTAGCTGCGTCTGCTGGACAGTTCGAGGCACAGATCATGCCTGTGGTGGCTGATGCAGTCCCCAAGTGGAAGAACACATTGAGTCCAAGGAATTCTGCTTATACAATGTGATATATAAATAGTATTAAAAAAGCTGATTTATGCAGTACTATGTTCCCTACCACCGTCCTGCTACTCAAACCTTTCCTTGCCAAGTGCTGTAATGTTGACCTAGAATTTCAGGACCTAGGATTTAAAAGGGTAGGCGAGGGCTCCAAAATTATCAGTAGCTGCAGACATCCCATATTCATGAGTTTTCTGCCACCCTGGACCAAGGATTGCATCTTAAGACGGCAGTTCCCACTCCAGTTTGCAAAATCATGAGTATTTCAGAAATAGGCACATGTAGTAGCTGTATGGATGCCATTGTTTGCATCCCTGGGACAGTTTTGGAAGCCTGATAACTGTTTTATCACTGTTATATCAGCGTTATTAGTACTTACCACCTGCCTGAACCACAGCGGTAATTCCTTTGCTAATGTTCGCTGCTGTACCACTGACAGTTTCAGCCTGCCAGTGTCAGTGATGAGTCACTGATGCACAACAACCCGTAACTCTTTGAATGAAGGATTATCCTTAAACTGGTTCTTTATTAGGATTCGACTGTACTCTAGTTTCCAGGAATTCTAAACCTCACAATTCCTTTTCCTGCACTGAACTCCTCCCTATCTTACTCCCATACTGACTGATTTTGAAAAACAGGAAAATGTAGTGTATTTAATTCACAGGAATATTTAAACTATTTCCTAGACAGCAATGGTTTTTCTCTGTCAGACCACCTATGGTAACTGAAAGTCAGCCTTAGTTGAGATGGAAGAGAGGAAGGGTCTCATTGTTACAGGACTAGGGTTCACGATACAGTGTCAAGAGCAGGTAGGCAGTAGTAATTGGGACTCGGGACACGAGGATATTGGAAATGCTGGACCTTTGAAGTACAAGGATGTTTTGGACTATTTGCAGGATTCTCTACCAGTTCATACCATGAAGACCAGTCATAAAAACCAGCTGGAGTTGTAGCCTTGCTGTGACTCAGTTCACTGGAGGTACATAGGCATCACATGTATTGAAGTTACTGTTAGTGACTACTAATACCTTGTATAGATAGAACTGTACTGTCACTTCTTATTACGTGTCAGCTGTTAGCAGCTTTAAGGATTAGAGGGGCTCATGATGGTGCTGATTAGGTTATATATTTATGTGGAGTGATAAACAGAGATTCTTAAGTCAATTTGTTGTTTCTGTGGACTGAACTTGCCCTGTGTGAGCTAGGAGGTCGACCCAAAACTCCAAGCTGAGTGTGATGGTGTCATTCCTGTGCATAAATCTAAGATACCCATTCTGAAATGCCCTGCTTGCGGTTGGAGAGAGCAGTCGTAGCTGCCTGTTAGAAGACAGGCATACCCCTGCTGTCTGTTGCAGTGTGAGAACTGGAGGCAGACATCTACCAGGCGCTGGAACCTATGGCAGGGACAGGAGCTGGTGGCCTCCACGCTAACAGTGGTACCAGGAGAAACATCGCCGTCTCAGCAGGGCACAGCACTTGTGCTCCTGGACCTGGACAAGAGGCCAGTGTTACTGGTGTTGTCAATGATAATTTAACAAATGACCTGTTGTTTCCCCACAGCGGTGCTTTACTGAAGTCTGTCACGTCACGGGAGGCAATTCAGACCAGGTCACTCAGTGTGTGCTTTTCTGCCCCTGCCAGTCTTTTCTAATCATACAGAATTGAGTCATCTCCCATTGACCCTGTGACAGAAGAGACCACAAGAGCTTCACCTTACATTACCTAACGTTGTTGTGGTTGGGAAGTCTTCTTGAGATGTCAGACTTGGTTTCAGCGTCTCTCTCCAAATCAAGTAGCGTGAGTGGGGTTGCATCTTCTAACCTCTTAGACACTTGCCTTAGCTGTTGAACCTGCCCCAGAAACATTTGGGGCATTTGCAGCTTTCTTTTTGTGAAAGGCACTGCAGGCCTGTTCTGAAAATGTCCACCACATCAGGCACCACAAGTGCCTGTGGAGGGAGGACTACCAGATACGAAAATCATGTCAACCCAGGGCTCCAGGCAACTGAATGGCATCAAATCTTAGCAGGTTTTGTGCATGGCCACCTGCAGAAACCTAACATGCTAATAAGGTTCAGTGCTGAATAGAATTTTTTAGCATCTCGTTGGTGCCTGAAAGCAAGACTTTAGTCACATAGGATGGATTCATCTCACCTGTCTTTAGACAGCCACAGTGTAGATACCTGTGTCTGACTTTGTCACTGCAGCCTTGCTTTGTATTCACGGCAAAGAAACAGGCACATTTAGGGCATGATTCATCTGACCTACTTTACACATTTATGTGAAACTCATCCTTATTATGACATTTTAGTGTTTAAATCCTTGTGATTCTGAAAATGTACTGCCTATTGGTGCCTTTAAAATCATTTGTGATTAATCGTGACAAGAGTCAGAAGGGTTCAATTAGTAGGCTGTCAATAATGTATTCATATTCTTCCTGCAGAGCACATCCTTTCTTTGTATTGAAGTAATTTGTTTCCATTTTGATTTTCTACAGAAATTATTCAGGGGCTGCTTGTTTTTGTTGGAAACTCTGACGTGACTGTGGATGTTGTCTTCTTTTGCTTCAGACAAACTTCGAAGAAGCATGCCTAACCTCGCTCGGATGCCAAGTACCCCCACCATTAACAGTAACCCTGGCTTTGCTAGTTCTCCAGTCACTGTGAGGAACAGTCAGAGCTTTGACTCCAATTTGCATGGAGCGAGTAACGGGATTTCAAGGATGCAGTCGTGTAGTAAGTACCTGTGTTCTTTGGCTGCGCGCAAGGAATCGATAGAGTGATAAAATACGTGTCCCACTCACTGATCCTCTGCTTCATGAAAAATTAAAAGCAGACTGTGTTCCTTTTGCACCAGATTATAATATAGCTCAGGATTTTCAAAGTCTCTATTTTGGAAAGCAAATTCTGCTGATCTTGTTATGCACTATTGAGAGTTTCATCATATTTTTTTTTTTCTTTACCCATTCATTTTGTGCCAACTTTAAAATTAAAATAATAGTAGTAGTAGTATTGTAGAAGCACCAATAATACAATTAATTCGCATAAGATTACATTTTTACTTTTGATACTAGAATTGAAAACTGCTTTTCTTGGTAATTTACACAATGCTGGTTTTACAGTTCACTGTAGAAATACTATCTTAAAATACATGACCTCTTTCCTACTGAAATTGAGCCACTTGCTTCCAAGCACATGTGGTAAACAGAGGGTTATACCCTCAAGTATAATATACTTGTTGAGTGGGGGAATTAAAATGACTAATTAGTTTAATTAAGGTGACTTCTTGATGGGGGCATGAAGGGAGTATTGATCTAGCAGATATTGAATTATTAACATAGAACATGAACAAAATCAATCAAGATCAAACCCATCTATTCTAGTAAGTGGTTGAGATACTCTGAGAAAAAAATGAAAAAAGTGGATTTCGTTGGACACAGGCAGGAGAAAGGATTTAACTTATGCTTCCCATGTCCTGTGAGGTTTTGGAGGGAGAAGATGGCAAAATTTTTCCTTTGGGTGTTTTCTTTCAAATTTGAGCAGAATTTACAAATGTCTTCAAAACTATTAATTTGCATCTCTTCTGGAAAATACACTTGACTGCTGGACTTATTTTGGTTTATTTTTGTCCTGTTTGAATAGGATAATGGAAGTAGTTGTTGAGATTCCCAATTGATTTTGCATGGTAGCGCATTGAGAGTTGAATTTAATTTACTATTTTAGAAATACATATTTCTCTGTGTGTTTATGTATGTGTATGTATGTGTGTATAAGATGTGATTTTTCTGAAACAATTTTTTGAAAAAAATAAGTGGCTGTGCTGGGGTATTTAAGGAGCTGTGTTATAATAAGAGTTCCATAGCAATATATTGCCAGTATTTTTTAAGTCAAACAAACTCTACACATCTGTATTTTCTCCTGTGTCTTTAAATGATTTTAAGCTGCCCTTTTTCAAAGACTTGAAAAAGGATTGGCCTGTATGATGTGGTATGTTAGTTTATGTGCTTCAGGGTTTTAACAGTTTGCTTTTGATATGTGGACTCTGAAACAGATGCATGTCTGTTGTACACCAGGGGGCAGGATTGTGTAGAAAATACATATATATATATAAAAAGATTCTAGGACCCGTAGCATTGATGTAAAATAATAGCTTACATAACATTGGCCTTTGAATATGCTGTTATATTCAGGACCCTTTTATAGCCTTTTTATTGTTTCTATACATGAAGCTTTGACTTCTGTGATGTTTTATAATGCTTTAATGCAATGTTCCTTAAACAAGATGTGGTTATTGCAAGCAACCGTACAAAAATCTAAATGATCTAACAGCAATTAATTTATACCTTCATTAATTTTTCCTCTTTAAAACTCTCATTGCATAGTTGGAATTAGTGTGCCTGTAATGGCTAACGAAACCTCTTTGAGGGGAGAAAAAAGGAATAATATGGGGTTCAATGCAGTGTTACTGGATGCAGAATTGGATCCAAGGGCCTTTTTCAGCAATTTATAATTAGGAAGTACATTGTATACTGACGTCTTTTATCCCTGTTCAGATCTATCTAAAAAACAGCATTACTACCTGGCCTCATCTGTTGCATACTGACCTTGTCACTTTTCTACCACTCTTTACAGTTCCATCACCAGGACAGCTTCAACACAGAGTTCACAGTGTGGGACAATTTCCAGTGTCTGTCAGACAGCCTCTCAAAGCTACTGCCTACGTAAGCCCAACTGTACAAGGTGGTGGTAGTAGTAGTAGCAGCAGCAGCAGCAGCAGCAGTAGTATTCCAGTGTCCAACAGCTCCCAGTTTTATTCTAACACTGGGATCCCAATGCCAAACAAGACTGCCAGTCAAGGGATTGTAGGGCGCAGTGCTCTTCCAAGACCATCGCTGGCCATCAATGGGAGCGGCATACCCAGAAGTAAAATTGCACAGCCAGTTCGAAGGTAAGAGTTAAACAGGCCTCCTCCCCAGTGTGGGTGGCTTCGGGTTAGATTGTGGGTTTGCTTTTTTTCCTCCTGAATATGAAGCTGGGCCGTAAAACAGAAGGGTTTCTAGCTCCCCGTGCTCAGTCACTGAATGGGTGAAGATTTCTTTCCAGAAACAATGATGGACAATGCTTGCTGGTAGTTCCTGGTAAACTATGATAATTGATAGAATGTAATCACATATAAGTAAGAATAGATCGCCGCCCATCAATCAGAAATCAAAACAAATGGTAACCTCCTATCATTAACATATGTGGCTTGCGTTCTTCCAGACTTGTGCCAACTGCTCTTTCAATGTCACAGGCTGCGGAAATCTCAGAGTACTCAAATAGAAAGAGTTGCATCCCTGTCTTTGTAAATACTGTAGACTGTAATACTCTACTGTAAATATTCTACTGTAAATACAGTAGACTGTAAAAATGCAACTTGTGACATTATGACATTGTGAAGAAGGAAATATCCTGGGTATTTCTGCTGGTGGAACCAGAATTTTTTATATTCCAGTTGGGAGACAATAGGCAAACAGGGAATCCTGGAGTATAGCATACTTGCAATGAGCTATACTGTTAAGCAAATGCATTTTTCGAAGAGAATTTAATCTCCAAAAGTTTGGTTGGTTTTTTTTCAGGGCAAGCAATAAAATAAGTTTGAGGAAAAAGACTGTGTTTTAATCACCTTATCACAGCTGGGAGTTAAACTCTTAGCTGTAAGTTCTGTGATTAATAGGTGATGAAGTTTCTCAAAGAGAAAATTCTATCAACTTGCGTCAATTCTTCCAACTATTTCTTCCCATCTCACGCATCCCTCCTCTGGTGAGGGCCTGCTGTGTGACCACCTGGTTTTCTGTTGGATGAACTGTTTAGCTCTCACCATTTTTATACTTTTCACTAGATACTGGCTAGATCCAGAATAAGTTCAATTGCTCTCATTCTCTTTTTGGTTGAGTTACTCGGGGATTACACCAATATGACTGACAAGATTTTGACCAACTGTGGTGAAACTTTGATGAAGAGCCGTCAGGTTTCTTCTTTGATGAAGACTGTACCATGAGATTTCTATTATAACCTCCTTTGCTCTCTGCTGGAACTCTCTCTGTTAGAGTTCTTTATAGTAGAGGGGTTTCTTTCTTTTTTTCTTTTTTCCTTACCTCCAATTCGTGTTCTTCTGCAGAGCTCTTAAATCTTTCATAGCAACATGTGAAAAAGAGACTTTCTGGGACATGAAGACCAGTCCCTTGCTATTTTGTAACTTTTCGTATAACAGACAATATTAAAGAAAAATAAAATTAAGAGGTTTCAGTGGGAGAGTGAGACACTGTACTTTCAACATTGTTTTTATTAGAAGCTGATTCAAATCAGTAATAAAGCTAGTTATGGTCCAGAAAGTGTGGGCTTTTGTCTTCTTATCTTCAGATGTACCTTAGCAGCATCACATGTTGCCATAGAGCTGGACCAATGATCCTTGAAGGTGGAGGGTCTTTGCACTGTGGGAACGACAAGTTCATAGGACTCTAAAAGCACAGGGAGAATGGAGCTCAGCCTACAGTTCTTTAAGACTCTCATTTCATTTTGTGTGGAAAATAAGGGCAGTTTCAGTTCATACGGAATTTTCTTGTAAGGGATTCAGCCATCAGAGTTAGATTTTCTCACTTTTGATTTTTGTCACTGTGGTCATTTCTAAAGAATGGTATTTCTCACTATCAGTTCAGGAGTCTAGCTTCTTCCAGTATACTGAAAATTAAGCAGTGTTTTTAGTCATGACTCGATTAAAAGTAGAACAGTTCTTTTGTTTTTTAAATCAGATGTTCAGAGAGAAGTGCACATTCAGAGCAAAGCTGTGTCTTCATACCTGTGGCCAGACTGTTAGATAGCCAAGTTATTGATATTTTAGATACTTAAAATAGGTTGTTAGACACATTGTATTAAGACCTGCACTAGGGAACTTCAGTACTTACTGCACAGGATCAAACACAGGATGAGGGGGTGCTTTTGGTAATTTGTAAAATAAAATGATAATAGCCAAGATAATCTGTTCACTGCCCTGTAGCAGAGATTCAGTTCTGGACACATAACAGTATTCTTACGGTTATTTTCAACTCAGTTAATCATTCTTTACTTTTGCCCCCTTCATTTTTTCTTGAAGGTTATTTAACATACTTTCCTCTTTTTCTTTCTGGAAAAACATGTGAAAGCAGCAGTTGCAGAAAGTGTCAGAGGCAGGTTGTGTTTTGTGACTCAAGTAACTGGATTTATATCAAAGACAAGTGCTCCTGCAACAAGGTGGAACTGCACAAAAGCAGCTTGACTGAATCTAAGTTTAACCAACTTTTTTTACTTAAGTAACTGAAGTTTTTGCCACTAAAATAGCAGTTACAGCAGAGAGGTGAGAAGCTGCTCTGGTGACTGCCTTTAGCTTACTGACTCTGCCTGCTGTACAACGTACCTCTGCCTTTTTCCAGCCAAGGGCATTTGGAAGGGAGAGGAGGCATCAGTAACTCACCAAAGAAAGCAGGGAAGCGTGAGAACAAGGCCTGAGACCTGGCTTTATACAGTTTCACAGAACTGAGACACTGTTTTCAGCAAATTCTGGTCTAACTAAAATATGATTGTGGCAAATTAGAGATAGCCTGACTCACACCGAGTAAGTTGGT
The DNA here is from genome assembly GCF_964106895.1 of Numenius arquata. Lineage (NCBI taxonomy): Eukaryota > Metazoa > Chordata > Aves > Charadriiformes > Scolopacidae > Numenius > Numenius arquata. The sequence continues at coordinate 94,334,641 of NC_133576.1, read as the reverse complement.
GATCAGACATCAAGTCAGATGGTTGTTTTTCCTTTTTGTACTCTTACTTGAAACGGTTACCTTGGTAGTACCTGAAGGGTTTGGAAGATGGTCAAGGTGAGGCACTGGAACAGGTTGCCTAGAGAAGCTGTGGATGCCCCATCCCTGGAAGTGTTCAAGGCCAGGCTGGATGGGGCTTTGAGCAACCCGGTCTAGCAGGAGGTGTCCCTGCCCATGGCAGGGGGGTTGGAACTCGATGATTTTTAAGGTCCTTTCCAACTCCAACCATTCTATGATTCTATGGTCAACAAGCATTTTATAGTAAGTTCTTGTTGATTAGTGAGAGACATAGCCTGGCTGTGAGGGTGGGAGCCTGGAGGATGGTGAGTTCCCTGCAGGAGCGGTGGTTCTGGGACTGACTTCTCTGACTTAGGCTGTGGGATGGAAACATGTCGTCATGTGGCTGGATAAGAGGGTCTGGAGCAGGACTTGGTAGAATTCTTCAACTGATAAGATGCCAAAATTTTACTGTTAGTGCATAGTGGTTTTATAAAGTGCTATTTTTTTGACAGGTATGCTGAGCACAGCAACTTTTTGGAGAATATTTCCCATTAGGTCCCTGCTCTCCATCTTTATGGGAATATGTCTGCTGTCTGTAGTGACAAAAATAGGTTTTTATTGCCTTTAGCCCTGAAGAACAAGATCTTCCCATTTAGAGGGGTCTCATGCATCATAAGAATTATTTACCAAATTCCTTTTTGCCAACCTTTTATCTTGTTAAGACCAGTGACAGTAATGAGGTCTCACTGAAAGTGGCCTTAGTTTCACCTTAGATCTTTACATCTGCGTTAGCGTGGAGCCAGAAATAATTCCAGAGTGATGTCTCCAAGCAAGCCACAAAGCCAGTGTTGCTGCAGAAGTAAATTATGTGTGTTACCTTGATTTTTCACATGAAATATGACTTCCTTTGTGTTCTTTTTGTCATTTATTTCATACAGTTTTCTTCAGCCTCCAAAGCCGCTGTCGTCGCTCAGCACGATGCGGGATGGGAACTGGAGGGACGGCTGCTATTGATGAAGGATGCCCATCAGCAGTGGAAAATAAATAATGCGGATTTCATTACCCAGCTGGCTGGGTAACAATGATTTGGGAAAGGAGGGTCATACAGTATTATTTCCCCCGGGACTTTAATATGTAACCATCCATAATGCAATGTCATTTTTAAAAAATGAACATCTTATCAAATACTAAATGTTGCACTTAATCAGTTACCTGAACAGCTGCGTTGTTATCAGACTAACAATGGCAGTGTTGGCATTTGGAATTGAAGAAAGTATTATATATGTGCAAAGTACCCAAATATTTCCTTGGAAAGGACTAGAAGACAATGCTTTCCGAGCAGTTTTGCTGTACTGAAATTTGAAGATAATTTATTCGGTGTAAAGGCATCATGCATTTTATTTTGAATTTGGGGGGACTTACATATGTGCTTGAATTTTTTTCTAGTGTTTCCAGTACATTTTATTTTGTATACTTAAGTTCATTTAAACTTGCCTGAACCTTGAACAACAGAGAGATAATTTAACTTTTCTGTGCCATAAATAATATTTTTGGGGTAATGTACTTTTTTAGCGCTAGGAACATATCTTACAAAAATCATACCATTGGCAATACAAAGCAGTATATTTATGTTGCAGAAGCACAAAACAAGTAGCATTCACTGGAAATTGCCATCCAGCTGGGTCAGCATGGTTTTGTTGGTCTTTCACCGTTTGTTCAATTGTTAATTTATTGTCACAGTGTTTTGTATTTAAAATGGCAGCAAAAGTCACCTTGCACTTACAAAGATACAGTGATCTCTAAAACTACAGTTGGTTTTCAGTACTTTATTACAAAGAATAAAAATGTAATGTTTTATTAACAATTGCTTATGGAAAATGAGGTTTTAATGCGAATAAATCTTTTTGATAGATCTTTTACAAAATTGCACTAATCAATGCTTTCTTATAATGGCATATGACTTAATATTTGATTACAACTGTGTATACTGCTGTTTTGGAATGTTTCAGAAATAAAGAATCTATTTCAGCAATAATGCTCTTCTTGAGTGTGCAATGTAAACATTGTCAGAATTTAGCACCTGACATCTACTTAGCTCCTGAAGTTTTTATTACTTAGCATTTATAAAGATTGTGCTGGTTTATTTGCAAATAGTAGCTAAGCTCATCTGAAAATTTCTAAATTCTTAAAAAATTGCTATGAAGCCATAGTATGCATTGAAAACAAATTTTTAAATCAGTCTTATAATGATCTCAAGAATTTTTTTCAATTTAATGTTCAGATTAAAGTGCAGATCTGCAAGTGCAAATGTGACTTGCAATGGGAAACAGATTGTGTACCAAGTGAGTCTTTCACCATGGTTTTGAATTTGCTCAAGGACTTGCTTTTCTTAAACAGAGAAGCTAAAATAAAAAACAAAGGAGAAGTATATCGTGGTGAGTAAAACCTTCATAACACTGAGAAATTATTGTACAGTAGTGCAGTAGTATCTCTGCACAGCATAACACTGTTTCACAGAGATTAACAATTCATTTTTCACACTTCACTTCTTTTAAGCCTTTTTTTTTTTTTCCAAGAAAAGCAGAACTGTTGAAGAGGGTGTCAAGAAATATTCCAACAAGGAAATTACCTCTGCACTGATAAGTATTTCAGCAGGAGTGCACCAAACTCACCTTGATCATAAGAAGCTTTAATTTGGAAGAAGTTACTGCTGGCTAAAGCAGTCGGTCATTTGTGGACAATCTCCGTTGTCTTGAATGGTTTATCTCGCTTACAGACTGGTTGTGGCGGGGGTGCAGAGCCAGCCCTGGGGGTACATTGCCTGTGACAAGGAGGGCTGCAGGACCTCCTTAATTAATAAGCTCTCCCGGCTTCTGGTGCCAGGGAACCCGCACAATCCTTTTCATAAAAGATGACTGGAGACCAGCAGCTTCTGCTCGTTGCTGGTCGTACCAGACCTGGCCTGAGCTGTCTCATCACTCTGTTCCCCGGTGCTGGGATTTTATCCCTGTTCCCTTGCTATCTGGGACATCGCTGCCTCACATTACTCTGAATTTTTGAAATAGGTTGCAACTGCTGGAGGTAATACAGAGTTGTACGCTGGAGGGCAGTATATACTTTGAAAATGTTTTCTTTTTCAGTAGCTAAAGCTTTTCTGTTTTCCAGCCTCTTGGTTTGAACCCGGTGCATATGTTGCTTCCCAGTGTTGTTTATGTACGATGGCAACATATTAAAGGAAGGTGCCCAACTGTTTGAGATCTGTACTTTTAAATTTCATACTACAAAATGTGAGCTCAGAGCCAAGCATTTGGGATGTAATGAACTTCTTGAGAAGATGCAGTTGTTTTTCCCTTTTTAATTGTCCTGTTCCCTTGCAATATGTTCTTTCATCATGTCAGGAGTTGGCAACCTTATAGCTTTGCTGTTTTAAGTGGTTTTGTCAAGTATCTGTCACCAGACATGAAATCACCAGATGCCATCAAACTTTAGGAGGAAACCCAAGGAGTAAGCAGCTTGGTCTCTTTTCTACGCTCCAGCAATCCATAGAATCACTCGTTTCAACCATGGACTGAGGTACTGCTGCTGTTTGCCTGTAGCTGGGGGAGCTGGCTGTCTCCGCAGAGATCAGCATCGACAAACCACATAGTACTGCACCATGCCCAAAGTGTCACATATTTCACCACAGTCTCACTGGGAGTGAGACATGAGACATGCAACAGAAAACCGCTTCTGTCACGCTTGGTTTTGTGAGGCAGAATCTCCTCCAGGGTGATGTGAAACAGCAAGACCATGCACTTATCTTTAAAATAAACAAATCCAAACTTACTTTTCACAACTAGAGTTTCATTTCTAAGAATAAGAGAGCATTTGAGGACTCTCTCTTTGGCCCTTTTTGGTTCATGAATGCAAATTCCGCTCTTGCCTCCTTGTTGGTGAGTCCCCAAAATGACCTACCTCTTTCTGTCCAAACTGTAGTCTTGGGCTCAGTTCTTGACTTCAGGTGAAGAGTCTCGGCCATCAACTCACCTTTAGCCTTAACTTTGGCCTGATCTGTCCAAACTAAAATAAGACCATTTTCCTGTCCTTCTGCTTTGGCCACTTTTTGTGTACTACTACTGATTGCCCCCTCCCTGTGGAAAATTGTTAAGAGTTATAAGCTGGTTGTACTCTTTTACAAAGCCACAGACACTGTCCCATCCCACTACTACTTTTATCTCCCCTATCGAAGTCCATGATGCCAACCTGCATTGTGCCTGTTGCAAGGAAAGCAATTCCTAGCTCCCTTCCATGTTGTTCCTCGCTGTGGGGAGAATCTGCTATAAGCACAAGGGACTCCCATTTTTATTCGCCTTCCAAGTTCTTCCTTAAAGTTCTCAACTTCCTCAAGTTCTACCCTTTTCTACCACTAAAAGCAGGGCAACAGTTACACTGCCGGTGTCCTCTTACTGCTCTTCAACGCATTAACGCATGCTGCCTCATAATTTTTTCTTTCTTTGGTTGGTCTTTTTTTGCTATTCCAAAGTTGCAAGTTGTTGGAGATGTGGACATGGTCTTCTCCCTTTGTCTTTGTATAGTGGAAAGCCCAGGATCTCAGGCCCAACATTACAATAAACACTGAAAATTAGCATCTTCATATGCAAAACGCTATTTAAACATCCTCTATGAATGATGGGTAAGACTTCATAATTAAAAAGAACTGGTGAGTAACACACATTCTTAAAAACAGGTTTGTGGTTTTTAATCCTCAGGTATGACTTATCATGACTTATCAATTCAGAAATTCTGGATAAAAAAGGAAATGACTAACCTTGGATGACTTTCCCTGCCACCATTGTGGTGAAAATGGTATGTCCTGGCTGGTCTGGTTTAATTTTCTTTTTCCCAGCAGATCAGAGCCACATTTGCCTATCTTTTTAGCCATCTTTTTCCTTTCGTCTACACTTCCAACTCTCGCTCTCCCCAGATTCCCACCTTTCTTGTGACTGCTGTCAGTGGTTACGTGTGCTCTTGTAGCTGATGCGGTTCCTGACCATTTACATCCAGATCCCACCCAGCTATTCTGCTGCACTCTCAGCAGATCGGGGGAGCAGGTCCTTGGTGCATCTTCTGTCTCCTTCGTTGGGACTTTCAGCTCTTACCTGACAAGGTAAGCAGTTACACTTAATTAATGACAGTAGAAGGGAAGTTTAAGGCATGAAGAGATGATAATAGGTCTGAGAGGGTGGTAATTAATGCTGGAGTTGGTGATCCCTCAGCAGGGTCATACCTCTACTCTCTGATCTGACCAGGCTGCCCATTAGTTTCAGGAGCAATTCAAGGGGTTGGCTTTGACCTGAAGAGGCCTGTGAGATTATCTTTCTACATGTGCAGTAACCATGCTTTTTGCAAAGCATCTCATGGAAGGAAGGAAGGGAGAGATTAGATAGGTTTGTTCTTGAAACCTCATTCTTCTTTTATATAAGCCAAGCATTTAGGTGGCTTTGGCATTACAAATCCCTTGCCAATGAACAAGCAAAAAAGAATAGGAATTGGGAGTCCTTTGGTGCCTAAATTCTGATTTTTGGCATAATCATTCTGACATATTCGTGATTGCACTGCTGAAGGCAATTGCACCACTGAAGGCTTGGCAATGCGAAGCAGTTCATGTAGCAGTGCAGCACTCACCATGGTAGCGTATTTATAAGCATCCTGAGTCCATAAGGGGAAAGGGGAGAAGAGGAAGCTCAGAAATAGAAGTCTTGGAATGAAACCTACTGTAGCTGCCATTTTCTGAAATTTGAGATGTCATTATGATATATTTTTGCAGATCATCACTTTTTGGTCATGAGTAGCTCATGTGGCTCCCCAGTCCATTTAAGTGCATGTATAAATATGTACTAATGTCTTTGCATGTATTCCATGCTACATGAGAGGTTTTAATAATCTACGCGTAGTAAGAGGCAGGACAGGGTAGTTTGATGTCGTGGTTTTGACCAGATTAACCAATCAGAACGACAGATGGCCCCTCCCTCCCCCCTCTAAGGAAAAGAGAGGAGAGGAAGAGATTAAAGAGATTTATGAGTTTATAAAAAACTAAACTACTTTAATGAAAATATTAATAAATAATGAAATAATAAATAATTGAAAAAAAAAAGGGAAAAAAAAGAAAAAAAAGTATACAGTATATACAAAACCGTATCAAGCTCCCAGGATGATGATCACGTCACCAGCAGGCACAGGGGAAAGTCCCAGGCTGGACTCGGTGATGGACAGGAGCTGGATTCCGGATCTGGAGTCAGGATTGCTCGGATCGGGATCAAAGGCAGACGAACAGACAGGGTCCTCCTCAGATGTCGGCCATTGAAGAAAGAGAGATGACCCTTTGATCCCTCAGCTTTTATACTGAGCATGATGCAGATGGGATGGAATACCCTGTTGGTCAGTTTTGGGTCACCTGTCCTGTCCGTTCCTCCCTACAGGTGTGACCCCTCTGCGCTTTTCCGCTTCCGACCCGCCAATGGGGCAAATAACAAATTTACCTGACCTTGGTTGTTATAGCAATAAGTATAAGCAAGGGCCTCTCTGCACACCATTCCTTGGTATTATCAGGTCTTATCACTGTGAGAGTGAGCAGTTTCTGAACAATATGCTGTTAATTTCAGAGTTTAGTTAGTTAGAAGAGGCCCAGCTAAAAAGGAAAAATTACTGAACAGAAAATTAGTTCTGTTTTACCTCAAACCAGGACATTTGAGCATAGCATTAGCTGAAAACTGGTGCATGGTTTTGGGGTCAGGTTTAACTCTTGTTTGTTTTACCATGGGAAGTCTCCTAAACCATTCATATATAGGCACGTGCTTGTGGCCATCTTATGTTGCACTGTCAGCATTGTAGTGCCCAGTTTTGCCTTTTTGAGGGTGACCACAACTTTAGCAGCTTTTATTCCTCATTAAAAGGAGCTGGAATAGTGCAGTGATGTTTGTTTCTGACTACAAATAGATGAGGTAGCTGAGAAGATAATATTTTTTTCTGAGATTTATAGGTACAGTGACAACGTACCTGCATCTGGAGAGGTGGATAGTGCATTCTTATTTTGTTTTTTTAAAGACATGCTAAACACATTTTGTAATTAGTGCATTACCTTGAGCAGAGTATGTAATGATAGCAGGCATAGACACGTACATATGAAAGCGACTGGTAGACTTGTCTTCCACTGGTTCCTGTGAAAAACTAATAGATATATAGAATGGGCTCTCTGAACCACGTTAAGAAGTTTGGACAATGCATGGTGGTTGAACTTCAAACATTCTGCAGAGAAATACTTTAACAGTTAATCTCTTCTGTAGACAATTCATCTTGACTTTTTAGAGGTGCAGAGAAGCTTGGTATCTAAGTCAAAAGACGTGCACAGTTCCCAGATGCATCAAAATTGTATGAAACTACAGATAGATAGACAATAGGTAACATTCACAGACCATAAAGTGACTCTTACTTGAAGAAAAATGTGACAAACATAAAATGAAGGCAACTGTCTCACTGCCATCGCTCTCTCATTAGCTATTTGGTGATGCTTTATTGAATTCAGCCCTCTTAACGTAGAGGGGTTGGACATCTGAAACTGATTGAGCCACGTAAGTTGTTCCTCTTCTCTGCTCGGCAGCAGCCCCGTGGCTTCCCAGGAGCGCAGCGCCTGCTGCACACATGGTACCCAGATGCACGGCCATCCCTGTCCGCTACCCTCCGCGGAGGTACCAGAGAGCAGATGTGCCTTTGCTTGCTAAGGTGGAGTGCTTAAAAGAGGCTAATTACTGGGGCAGAGTCCAACCAGACGATGATACTCAAACATGTTGTTTTTGTTCTGTGAGCATAGCCAAAAGATAATGTTTTGCTTTTTCGGCCATGCTCTTTCTGCTCTGTAGAGCTCTTTCCCTATGCTTGTGCATTTAGTATTATGTTTTTCTATTGTGACTATTTTTTCAGTTAAAAGAATGAAAATAATTTCTTCTTTGTTAAATAATGAAAATAATATTTTTTCTTTGTTTCTGTTCCTTCGTTCACTTACTCTTTGCCCCTGAGGTTTCTGTTGTTCCCCTAGAAAAATAAAATATCATTCCTTTGTCCTTGTGGCCAGACCTATAGAAAGAATGAGCCTCCGGCCAAATTCCCAAACTGAGCTCCAGCAATCCAGCCAACCTTCATACTTTGCAGTCTGTACACAGATGTTACTAAACAAGGTATATTATCTGTATCCAAGACTGAACTTTTCAATAGGAGAAGCAGCAGAAAACAGGATGTGGATGTCTACTTCAATACACCTAAACTGGACTATTTGGAACCTTTTTTTTTTTTTCTTTGCAATAGTAGAACATAGAAAAGTTACTGATATGTTTCTATGACTTTGCTTTTCAACCCCTCCTACAGGAGGTTATAATAGCTTCATTTTTGTATACCCTTGGTAAGTGCTTTTTACTTTCTGATTATGAATTTCACTGAGCCAATAAAATGTGTTGAATTCATTTTTAGCAAAATATTTAGTGACTACTGACATCGTCAGGAGACTCACACTATTTCTAAAACTGAGGTATTCCAATGCCAGCATCAGGGTATAATCCATTTTCTTTACATAATGTTGCTAATATCCCCTTTGGTTCCTTTAAAATGTAAATAATTGAAATAAAAGTTCAAGAACTCAAAAGAAAAATCAATTTGGAAAAAAATATTATTTTTTTTAAGCCAAAGAAAATCATAAAAATGTGTTTTGATTGAATCCATGTTTTTCTAGGCAGTCACTGCACTGAATTATGCAACTCTAATTTTGTATATATATGCAACAGGAAGAGTTTTTCTATATTTTCTATTTTATATAAGGAAAAAAGCATCAGACAAAATGGTGTTGCTGTACCGATGGCTTTGCTATTCACTGGATCAGAATTTACATTAAATATGTAATTCTGCCTCCAGAAAAGCAACACTTTTAGCACCTGATCTTTTCAATCAGTGTGAAACAGCATTGATGTAAAATGTGCCCCATCCCGCTTAATATACAGATTACTTGGGTGAGTACAGATGGGCTCGGGTCCTTTTGGGTATGCTCTCATTTGGTTGATATAAGTGAAGTCTCATCCAGAAGCTACGCCAAGTGTTAGTGGAGCTTATCTTGTTCCTCAAGATATCTTGTTACTTTGGCTACAGCCTCAGGCAGATGGAGATCTGCGGTTGGGTGGAAGGAGATGGTGCATCTGCCTGGCTTCGTTCAGTACGATCAGCCTGGTGGCTGATAGCTGGTAACAGATCTGTGGCTTTGTTATCCGGCCCTACGGTTTGTAAGCGAGCTCTTTGATGAAGAGCTCTTTGATGATATTACACGCAGTCTTACAATATGGGCATGTTTTTCTGAAGCACTGAGTCCTTGCAGCTCCCATCATTGCATCTGGCTCAAATGGTGCGACTTTTAGCACCTCTGAAATTAGACACTGGGCAAATTTTATCTTCCTAATATTCTCTTACTAAAGTCCCATTTAAGCTGAGGTTTCGCTGTTGTATTTTCACAGGGCAATATCTTAAAGACTGTTTCAGAAAGCGGTTTATACAATGGCGTGGAGTGAAAATGGCTTGGAATAAAATTCACTGTCTGGACATGAATATTCTCTATTTTTGTGGAATTCCAAACTCGGTGCAGAGAACATTCTGTTAAAAATAATGTTTTAGATTGTTTTGCATTGTCGATGATACGTTTTCCAAAGGAAACAGGAAGAAAAGTGCTATTTATTTGACAAGTTATTCCAGACAATCGGAATGATAGTTTTCCCTGGCACCCGATTGCTTTAGACAGAATTGAGTGTAAATGCCAATATTCATTAAAAAGTCTCAGGTGTTCATAAAAGTCACGATTAACTGTATAATGCAGCACCGCAAGAACTACACCCAAGGGGCATTTACATAGTGGAGGACTCCATCGTGGTAAGTCTTAGCAGTATTCCCAAGAAGTAGGCTTACCGCCTCCATAGAGACTAAACCAACAGTTTGCTCAAGAAATTAATGCCTTGCTTCAAAACACAAATCACAGGTGCTTGTCAGGTTTGCATAAGCACAAGTGTACTTCCAAGAAAGAAATGGAGATGTGGAAATCTTTGGAGCGTTTCAGCAGTGTTTCGGAACATAAACTGCTGAAAAGAGCTTTTGTTTCCTTCTGCATCGTTTTGTAGCCTCACTCAATATCCTGTCTACTTTATATCCTCATTGTGAACAATATATGATAAGATGAAAGGCAGTTTACATAAAAGCAGGCCATCTCCTTGAAGAGAACTTATAAAGTACATCTCCTGTATATTCCTTTAATCCTTTGTGAAGCAGTGAACTGCGGTTTTGCCCTCTGTTATGAAACTTTTCCTTAGTTCCACAGAGCAGATAAGTTTATTGTGAAATAGCTTTTTTTTTTTTTTTTTTTTCCCTTTGGGAGAAGAAAGATACAGGAAAAACCGTCTCATGTGCTTTTGTCAGCCTGCTGACAAAAATCACAAAGTGGTGGAAAATGAGGACATTTTCTAAAAACCTCCATACTACCAGAAAACCCACCTGACTTGCCCTCACTTGTGTAGCCGGATTAAATGTCAGTGCTGTGGTAGTGTCTATGGAAGCAAGTTGGGTTTTCATGCAATATAACCAAAAAGCCTTCTCCAAAGCAGCTGGCAGTCTAGGTGAGGGCATTGCCTGATCTCTGTGTGCGTACCTTGTCGTATGAATGAAGCTCTTCCAGCTGCAAGACAATTGCAGAACTGACTCTGAGACAGGAGCAAATAGTCAAGATAGTAAACTGGAAATCAGAAAACCTGGGTTGTCTTCCCCAAACATTTTCTGATCATTTTTGTGTTCTTTCCTAATCAAATCTCTGCTTAAACAATCCTTGCTTTAATGAATTTACGGGGTACTCATAGAGCCTGGCATAATGTAGTTATTGTTTAGGTTTTACGGGAACTAAAGTGAAGCAAATAGTGATTTCATGTTATTGAACACAGGTAACTATTTGGCAATGAAGAAAAGCAGTGGAATAATAGAACTTTCTAATTCAAATTTGAAAACAAATTCCTGTACAGATATATACTTGTGGAGATGGGATTAGTCTGTGTTATCAATGCATTTAGTTAATGAGCAAAAGCTCTGTAGCAAGTTTAGGTATCCATAAGGGAATAACAATCTACAGCTTGTTAAGTTTTGTTCTTTATTCTGTAGGCTGATGAAGGTTTCGTATCTTCATGTCGTGGACCAAAATAGGACAAATACAAATGGAAGGAAAGGGGAGAAGGAGAATCAGAAATAAAACTAATTGATGAGAACAGTACTCATTTGAAGACAAGGAGGCCTCCGTAGCAGCTATTGATTGGTCATGTGCACTGCCACTCTGCGTTTTCCTTACTAGCTTCAAATCCCAGCACAAGAAAGAGTGTTTGAAACAACCCCTCTGTTCTCTTCCCTTTCCAGGCCCTTTATGTCTTTACGTTGTTGGGTTAAGTGCGTGTTTCTGAGAAGAAATGGCTTTTCGGTGTCTGTAGCAACTTCATAGCTGCCAAAGTAGTTTTCTACAGGGAGAAAAGTCAAAGTTTTCCTCATCACTGTTCCTCAAACACTGAGGACCAGTATGGATGGGGCAGGAACTTGATTTTATTTTGTTTTTTACCTCACAAGCCGTATTTTGGGCTGGCTTAGTTTTTTCATTTTGTTATTTTAAAATCTAATAGAAAAGCAGCAACTGTGAGCCAGTTTATTGGCCCTATGCTGTTGCCTTTGAGCTGTAAACGGAGCGCTATCTTAAAACATCTCCAGAGACCTTAAAAGCACTATAAATAGTACTATATATCTCATCCTTATCTCACACATACTGTTTCTTATCCCAAAGGACAGTGGACTTTCCTGGGATGTTTCAGAGACAAGATGATATAGCTATGACCAGAATTCAGGTGGCAGAAAATTTTTGTCTAAAATGAGGAAAAATTATGTGCCAGCTGCTAGTCCAGCTGTCAAGACTGGGAGGAGGACAGAGGATGGTAGAAAACTGAGAGTATTGTGGTTCATCTGTATTTGTTTTTATGTTATGCTGTATTAAGGTGATTCGCAAGTGTAATAGTGAGCCAGAGCATCTGGTCTAGGACACTGAATGTTCCGATGGTATGTATTGGTTATGCATGCACTTCCTAAATCAGGAAGCTTCTGTTCTTTGTCTAAATTTGCATCGACAGAGACTGCATGAGCAAAGATTAATTCTAAGCCTGGTGAAAAACCATGAAAGAAAAATTCTCCATGAAGGAGTGTAGAGGCAGATCTGATTGTGGAGGTGGGTGCCTGCACAGTATGAAATGTGATGTTCCTGTCCCCCTAGGAGGTAATCCAAACTCCTGGGTAAAATAAGAAAGCATCCTAATTGCTGAAGGAGAGAGAAACACCTAAGAGGAGTGCTCCCATTAGGGCCAGCTAATAAAAAATGGTAATTAAATCCTTCCCTTTTCTAGATTGTAGGTGCTTGAATTAAGGCTGCGAGAGGGATGACTTTACTCGCATGGGTTTCACAACCACAAATCCTCTAACGAGGTTTAACATCCGCATACGTTCTTTGAAGCTGTGTTTATGCTGCCAATCCCTGACCTGAAAGCCAAAAGGCACAAACTGGCTCGTGGCTACGCAGCTGAGGGGTACCTTCCTCTGGAACAAAATTTATCTTGGAGGGAATAACCCGAAGCAGTCCAAAAGGGAGCCAGGGTGTGAACTAACATTTAAATACTGTGGGTGCCTTGTGGGCTTGCTGCTTAACCTAAATTCCCGGTGCTCTTATTTAGCAGTAAAGATGTGCCTTGTAAGAACTGGGCAGGGCTATCAGCCTTAAAAGATATCCTCTAAGATAGCAACCCTCTATATAGCTATCAGTGGTTGTAATGTTTCCTGAAGAAGGGGTAGACCTGGTTTCTAGGATGCCACCACTCGTGTTCCAAAGGATTTCCACTGCCATGAGGTTCCCTCAACCTCTCCTATTAAACTGGACAGAAGAGACCTACCAGAAAGTTCAGGCCAGAGAGAGAACACGAGTTGCTGCATAACTTTGAATCCTAGTGGTTAAGGGGAAGGAAACACTGTGTTGGCTTGGTTTTGTTTGTTTGTTTTTCTCTTGAGACTATTTCCGTGCTTCGGATTATATGGTTCTTAAATACAGGAATTGCCATGTAGTTTAAATGCTCACAGTCCCTCTTATTGGCTCTATTTCTGAAAAAAAAATAAAAATAAAAATCACCAAATATTCTACTGTAAAGCAGTCATGACAAATCTAGGTACAAGATGTGTACAAGATGTAGATGCAGGCTGTGTATATTATCACAGAAAGGATCATGTTCTGCAGGAGGATCTGAAAAGCATCTGTTGTAATAGCCTTTTTGACTGCTACTTTCCTGGAAGCAGCTGCAGCTGTTAGATGTACTCAGCATAGTAAACCTTTATGCAGATGTTAGTAACCAACATCAGCAGACAGAACTTGTGGTTTCTGTCTGGGGTTTTTTTTCTGGACATAGCTTACAAGAGTTGTAATTATTCTTTCAAAATGTGACCAGAAGAGGTAAGATTATGGAAGGGAAAATTAGCAGTCTTAAACCCTAGTATTAATCGCCTCAGTGTTTTGTTGCTATACTTAAAGCCATATACCAAATGAACGTATTCCTTTCTATTGCTCTGCAGATGAAAACTGGAATGTAATAGCCAAGGGCAAATACGTTCATCCACAAATATTTTGGAAATACTTTCATGGAGTACTTTTAAAAGGTGTTCAGTTTTCAGAGGCTTTCAGCGTACATTGGCTTTGAAGAGTTTCCAGGAAAAAAAATATCTGTAGTTTCCGCGTCCTGAAAGAAATTAGGGAATGTTTTACTACCTGAAGTGATGCAAAGTCACCTCTGGGTCCAAATAAGGCCTAATGTTATCGAGCTGTGTCTGATCACCAGTTTGTCATCTAGCATGATCCCAGTTCTCTCTCCTGAACAGAGCAGTGTGTCAGCCAAAATACCAGTTAAATGTTTCGGCAACTGAAAAGATAAGGGAACTGAAAAGGTTTTCTTTTTCTCCATGGTTCTGACACCAGCAGCAGCAGGCGCTGTTAGGACATCAGGGTATTTTCTGTTTCTGAAAAGTAGAAGTTTCAGAAGTAGAATAACACGGATTGAATGTTCCATCTTAAAATGGCATTCTGTGGAATATCATTCCTCAGTTCCCAATGAATTTCTATGAGAATTAAATAAATAGAAACTGTATTTATATGGCCTGCCATCCTCGAGCCTTCAGTGCTTGGGGTATCTTTCATAACCAGCTCAGTCTCTTCCCTCCTGGGCAGGGCTTCACATACTGCACAACATCACTGGAGTGACAATTACAGAGGTGGTTGTGGAAAGGCATTTCTGCCCTGTAGAGTCCTCCAGTTCAACTGATAGCATTCAATATGGGTTTAAGCTTATTTAAAGCAGAAGTTCTGCTCTACTTTTGTTCGTTTGGCTTGGCTTGGTTTGCTTTGCTTTGCTTTTATGACTCCACACTGATTAAAATCTTTCCTGTTTTCTACAAGTTTACCCACTTACCTCACCGTTGACCTCTGTGTTTAGCTGAATCTCTGGGAAGTTGTCTAGTCATGATTTGAAGTGCTCAGGAGAGAGAAAGATACAAAAATTCTCCCCTGATAAAGTTTTATTTTGCTAATAGCCCTCCTCACTGGTAAAAATATATGCCTTGCTTCTCACTTCTGTAACATAAAAGTCATTGATCATCATCTTTATCATTTAGGAAAAATAGTTCATATCCCGTGTTAGTAATAAAGGAAAGTTGATAAAAATCCTCAGGCTTACCAAGAAAGGTAGGAGGCAAAAGTTTGGAAATTGACTGTAAATGCCAGTCACTAGAAAGATGAAGAAAATGGGTGTCCAGCTCGATACATTTGACTAGACTTTCTCAGTGGCAAGCAGTGGTAAACTGGGGCTATCGTGAGTCGCTCTGAGTTTGTCATATGGCATGTCCTAGTATCATCAAACATTCTTTGCAGTATTAAACTTCCGTAGTTCAAACCATTTTCTCAGACGCACGCAAACTAGACTTGCCAGTAACACGGGAAACTACCCTAAGGATATGTTTTTGAACATTTATTCAAGATGTATTTTGAATGCTGTTTCAGCTTTCATTCTTAGATATTGGCAGCAACATTATTGCTTTTGCTGCAGATGAGCAAGGCTCTTGAACCGCTCCAGATGCCAGGGAAATGAACACTGTGAAAATACAGATGGAAAAGTAGTTTAGAGAGCTTGTACTCTGTGAAATGAACATTGAATAGATATTGTTTCACTACACACAGGGGACATGAAGTTCTGTTTCGAAGCCTCAGAAACGGCCCTACCTATCTGGTTCTTTTAATAATAACTGTGGTTGGAACCTGACTGAGAAAGCTCTTAAACAACACTGGTATCGCTCCTATGCAGGAAAGCGTGAAAATAGGTGCCTAACATTGAGTACAATGTATATTTAATTGAGAAGCACTTAATTGCATTCTCTGGATGGGCTGTTCTGAATCTGGGCCAAATCGAAGAGCTCATGTATTAATTTCCAGTTCTCAAATGTTTTAAAAATGCTGCTGCTTAAAAACTTAGGACCTTATCTTTTAGTGAGATACATCCACTTAGCTCTGCAGACTTCAGTGAAGCTGCTGTTCTGAGGTGTCTCACTCGTTCTGGGTGTCTTGGTAGTCCTAAAATAAAAAATTATTTTTAAGATGGAATTGGGACTCTGCATTAAGATGTCTCGTTTTCTATATTTTTCTGTCCCAGAGATCCAAATATCGTGCTGTGAGAGAGCCCCAGTGTGCTTTATTCGCAGTGATTATTTAAGGTTTTTAGCAGCCATTCAAGGGAGAACAGTGGTGGTTGTTGCCATTTTACAAAAGAGGTCAGAGGTACAGATGGTAATGTCCAAGTCTCATGCACGTCTCATGACTTTCAGGCTCGTGCCAAATGCCCTGCCTGCTGGAAAAGCTGCATTCACATCAGAGGTCACCATCAAACAACCACACGGTGTCTACCTGTGAGCCTCTAGGTAAATCAAAACCCCAGTGCTCAAGAAATGCTCAGCAGCCTCTGGCGTGCACGCTGTACTGTACTCGCATATGGCTTTTTCAGCTCTGAAAAATAATTGTAGAACCTTTTCCTAGCAGTCCCAAATTTTCTTTTGCAAATATCATCTTGCTTAATGACATGCTGGCTTCATGTTGAGCTAGAAAAAATGAATTTTCGAGTGGATGTGCTACAACAGTGTGTAAGTTCATTACTGTAATGGAAAAAGGATGCCACGGGCAGCTCCTGTGCCTTCTGTGTATGTGAATGCACATGGCCCTAAATCATCACTCCACTTGGTGGCAAGATTGCAGATTTATACAAGCTAGGTCCTCATAATCATGCCAAGATGAGAAGGGCTCAAGCACCTCCGTGGTTTTTGTCTCACACTAGCTCCTATTCGTGCAGTATATGTTGCTAGTTACATGATAGGGAAAATATGGATCCCTGTGCGTGTGCGACCCAGCACAGCTGGCTCTGGTTTGCTCCTTGTTACTCTTACTGAGCACAAAAAAAAAAACCCAAATGGGGACATTTGCGCTGCTATCTAAAATACTGTAATATCTTCCCCCTTCCCTGAAGGAAATATAAATATATAAAAAGATAAGTTCTAAACCCATTGTAAAACCCAGAACTGGAAACAGAACTCTTTTTTTACTTGAATGCCAGGAGGCTTGAACTTACTTTTTTTATGCTGTTGTGAGCTATAGAAGCTAGCCTTCAAAATCATTATAGAAAATATACCACAAAAAAGATTTATACACTCTGAATGCATGCACAGATCACCTACAATCTTCTTGTTCATTTTATGGAACCTGTTTCTAAGAAAAATCTTTTGGACCAAAAGCAGATTATTGTGTTTTTTGAAAGAAAAAAAAAAAATTTGTTGGCATAAATTATTTAAGTACCAGAACTAAGAACCAGTACCTGATTCAGAAAATCACCATCTCAGATTTCAAGTGCATTGTGAAAGAAAGAGCAAGACTTTGCGAGTTATCTTTTCACAGCTCAAGGGGAAAGCTCCCTCCCTTCCTTTCACACCAGCTATTCTTGACCGCTAAATTGTCTTCCTGCTTCCTCCCTCTTAGATTTCATGTTTAAAGCTGCAGAAAGTTAAGATAAACAGGAGTTGTCACACTAACATATGACTCAATAATATTGCAAAGCTTTGTTGGTTTGGTTTTTTTTTTTTACTAGCACTAGGACAACTAATACTGCACAGGATAATTGTGGTTTGGTGTGTTGTTTTTTTTTTAAATATAAGCAGCTGACTGTGGATGCTTTAATTAGAATTTATTTGCTCATAAGAGATCTTTACAGTCCTACTCTTTAAGTAGATGGCTGTCATCATTTACAGTCAGACAAGCTACACGTTACTCTCGAATTTCATTACCTTTCTCATAAATTTCATTTATGTGATCTCTCAAATGATCCAAAAGCTCACATATATATATATATGTATGTATGCTACCACAGAAGAGTGAGCACTCTGTTGTTGGCAAAGTATAAAAGAAAAAAGGCCTAGTTTTATGATCCGCGTCCCAGGATCTCAAATATCCACTCAGAATAAACAGGAACTTTTAAAGCTTTGTGCATGACACACACTCCCCACAGTACTGGTAAACTGCACTGCATTTTGTTTGCCCAGAGGATGGGAGGGAGAGTAAACACTCACAAGTTTCAAAGTTTTCATTCTGAGATAATAGGGTACTTTACCACCTAACGCTTGAAATATGTATCTCCTTCCTCTTTGGATAAGTAAAATCCTAGTATAGGGAAAATTAAAGCTACAGGGTTTGTAGGGTTGTGCAGACCTTTCATACTCGGTGAAATAAATCACATTTCCTTTAGGACAGGGAGTGGCTTGTCAAACATCTGAGCAGGATGAAATATATTGCTCCCAAAATAATATATACCCAAATGGTACCAAATTGGCTATAATGAAGCACATTTAATCCTGAGCAGTAATAGCCAAAGTATACGCATCTTTTAGTGCACCTAACAAATGCTTCTCAATACTGAATGCCACCAAGGGACACCCAAAAGCAGAAACACTGCAATATGTGAGTCCTTATTTCCAGTTTAAGAAGCACTCCTATCGCAACTACAGGAAAAGTGACATGCTTTGTTTCATAATTTTTTTTTAATCTTTAATAAAGCTTGTCTGCCCTCCCGTCCACTCATTGTTTTAGAGGGTGTTTTCTTTACTATGTTAAAGGGAATTAATTTTTTAATTCCAACTGCATCTTTCCCATTTACCGGCTACCACAAATGATTGTTCAGTGACTCTGGGATTTTTTGGGTACGAGTTCTCTTGCATCCTTACATTTTTGCTTTACTACAAAACACTCCACTAGTGCATTCAGTGCACTGCCTTCCCTTTCTTTCAGAAAGACATTTACTGAGAAAATGCCTTATGTGTTCCTCTTTTCTTCTTAATCCCACTTTTCTTTCCTCTTGTCTTGTGCAGGTGACTTGGATTTGGAGCACCTGAGCAGAAACCACAGCTCTCTAGCTCTTCCAAAGCTGGAGAGAAGTTGGAGCATGGGTGTAGCAAGGAGTGCAGGTGCCCGTACTAGGTCTGTGCTCTTCTTTCCTAAACTCTGGGTCCATTGCTACCCCATACAGTGGGGCTGCCCTCTCTGTCTACCTTTCCACAGCCTCCTGCCTCAACATTAAATAATTTAATGCAAACTATTCTGAAACTCGTATAATATTTCACGTCTCTGTGTTCATGCTCCTTCTTGTTATGTCCTTTCCTGACAAGCATTTCTCTGTACCGACTACTGAATTTCAGGTTGAGGAAATCCATATTCAGGTGCAATCCATAATTCAGGTATGGATGGCTGTGTTGCTTGTCAACCCAGTCAACTGGAAAAGGTTCTTTAAATTAAATGTCCATTTATTATTCACATTGGCTTACTAAGGGTTTTATTTGGTCTCATTTGCCCTTGAAAGACTGTAAAACAATGGCAAGTTGTTGTGGAAATGTTTTTGACTTTCGTGGCTCAGGTCTAATCTGATGCCCACAAAATCAAAGGAGATAATCTGTTTTCAAGGAGATTGCCAGTTTGTTTAATTTTGGAGCAATGATCTAGCCACAGAAATGCCCTTTTTTTGTTCTGTCGGGCTGTAGAACTGGAAAGCTCTCTCAGTGGGGGTGTGCTGAAAGGAGCACCTGGGGAATTCAGCCACTTGGTTTGCTGAATAGGGATCTTGTAAGGGAGGACCTAACGCTTGGCACAACACTCACACCTCTGCTCAGCTCAGTTCTTTCAGGGTTGGTCACAGGTGAAGAAGAAAGTGGTTTTACAAGAGTGCCATTGGGAATCTGGGGTGTCTTTTGGATGGCCTATTACCTGCTGTCGGTGGGCACTGTTCAAAACGCTTGAACTGCTGTACCTGTTCTGGGCACAGGATTTGGGCTAGGGGAAAACTCAGTGGTGGGTCTGGGTCCTTGCTTTTAACAGAAACATGAAAAAATCAGAGGACCTGCAGGTCTGCAGTATGGACTGTGTTTTGGTTTAACACAAGCAACGTGTTCCCCATTTGCAATGTCTCTTACACACATTGCAAAGCACTATTGGATGTGAGTAGCCTGGAGTTTATGAGACAGATACAGGAAGCTAGGAAATTCATTGGTGGAGATAACTTAGTGCTTATTGTCATTGCATCCATGTCTTCTAAGGTTTCTTGAGTAGTATTTGTTTTTATTAGTTTTAAGTATTTTATATGAAACAGAGCTAAGCTATACAAAGCAAACTCAAAAGCCAACAAAGGCAGTTGGCCAAATTTTGATTTAAAACATTAAAGGTAGAAAGGAAAACCCTTCCAGCTTTGAGAAGGTAGCATTTTTTTTGTGCATGACTGCCGATACAGTGAGCAAACTGCAACAGCACTGAAAAAAACCCAAGACCCTTAGTTTAAATACAGTGCAGGTTTTCATCTGTAATTCTTAGCCCTCTCAGTTCTCCAGACCAGGTGTGAATCTCTGCCTCAGTGGCTTGACCTAAATCTGTCAAGACGATGAGCTTGCTGGTGGAAATGCAGAATAGTTTTAGCAGTCGCCAGCAGTAATGTCTGAACTGCACTAGAGCACAAACAGTCTAGTCGATATGAGAAGGTGTTTCCAGCAGCACATCTCTATTAAAATGAAATTCGCTTGTGGGATATAGTTCGAATACAAAAGGGGCCTTTCTCTTTTGTTTGATTTGTGATGGTTGCCTACTGTATGTGTCTGCTCTTACATTGCTTTCATGCATTCACACTTCAGCCCCAGTAAAAGCTTAAAATATGACAAACAAGGAATAAAACAAGAAAGATGGTTTGGGTATTTGATTTATTAATCTAAGGGGAGAGAAAAACGGGCAGGTGGAGCGACTGCTATGGAACAACCATGTCGTACATGCTGCTTGCTCCTGCCTGGCCCACTGCCTTCCCTGATCCTTCAGGGTCATTACTGGTGTGTCAGTGTTTCTCTGTCGTCTCTGTTTCTCAGATATGAAAAAAAATTTCTTCCTAAGACATAATTTAGAATCATAGAATCATCTAGGTTGGAAGAGACCTTTAAGATCATCTAGTCCAACCATCAACCTAACTCTGATAAAAAAAAAAAAACCAAAACCAAAAGAAAACCATACAAAAGAACCCCCCACATTACTAAACTATGTCTCTAAGCGCTATGTTAACCCCCGCCTTTTGAAAACCTCCAGGGATGGTGCCTCAACCACTTCCCTGGGCAGCCCATTCCAATGCTTAATAATTCCAATGCAGTGTAAAAATTTTTCCTAATATCCAATCTGAATTTCTACAGGTATGATTTATTTAAGCTAACTTTAGCCACCCAAAAGTTAGGTATCTCCTCTAAGCTAGTCATACGGGATTTTCCTAGATTCAATGAAGAAAGATAACTTTCTCTTTGGAGCACTTTTTTTTTTTTTTTTTGAATAGGACCTTTATTCACAAGACAGGAATCCTGCCCCTGATCTAATGACACATATAATTTCTTAGGGCCTCTGGGATGATTGCAGAGGCTGTTATCCATGCTTTCAAGATTCCTGCCACTGGAACACTAGATTTTACATTAAGTGAATTAAAAGACTCTTCTGTTGTCAAAATTAAGGTACATTTCATCCAAATGCTACTTGTGTTCCCAGTGACAACTATGGAAAACGGTTTTATGCATTTGAAACAAGTGATTCGATGTCATTTGATGTGTAGCCATGGGTGACTTTGGGAAGAGTTAAATGGCACTGGAAGATAACCTTTCTCTGTCTTCTTCGTACACATGCTCACATATAATATGTATACTGCTTATATAGTAAATGTTTTATGCCTGAAGCACCACAATTGCTAAGTTACTCTTGACAGATTAAAGCAAATGTGACAGACTGTAGCCAATCAAGTAACCAATGGAATTTGTGCAGAAAGAAGGTGCTGATAGGCATCATGGGAGGCACCCATCATACTAATTAAGTAGTGGTAAGACATTTGTTCTCAGTTTTTTATTTTCTTATCCTAAATGTTGATTTGTCATCACTTACTGCTGTTCTTCTCCACTACACTACGCTCCTCCATGGTTTCTGCTCGTGAATTGTTTACTTCTGACTCCTGGAGTTATATGAACCACTTGTTTCCCCGGTAGTTAAAGTCACTCACACTTCGTGCATTCCTGAACAGATATAAATGGGACATATGCTGTGTTGATCTGTGGTGGCTTTACAAAGTAACAGCAATGTACATGAAGCAGGACTCTCTCAACAGATAACAGAGAAGAAAATCAGATTGTCTGTCTTTTGTCTTTATTACCAAAAAAGTTTTCTGGGAATTGAGTTTTCATTTTTACCAGAATTCAGCACACAAAAAAATATAAATTACCTATTTCATAGATTCATAGATTCATAGACTGGTCCAGGCTGGAAGGGACCTCCAAAGGTCATCTAGTCCGACCTCCCCACAGTCAGTAGGGACACCCCCAAGTAGACGAGGTTGCCCTGGGCCTCATTGAGCTTCACCTTGAATATCTCAAGGGAAGGGGCCTCAACCACCTCCCTGGGCAACCTGTTCCAGTGTTCCACCACCCTCATAGTAAAGAACTTTTTCCTAATATCCAATCTAAATCTCCCCTTCTCCAACTTAAAACCATTGCCCCTCATCCTGTCACTGCAGGCCTTTGTAAACAGACCCTCCCCAGCCTTTCTGTAGGCCCCCCTCAGGCTGCCTTCAACTTTGACACCCCTGATAATTTTGCTAGCATTTGTGACCAACAGGTCCAACAATGCATCTCCTCAAGTAGGGCTGTTAATTTCTTGTGTCAAGAAGTTGTCATCTAGGCACTCTAGGAGCTTCCTGGAGTGCCTGCAGCCAGCCGTGTTGCTTATCCAACAGATGTCAGGGTGGTTGAAATCCCCCAGCAGGATGAGAGCCGGTGATCGTGATGCCTCCTCAAGCTGGAGTAAGAAGGCATCAGTGACAGGCTCCGCCTGGTCAGGAGGCCTGTAGTAGACTCCTACCACAAGGCTCCCTTTGTTGTCCTGATCCCTAATTCCTACCCATAAGCTTTCGACCCGTTCATGGCTATTCTTTAGCAACAACTCTTCACACTCTAGCCACTTTACATAGAGGGCAACACCTCCACCCTTTCTTTCTCTCCTGTCCCTTCTGAACAGCTTGTATCGATCGATGGCCACACTCCAGTCATAGGATTCATCCCACCACATTTCTGTGATGTCAACTATATCATAGGTTTCCTGCTGTACAATGGCCTCAAGCTCCTCCTGTTTGTTGCCCATGCTGCATGCGTTTGTGTAGATGCCCTTCAGCTGGACTGATTGTCTTGCCAGTTCATGATTTCATAAAAGGGAGAGCCAGACAATAAAGAGTTTAAATTTTGTGTTGAAGTTAGTAATACTCTAGGAAATTATGCAAGCTTAATTTTCTGGTTTTTATATAGAGAGTTTTCTGAAAAAAAGATCTTACCTTGAAACTCAAGGCTTGACATTAATCACACTAGCTACCTCATCCTGACAGTTGTACAATTGTTTTGTTTTTACTATAATATATGCAAAATAAATAGGGGTACATCCACAAGAGGTTCCTGGATTTAACTTGACCATTTTATTTTATGTTAAAAGTATAATTCTTTTCCAACGTGGTAGAAGAGAACGAGGGCTGAGTCATTTTTAGAGAAAAGACAGTGCTGGAATTTTAACTCTTCATGAGAAGACTGACTATAGAAAATCGAAACTCTTGACACTTAAGTTAAAGCACATTCAAGAAACTTAATCTGAAAACGGTGTCAAGATATAAAAGGAAGGTCCAACACCAATTTTCCTGAAGATTAACAGAGGATGTCAATTATCAGATGAAAGAGTGATTTATGGTATGATTTTTACTGGGAAAGCTACATTTTTCTGGCCCCCTTACCTTGGTTTTCATGGTGCTTTTCCATAAAGATGAAGAAACTTTTAGCTACTTTCGGTGTATACAAACATACATGATTTCCCCATCCTTGTTAACCTCTCCTTTCTGATATAACACACCCCAAAACCCATCTTATTAAGAACGAGTTCCTTACATGGCTCTATGGGTTCCTTGCTACATTTCTACTTTGAAGTTCCTTATGGCTGATGTCATTTCTTGCTATTTGGTGGTTTGGGAGTTTTTAATTTTGGGTATGTTTTAACATTCATTCCCCAGAGCTCTTCTGAAATACGTGCTCTTCATTGTAAACCTTGAGGTTTGGAAACTGCAATCTGCCCAGGCCCAAGACCAACTTTCTTCGGGTGAGGTTATACCTGGAAAGTACCTGCACCAGTCGTCCTGTAAGGCCAAGGAAAACATGAAGGGCAAACAGCAGTACAGGAGTTTTTGTAAGAGTAGGTAGTCCATGGCTACTGACACGTGGAAACACTGAAATGTAGCTGGAAATGGTAAGCTTGGTATTAAGAACAGTTCTCTCTCTCCAGGACGAGAGCCACAGATAGAAAATGACATTGGTGCTTTCCTTGTTTTCCTTTCAAGGAGATAGATACACTTGATGCACCTCCAAGACAAGGTATCTGTCTGGATCTGCACAAGGACTGGAGTGAACGTTACTTACCTAGCTCCACTTCAGGGTTTTTCCAATGGGAAAAGTTCACTCTCCAGCTGCTGTTGAGTCACCACCACCCTTACACAAGTCATCTGCAATGGGATTCTTCTGCTCAGTTTTGATACCTGAGCTACCAACTATTGTTTCGTTGTACTTGAGCAGAGAGAAGCAGGCACTTCCGTGATATTGTTCATCTTATCTAAAAGCAGACATGTAGGAACCAATTCAGTTGTCTAAATGTAGTTGCCCATTGCCATAGGGTGTCTTGAGCCATCCACATGAGACTGGCAGACAAAGTAAAGGACTTGTGGGAGGCCTGTGCTCTTCCCTGATGGAAGGCAGGAGACCCAGCATGATGCCCTGTTGTATTTGAGGTATTGAATGGAGTTCTAAATTCTCAAGTTTTCACCACTAAAGCTGTTTAGGAGAGGGATTTACTACCAGATTGTAGATGCCTGAATGTAATGCTTGCAAATGAACAGCATGTCTAAGATCCTGTTATAATCAAAGCACATTTAATTACTACTATTGGTGGTGTCTGGGGAGCTAGGATGTAATTTAATATAACTTTTTCAGAAAACAAGGTTAATGATTATAATAGTTTTTGATCTGACTTGTGGAAAGTAAATTCTTCTATTAGCAGGCATGTGGATGAGTGTTTTAGTGATTAGTCTCATTTGAGAGTGGTGGAATTATTTATTAAGAAAACTTTTCCAACCTGTCTACAGATGCCAGACCTGGGCTTTGCATTAAAGTAATTGATCTAGCACCAGTTAGATGAACTTCAATGTGTTAATTCTAAACAACAGAGACTTTGGGTTTATTTAGCTCATAAACCCCCTTTTTCATGCTCACTTTATTCTCATTTGTTTGAATTTTAAGTAGTACATGTTTATATATTTTAGGATGTTTATATTAAGCTATACAGTGCCTCAAGCAGCTCTGCAGGACAGAGGTACTCGGTACATTGGTTTATTTTTACTGCTAGTCATATGATATTCTGTGACATGACAGTACACCTCGTACTTGCCAAAATGTTGTAGAAAGGTAATGCCTGAAGGCGTGACAAAAATATTATTTAAAAAAAATCTCTAGATCATGTTTTTAAGAGACTTTTGCATGAGGAAAAATATTTTTCTGTCACAGGGGGCAATTAATAACATCTGTAAGAAGTATTACCAACACAGTAGAGGGGTTTGGTTGTTCTTTTTT
Organism: Numenius arquata; assembly: GCF_964106895.1. Classification (NCBI taxonomy): domain Eukaryota; kingdom Metazoa; phylum Chordata; class Aves; order Charadriiformes; family Scolopacidae; genus Numenius; species Numenius arquata. The sequence goes on along the minus strand of NC_133576.1, from coordinate 94,309,204 downwards.
AAATGGCTATGTTCCCATGTCCAAAAGAAAATACCACAGGATACAAACCTACAGCTGACTGTTCATGTAATGTAATACCTCTAGCAGCTTTTGGTCCAGAAATGTGCTCTGTCACAGGCTAGAAGTCCTTTGGACGCTCGATAGCGCCTGAAGCTTTTTTATATCTGCACTAAAAAAAAAAGCACAGGCTTTGAGGTGACAACTCAGTCACTTCCTCACTTTGGCAGAAGAGTTATTCTCAAAGAGAGATTATCTGGGTAAACAAACCATCTGTCAAAAGGTGACCTGGAAAGACGAATGCAATGGGACCATTCCAAGCCAGCTCTGTGCAGTGTGGCTGACAGTCTTAGATCCCTAATCATGAGATCCTTCCAAAGAGCTGTCAGCACCATCCCCACTAACAGCTAGGCTCAGGAACTTTTGTGTCAGTGTCAGCTTCCACAGACCTACTTGCAGGAGATTCCTTGGGACGTTGCTGTTTGTCCTGTGAACGCTGCACACAGAGGAGGAAACTTTGGTGCAAGGCTGGGGTCTCAGCCTCAGTTAAAAGCCATGGACTAGGATCTCTGTACAGGTAATAGCTTGGAATAACCAAACTTTCTGAGGAGCAATCCAAAATAGTTAGCAGAGCTACCTCCTCTATTCTGTCCTAGCTTGAGTGACTTCATCTGCTTTCTTGAGCTGCATTACTGCAGCTCTTTGCAATTGTCATTGATGCCTGAAAGCGGTATGAGCTCAGAATCAATCTTCCCATATCGCTTGGACAGACTCTGGTCTCTCTTGCATCTGATTGATAAACTCCAGACTTTGTTGCTGCATTTGCTCTAGTTTCTGGTTAACACCTCAGGTCCTGTCAGGTGTTAGCTGTGCTCCCTCTGTTCTCTTTGCTTTTCTGTCTTGCAGCACAAAATGAAACCGTATGACTCAAACCCTTCCCAGTCCCCCTAGCAGCTGGTGAGACCTACCACCAAGCTGTTCCTGAGCATCCTCTAAAAGGGTGCAGGTGCTCATTAGTTGTATGCTGGTACCATCTCACTTCCAGTGTAGATGTTGAAAGGTGAGGGTAGGGCTCAGTCATCACTGCTCAATGGAAGAGGGCTGGGGAAGGAGCTCAGGCACTGAACCTGAGATGATCTACATTGCTTAATTCCTAGCCTGTTCCCTGGCTTTGTTTCGGACTGCTTCAACTAGCCATCTCCAAGACAATTCTCTAGGACATTAGTTCTAAGCCAGCTTGAGGTAAGCAAGCTGGTGCCACCTGGCCTTCAGGCCAGCCAAAGTGGCACACTTTGTTGAGCAATTTAGTTGTAACCTCAGGATCTGTGGTAAAGGAGCAAGATCCTTTTTGATCAGTGACGCGCTTCCCAAGCTGAACCCCATGAAGGTAAGATTTCATACACCACAGCTCATTTTCCCAGATAAAACTTAATAGCAGTAATCTTTTTGTCAGGCCCTGTTGGCAGCAGCAAAAGGCTTCTAATAGTATCTTTACTAATACAGATTTGAATATTCACCTAGAAACCTGGGAAAATAAACCTAGTTTGTCTGAACAAATACTTCTGCAGATGTATGTGACGAACCAAACAAATGAATAGATTAATGAAATGGTGCTTTGCAGAAAGGAGGGAAAGAGGAAGGGAGGGATGGGAAGCAAAGAAGCTGAAACAATGTACAGCTCCTTCCCTGAAGTACACAGCTAATACTTTGAGTCCTTCTCTTCCTAGCAAGAAATTTAGAACTCTGGTTACTTGCTTCTTATTTTTGATTATATCTCACTCACTGTTGGACCATCCGGGTGTCAAGTCCAGGGCTCTATTAGATCTCCCATTTAAGGAAGAAGGATTAGGAGGCCTTTTACTACAGTTGCAGTTACATAACATTTTTGTTTGTATGAATTTTTAGATAAATATCCAACATGAAATGAACATAAAAGATATTTAAACATGTTCATTGGTTCATTCCTCCAGCTTCCTCTCTTTCACCTCTATGCCAGCAAGGGGACATAATCTAAGAGAGCTTCCATGCATGCAGAGCTCTCTTAGAGAGCCTGATCTTCTTTGCTCAGCCTCCTGACCAAAACAGTTAAAATATAAATCCTTAAGCAACATGAATGGGCCTTACTTCCAAATACTTGTAATCAACCTACTACATAAACTGATTACCATGTGCTGAGGTTAATACCTGTTTTCAACTAGTCTCTGAGGTGCCTTTCACTGGCAAGTCTGTCTTGAAATATCAAAACTGCTGTTAAAAGGAAATTGTAACTGAGGTTCAATAAGGCCAAGTACTGGGTCCTGCATTTTGGTCACAACAACCCCAGGCAATGCTACAGGCTTGGGGAAGAGTGCTGGAAAGCTGCCCAACAGAAAAGGACCTGGGGGTGTTGGTGGACAGCCGGCTTAACATGAGCCAGCAGTGTGCCCAGGTGGCCAAGAAGGCCAACAGCATCCTGGCCTGTATCAGGAATAGCGTGGCCAGCAGGAGTAGGGAAGTGATTGTGCCTCTGTACTCGGCACTGGTGAGGCCTCACCTCGAGTACTGTGTTCAGTTCTGGGCCCCTCACTACAGGAAGGACATTGAAGTGCTGGAGCGTGTCCAGAGGAGAGCCACCAAGCTGGTGAGGGGTCTAGAGAACAAGTCACACAAGGAGAGGCTGAGGGAACTGAACATGTTTAGATTGGAGAAGAGGAGGCTGAGGGGGGACCTCATTGCCCTCTACAACTACCTGAAAGGAAACTGTAGAGAGGTGGGTGTTGGCCTCTTCTCCCAAGTGAATAATGACAGGACCAGAGGAAATGGTCTGAAGTTGCGGCAGGGGAGGATTAGATTAGATATTAGGAAGAATTACTTTACTGAGAGAGTGGCCAGGCACTGGAACATCCTGCCCAGGGAGGTGGCTGAGTCACCATCCCTGGAGGTATTTAAGAAACGTGTAGATGTGGCACTTCAGGGCATGCCCTAGTGGCACGCTCTAGTGGCCGAGTTTGTAGGGGGTTTTTTTGTGTATGTATGGTTGGACTCGGTGATCTCAGAGGTCCTTTCCAACCATGACGATTCTGTGATTCTGTAATTGGTTGTTTTTCACAGCATTAAAGACCTGGGATTTAGCTGTCTTATCTGTTCTAACAGCTACTTAATATGACTATCTCAAAGGAAAAAAAAAAATCAAGCTGAATGACTCTTACCTCCTCTCCCAAAACTGGAGATATCAACTTTTGTTTATTGATGCCAATCTCATAAGCATATGGGACAACCATATTGGAGTCCATCTGAGGTTTACAGGGTTGAATGTAGCCACAGTATGGATAGGAAAAAGTGGGAAGCTGGGGAAATCTGGTCAATTTTTGTTCAGTTTCGGTCCCTGCTATACAAAAAAACCAAGTGGATAGGCTGGAGAGAGTCCAGAGAAGGGCCACAAAGATGATCGAAGGACTGGGAAGCCTGCCATTTGAGGAAAGGCTGAGAGAATGCATTTGTTCAGCCTTGAGAAAAGAAGGTTTAGAGGAGACCTTATTACCATGATCCAGCATTTAAAGGGTGGCTACATAGAAGATGGAGACTCCCTTTTTACAAGGAGTCACATGGAGAAGATGAGGGGTAATGGGTACAAGTTTCTCCTGGGGAGATTCCAATTGGACACAAGAGGAAAATTTTTCACAGTGAGAACAATCAACCATTGGAATAATCTCCTCAGACCAGTGGTGGTTCCCCAACATTGGACGCTTTTAAGATTCAGCTGGACAGGGTGCTGGGTCATCTTGTCTAGACTGTCCTTTCGCCAAGAAAAGTTGGACTAGATAATCCTTGAGGTCCCTTCCAACGTGGTATTCTGTGATTCTATGAATAGAGTGCATGACATGAGAAACTTTTAATTGGACTTTGTGCTTCCTCCATCTCCTTTGTTTTCTGGTTGTTGATTTCCATTATATGCATATATGGTGCTTCAAGTCAAGGGATTGTTGAGAACTTCATGGCCATCATATCATGTTGCATATAGCTGTATTTATACTTCCACAAAACTCTGACATCAATTTATAACATCAGTAAAAGCACTATAATTCTCCATGTCTACTAAAACAGATACCTATAGGTGGCAACCTGTATTTAGTTGTTATAACCTGTAATTTAATTGTAGTAAATTTTTTCAAAGTCACTGTTGGATTATGACCAAGGGGACACTAGCAGTAACTTGTCTATACCCAAACTTCACAAAATACTGCTTCTTAGTAAACTTAATCCAGAAAAAAAGTGCATTTATTTTCTTGGCCAATCTAAACAAAACTAAGCCTATTTTGCTCCAGGGGAAGAATTTTTCCTGTGCCACCAATAGGGGCTCTTTTGCTTGACTTGGCTTGTTCTTCTGGCATATATAACACATCTTAAAAGTTTCTTCAATATCTCTGTTCAACTGAGCCAATATAAAGCACTTCTGGTTCTCTTAGGTTTTTCAAACCTTAAATGACCTATATGGTCTTTTTTTAAATAAAAACAACAGTGCAATTATGTACTTTTTTTCTGTCCTTAAACTAAAATTCCATCTAGGTCTGAAAGTCCCTCTTGAACTGGCTGGTGGGACCACCCTCTGCTAATTGCTTTTGTTATTTTTTAAGAGTCTTACCCTTAGCTAGTACTCATCCTTTTTGTTCGTACTCTGCATAGGCAATTGATGCTTAAAGATCCTTGCAAAGCTGTGTAACTTTCCAAACCTAAAAGTACGGACTGAGAATCACTAGGGCTATGTCTAGATGACCAAGGCCAGAAGTGCATCTAGGACTGAGGTGATGAAGATACACAGCTTTGTCAGTTTATGTTGAAATAAAAACTAGAAATGAAGGCTGAGGAGAAGCTACTGTGCTTACACACATTGTGATGTGGACACCTGGGAGTGCATCACTGCCCATCTAGATGGTAAATTGGACAGAGCTTAGATGTCTTCCTTCCTTTGCTGTACAGTCTTAAAACCTACCAAAAAAAAGTAGCAGACCTGAGCCAGCGAAAGAGTAAAGCTGACAGAGCCCCTGCAAAAACTGTGGAAGCTGGAAGCATTAAAACAGTGATGACTTTAAAAGCTTATTTCTGGTGTCTTAACTCTCTATAGCCTGTTGTCCATACAGATTTGTCATTTGCTCTCACAGACTTACTCCTACTCTTTTGTTTTTTCACCTACCTAATTCCTCTCAGAACTCCACTGAAAAGATTTAAACAGCAAATAAAGCCAATGATAACAATACTAACAGAACTAATATTTGCTACTACCACATTGTTTGCTGTGCTCATATGTTCTTCCTTTCCTCTACCCCTTGTCTGTCTTGTGTAAGTATTTTTTGAGTTCTGTGGTCTGGATACTTTCTCTTATTGTATGTTTATACAATTGAGGTAAATTCCATGTTTCTTAATGGTTCTTATGTGTTAGCTTCTATTAGGTTTGCATATAGGTTTGCATTTGCATCAAATACAGGCATATCAACATCAAACTTTGAGGGAGAAAGAACAGAGTCAGACATTATGATAACACAGGGGAAGCAGCACTTTGTTATGTGTTAGACACCATAAAGTTGTTTCTTTGATAGAGGTTCTTGTGTTTGGATACCCACGGTTACACTTAAGACTATCACTAGTACATCTCCTATTTGAACACAGCTGCAAATATACTTTGGCCCTGAAAAACAGACTACGGAACAGGATTTCATGTTTAAGTCTACAGATATCTACATCCTCCTTTGAAAATTAGCCCAAGATGTAGACTGTCATTAAAAAACTGTAGTCTTGTGCTACATATATTATTTGTCACAATGTGTCTTGTATAGTGAGCAATTTACCACACGGAAAAGTGCTGTACATAAAAAGTAATTTGAAAGTTAATCTATGCTGTTATATGTATTCTGTTTATTGCATATGTAATGAAGATGGAGAGCAAGAACATATATTCAGCATTTGAAGAATTTTCAAGTTTTACATTGTACCGTCACAGTCACTAGCAACGGTTTCATTTGGACTCCACATTGGTCTTTTAACTTAAGTGATTCTTTTTCTCCTACAGTTGAGTGTGATGATATTCTGCACAGATACGTGTTAGAATCACTGAATCAAAGAGCAGTTTGAGTTGGAAGAGAGCTCTTGATGTCCCTTGATAAAACTCCTTGCTTGAAGCAGGGTCAGTTTAGATCAGGTTGCTCAGGCTCTTGTCCAGTTGAGTTTTAAATATCTCTCTCCAGTTCTCTACATGACAGAGACAGACACTTAACCTCTTATTTGGACTTGCTACATAGTTTGTCCGTTGCTGTGCCTGCTGATGTTGTTAGTGACAGCGTTATGCCTTTGACTGGGAAGAATATTTCAGGTTTGTCAACACCCCATGTGTTGGAGCAAAGATGGCTAGCACACGATGAGCAGACCCTGGCAAGATGGACCTCTCTCATCTCGGATGCTATCAAGGACGTTTTGACTGGGACGTTACCCTTTATCTCGCTTTCTCAGGGAGGCAGCCACATTCTTGGTTGTTGAGTGGCAGTTTTAATGAGGGGGTTACTCTCTGATGGCAACATTATATTTTAGACTTGGAATGCTCCAAGTGCCTCCAAAACTCTAAGGTAGCTATGGAAACATATGAAGTTCTTTGTGGGAAGCTTATTCCTGACCTGCAGCAGCAACATGCCATCATCAGTGTCTTTCTGCCATGGACAAGAAGTGGCATAGGGAGGCTGTCCGCCCAAGTCGGTTTGGAGAGAGAAAGTTCCCTGCCAGGTAACTCAGAGGAAAGGTAAACAAGACCCTTATGCCAACTGTCCGTGTCTATGCATTGCTGTGCTCTTGGGCTCTCTGAAGCAGTAAGGATGTCTTCCCACTGTGCATGTAAGACACTAAGAGACACTTTCCCCCAGATTTCCCAGTGCTAGGGCTTACAATTACGTGAATTAGTAGAGGCAACACCCCCCAATCATAGTTGATCAGTGAGGAGATTCACGAGTGCTATGACCATGTGCCTGTCCACTTCTTGGGGCTTTCACCACCATGGTTACCACCATCTGGAGACTACTCCTGTGGGTTGTTGCACAACTGGGTCCTGCGGTGTCTGGAGATGTTGAGATACAGATGTATCTCTTGGACTCTGGCACCTCTGTATAGGGCTTGGCCTGAGCGCATGGAATCATAGCCATACTGGATAGTTACTTCTATATCCGTGTTGTTGTGCATATTTTGGGAATACTGAAACTTCCCTCAAATTCCAGCTTCTTTCTTTGGCCTCAGATGATATTTTCTGAATTTGAACTGGTGAAACTGTGAGTGTTGATCTCCTCTTGACCCCAGCTGTCACTTCTTTAAATGCTGTTTAGCACCATCCTATTCAGCAATGGACACAACCGAGATGGCTGCCTCACAATCTAACACAGGAATGTTTTGCAGCATGTTGCCAAGGTTAAGGCATGTTGTTTTGGTCTATAGCATGAGAATCAGGAAGGGTACACAAGGCCATGAAGCCTGCAGGCTGAAGAAGCCAGATCTGCCAGGATTTATTTTTATATTTTATATAGGAACAAAATCCTGGCATGCACTATTTTCCAGTACATGCTTGCAAATTTTTTTCACAAAGGAGCTGTTTAGACTCCTGCCCTTCCAACACCACCTCCGATGGGATCTTCAGTGATAAGTAACATGTATGTAGCCAGGAAGATTGGAGGACTAAGACCTGAGTGTGAAACATGGGACATAGCAATGCAACAGTACGGATACAACAGTATTTGGAATTCTACAAGGGCCAGAACTCCTCTATACTCAATGTGCTTCTAACAAGCACAGAAAATACAGACCCTGTCACATAAGTATCTGAGACAAGAGCTGAGAGAAAGGTACGAATAGATGTGGAAAGAGAACAGAACTGTGACTCAGTATTAACCAGCATAACAAACATGCGAGCTACTTCCCTCATCATGTAAGAGACTGATGAAAATTTCCTAGTATTGGATTCACAGAGCAGTACACAGAGAGCATCCTGTGTGAGACAGTAATGCAGAGACTTTTTTGGAGGAAGACAAGTGAGCATTTCAAGCTGCTATCAGTGTAGAAGCACTGGCCAATAAATAAAAAAAATTTGAGAACTTGTCTTCAGGGGCATGATCTGTTCTGGCAGAAAAAGAGCACTTCAGATGAAAAAGTAATAGTAGCAACACATGTCAGTGATAAATACAAGACACGGGGAATGGAGAAGGACTGAGCTGTGAAGGACCAGCAAAATAAATGTTTGTGTTTATGCTATGAAAAAAGAACATAAAAATTATTTAAAGGGACTTGGAGAAGACAGAAAAACACTTTCCTGATTTCAAGTGGTTAACTTCAACGTTTACTGAATATTAGTCCAGGACACCCCATCTCCCTTTATAGGAACCATTAGTACAGTGAATTGTTGTCAAAATCCAGCATCTAATACCAAAAGGGTTAACTTATCTGCTTAAACCAACAAATAAATCATCCTACAAGAAGATCTTTCAACTACTGGTTTTTTGGAATGACTTCCAATAATATTAATGGCATGAGTTCTTTCAACTTGAGTCTTTTGGAAGAGCTCCCAATAAAGTTAATGACACAAAGCTCTTTCAACTTGTGTCTTTTGGAATGTGTCCCTGTAATATTAATGTCATTCCCTCAGCTCATTCATCATTGTAACATCTTAGTAATTACACATTCATTTTCCTATATATTGAACTACCTTTCTTTGTAATAAATTAACATTTTAGGCAATTAAACAGCATTTTGATCTAAACTATATTAAATATTAATATATGCAGTGTTTACAACCAAGCACAGAGAACTGAATTAGTAAAACAAAAATTACACTAAACTGGAAATACTGAAATGTTCAGATGCAATATGTGCTTTAATGAGCAACTCTATTATAGGATGAATTCAGGTATGCAGAAAGTAACGCAAAGAAGACTTGTTTTATAACTTACCCAGTAGAGTTGTCAAGCTAATCGACATAACAAAATGGTCTGACTCCTTTGTGTGTCTACGTGGAAAAGAGTAATAAAAAGACAATTTATCTTTTGACCTTTTTAAAGTGCCTGTCTCTGAAAAGCCTACATCGTTATGAGGTGTAGTTATTCTTGATGTACTGTTTCATGCTACAATGAAGCTGAGTCTTTTGGGCTCATCCAGACTGAGTTGGATCTGTAGGTTACTGTGGACAATAGTAACTTGCCTCTTGACATTCTCATCTTTACACTACATCTACTGAGAATAGAGTGTCTATCTGGATCATGCTTAGGATTTTAATGAAATGAAATACCACCAACTGACGCAGGCCAGGTTTCTCCTAACAGTCCCCACCCCCTCCCTTTTTTTTTTTTTTTTTTTTTTTTTTCCTAGAAATGCCGGATGCTCAGAAATTTGAAACAAATGCAAAGGAAGACATGTGGATGGAAACATACATCCAGGCTGTATGCCATATGTTGTTTTGTTGTTGTTGTTTTCTCATCTGTTTCATCCTTCTTTCTCTCACTATTGCTGACCTCTAGGAAAAAAGAAAAAGGAAAAAAAGAAATACCTGTGTATCCTGCTCAGAAATAAAATAACAGCCTCAGGTGGCTCCTAAGTGGAGATAAAGAGAGAAACATCCTTTCTGTGAAATTTCTGAACTGTCAGAGAGTTCTCATATTGCAGAGACAGGAATGCCAGCTTTGTGACAAGAAAACATCTGAGTATAAACCTTTCTAGACACAAGTGCTGTTGCCAGCACTTGGTTTCCTTGTCATGCCACAATGCTGTAATACTAAAAAGTTAAATAAACTGAAATGCTAAAAAGTTAAATGGTATTGTAATTTAAGAGGTTCATAGCTCATTCAAGAATAGATACTCTGGAACATTTTCCACGTATATACCTAATAAATGATACATCTTTAAAACATGCAAACCATTAAGTACCAAATACCAGACACTTATCTGCTCTTGACAGGTATCACTTCACTACCTCAGACCTTAGAGCAGTTGAACAGCAGACTCCTTTTCTTCATGTCTTCTGTTTGAGGGAATACAGACTTGATGGTCTGATTGTCAGCTGCTTGTCTAGACTTAATTGTTTTTACAAGCTATATGTAATTCAGAGGTGTGGACTTCTGAATAAGATATTTTACTAGTAGGAAGGGTTGGATTGTTTAGGAACATGGAAAAGACATGTAGGGCTTTTAACCCTGAGGTCATTGGTTTGAGCTTGGTCCAGCCTGATAAGAAACAAAAAAACATTAAGTCTGTATGTTCTCATGCAACTCTTCCAAACAAGCATTTCCTAAAGTATAAGAGGGAGTTCATTGCTGTTGCTTTTCTTTCTTTTTCCTGCTCTCTCTTCTGAGTTCAGACATAAACACGCTGCCTGGTATGATGATCTGCTTCTGCTTTTAGAAGAAATGCAGCGGCATTTTTAATTAGATTTTTCTTCCGTAGAAAGAATGTTCTGCTTCCTACATACATATTGTATATGAATAGTACTTTATGATTATCCAGTTGACTTCACTAATATATTTAAACGGAGTCTCAGCTAGATATTTTTCATCATGAACGGCCTTTTGTCCAGGCCATATGCTCTGTATTTATTTCACATAGATTCAGGCACCTAGTCAAATCACATAATTTAAAGGAGGTTTTCCCTAAACTCTATCATCCTGGAAGAGAGAGAAAGCACTAGCAGAGCATGCTTGAGCTTCTTATGCTTCTTACCTTCTCTGCAATAACAATGCATTTCTTTAATTTGCTTAATACATTTTGAGAAAGGGTATAATTTGGGATTATGCTTGGGTGTAGAAAGGTGCTCTCAGTGTCAAATTAGAATGTTCACACTGGGGTTTGAGATGTATTCAGCTGGATTTAGGCTGGTCTCAGATTGCCTAAGATCCCTGTAGAGTGAATGATGCTACAGTGATAACTGTCCTTATCTCTTCTACTGTTATTCTGGATAAGATGTTTTATTTTTGACATCTATTGCACTATGAATGTTGCTTTTACTGTTTTTAACAGTAGGCCATTTTTTAATATATACCTAAGGGTATTAAATGGTTGCTACCACAGTGACTATATTGTGTACACCCCTTGTTTCTGAAATAAATACATTACACAGGTCCCATTTTAGAAAAAACTGTTCTTCCTCCTGCTGAACATCAGTTAGACCTTCTTTCACCAGAAGTCATCACTGCTTTGATCAGGGTCCTGCTTAACTTTGAACCTGTTTTTCCCAGCTGACACCCAAAATATCAGTATGTGGGATGAACCGCTACTCAAACTGTTTGTGAGCCCTAATCCAAGTAAAGTAATTGAGGAAGAAGTGCTCTATTCCTAAAACCACGTGAAGGCATTAGTTTTATACTCCATAGAAATGCCTGTAGCATTCAGCTGGCCTCCTTTTGTCATTTTAGCAGCTGAGTGGAGGGGAAGAAGAATGGGGAGGAGAATACGTCCCTTAGTGTTCGAGCAGTCAAGTGAATGGGGTGTGTGTTACTTCCAACTGTTACCAACAATAGGGTAGTGTTGATGTTACCAGAGTCTGGGATGTTTTCAGAGAGCTGAACATGACATTTTATTTGCAGCAGCAGAAATACATTATTTGAATGTCTAGTACTTTCCCACATAGTAAATATTGCTGATACAAAGAGGAAATAACCAGCTTCTCGTGGGATTTGCACTGGTTAATAGTTGAGCATTCAAATAAATTTTGTGAGCTTTCCAGCATTGGTGGTGCACTGCTGGCATTGTATGCAGCTGTGGGAAAGCAGGGGTGGGCTTGAACTGAGCATGGGAGAATGGTGTCAAAAGCCTTGTCTGTGTAGTAGCCTTAAGCTATTTTATAAGTCAGTTACAGTGCTGCTTTAGACAATTGTAGTCTGTGTCTGTACCTGTCATGGTTTGGTCATAGACACTGAAGCTGTATTTGAGCCATATTTTCACCCTGATCACAGTATTGAGCAGTTATTGCATTATAAAACATTACTTCTGTGTGCATAAGCATTCAACTTTATATCTCTATAGATGGGATAGCAAGTTGTTCAGACTGATTGCTGTTTATATTTGAGGTGATCTCCTATGTATAGTGTTTCAAATGCTCTTTTCGTAATGGAGTCGTCATCCCCTCTATCCTCACATGGAAGTACCGTGTTGAGTATACAACAGGTAAGCCGTTGCCAAGTTACATTTTTCAGCTGGAACTGGCTGCCAACACTCACTTCTGAGAACTGTCAGCAGTAGCTCTCAGTCGTAAAATAATCTCTGCATACATGTAAGGGCATAGGAATGGTTCAGACAAAGAGTGTCTCTAGCACAGTACCCTGTCGTAGCAGTGTCTGTATGTGGACATGGAAAGAAGGGAAAAAACAGGGCGAGTTGTTGCTCGTTCCTAATATCCTTTCTATGATGAAGGCATCAAAGTTGTACACAGTATTTATCCAAGGTGTAGGTGAACGACGCATTTGAACAATGGCATAGCGATGTTTTCTGTTCTGTTTGGTATTCTTTTCCTAACATTTCCTAATATTCTACCTGGTTTGTGAGCGCTGAGTTGGTGCTTTCACAGCACTGTCTAGCCTAGCCCCAAGATCTTTCCCCAGAGTATATCAGCTCATTTTATATGTAATCACCTTTTCATGTGTGACACTAGGTCTGTTTTTCCAAATGGTTTCCCCCATGACTTCGCATTTATCTACGTTGAATTCCACCTGACATTTTACTGCTGTTTAAGGTGCTTCTGTGGTTCTTTACACTTTGCTTTTGCTTACACTATCTTGAATGACTTCATATCATCCACAGGCTTCACCACCACACTGTTGGTTCTCTTTGCCAGGCTACTTACAAACATCTTGAACTGCACACGCATGACACAAGGGGTAATGGCTTTAAATTGAAAGAGGGAGGATTTAGAGTAGATATAAGGAAGAAATTTTTTAAGCTGAGGGTGGTGAAACACTGGAACAGGTTGCCCAGAGAGGTGGTAGATGCCCCATCCCTGGAAACATTCAAGGTGAGGCTGGACAGAGCTCTGAGCAACTTGATCTAGTTGAAGATGTCCCTGCTCATTGCACGGTAAGTTGGACTAGATGACCTTTAAAGGTCCCTTCCAACCCAAACTATTCTATTCTATTCTATTCTATTCTATTCTATTCTATTCTATTCTATTCTATTCTATATGATGCAATTTGTGCCAGCTTTGAGACTGTTACACTCCTTGAATTGAGGAGGTCACTCAAACCAATCAGGTATCTGGAAGAAATTTGCTTGTAGGGAGAGAGAGTCCCCTAACTACTTGTTCCCTGTGAACTAGACCAGTAGACCTGCACTGCACTGGGCTTGATATAGGGGATTTAAATGCTTCCTGAATATCCGTATGCTTTTTTCTTTTTTTAATTGTACTTACACATTACAGATTTGTTTTTTCACTGTTGAAATTGTCTTGAAAGGTTCCTGTCCACTCACAAACGCTTGAAACCACACTCCAGCTTTTTCCAAAGTCACAATAGCTGCATTTGGCAGGGGTAGGACTTTTTTTCTTTTCTTTTTTTTTTTTTTTTTTTTTTTTTTTTTAACTTGGGTCACTGTAGAGACCTGGCACATCCCTGTGATGTTTCCGGAGCACAGCATATGGTGGAAAACTACAAGCAGGCGTGGGAACAGGTGATAGAAGGGGATGGGACTTTTCAGGAATTAATTTTATTACCAAATGAAATGGAACATGTAAGTAGAGCTCTGTGAAAAAGATATGTTAGATACTGTTTCCTGGATAAGCTGTACTTAAGCAATGTTAACTTTAAGCTTCAGCATTCAGATACTCTGAAGATGTCTTAAGCTGAGAACTCTTGACTTTCAAGAATTCACAGAGGTTTTTTTAGGATTGACACATTGACGCAATGTGCAGCACTGGTTCCCAGGTTGCGAACTCCCATTTTATGTATGTGTCTCTTCGGTTTTCATCATCCCTTTATGAAATTCTAAACCAACAGAAATTTTCACATAAAGCTGAGTGACTCATTGGGCTGTAATGGAAAGATCTACAACTTCCTGCCCCGAGCAACAGCACTGGACAGTCGCCTGTGATTCAGACTGGGCGTGGTCCCAAATTTCATCAAAAGCATTGCTAGAATTGTAAAAAGTGGCAAGTCATTGTGGGTGCGTGGACCCTGCCAAAGGCAGCAGGGAGGAAGCTGGGGCTCCGTTAGTGTCGAGTCAGCCTGGCTTTGCTGTCATCAGTGGAGCAATCCGATTTTACACCAGCTGACAGCCTCATCACGGATATCAGATTGCAGACCCGAATGCAATAGGATTAGAAGCGATCGCTGTAGGTTACTGCTTTGTGTGGGACGACTTGGGGGGCTCAGCAACAGATATGCATGGGTAGCATGGAAAGAACTAGGCAGTGGAGACAAAAAGTGAAAACATCGACTAGGCAAAACGGTGATCGTATCGAATTATCAACATAATATATCTGCATATTACTGAGTTTTACTTTCATTTGTTAAACAGCAGTTTGTTTTATAAAAGTGTTGTTTGGCATGCAGGAATATTCACTGTCTCGTTGGCTGATTTGATTCTTTGCAGGGAGAGATTATTCTGTCTGCCTTTTTGAAATTCATTTTCTATTTAGTATGGAAACAGTCACCCTGGATCCGGGTTAATCCATCTTCTGGTTGGACATGATGGAGATCTGAATGAACTGGAAAAAAGACAAATTGCACCGGGCATGTAACAAGCCCCTCTTCTTTCTGTTAAACCTCTGTTAATAACGTGTGAAAGAGTGACAACAAAGAGCTTCTGTCCGCTTTATAAAAGACCCTTAAGGGCAGAGGCAGGCTGTAAGAAACTATTCTTTTGCTAATGATAGCTGAACTACTGAGAAAGCTCAGTGTTAAAAATCCACGACAAGGATCTTGTACATGGAAAGGAAGTATTTCCTTGGATGACTTTCTAATGACTGTCAAACATTTGCAGCCATCAGACAAAAGGAAGCATTGTCATGACAAGACACAAGCAACCTAGTGCTAGTGCTGTGGTTACATCTGCCAGTTGGGTAGCTCTGAGCTGTAAGCACTCGAGTGGTCCCATACACAAATTAAAAATTGACTCCTGAGTCTGTATTTCCCTTACTTCACTCTTCCTGCTTGTTTCTTTCATTTTTTTTTCTACTTTTTTTTCCCCAAGGGTAACTTGATGGATCATGATTTCACTATAAATGTCTTAGAGCCTTTCAACTGCATATAACTCTTGGGTTTTTTTCTTTTGTTTTGTGGTTTTTTTTTTTTCCAGAGATCTATAAAAGTCTTTTTCATACCAGTAAATTTGTTGGCTTTTTCAACATCCTTAGGTTTCTATGTCACCATAACTCTTTCCTTAGCTCAAACCATACCCGTTAATGTATGTACTATATGTAAAACTTAGTGGCTTAAAGAATAGTCTTGCTCAAACACAGCTATACATTTTTGATGTGATTCAAAGGTTTATGTCATTTCCAGTGCTTTGTATTCAAGCGTATAGTTTACAAGTGGGAATTTAGTCCTAGGCATATAGGTTTTACACTTTAAGAAAAGTCCACAAAAAAACTGACCCCCCTCTATATAGTTGTAACTTTAATATTTTGGTGGGTTTTCTCAAATACGAGGCAGAAAAAGAACAAAAAGCATTCATGGTTCAATAATTACATCATATATAGCAAAACAACCTCATTACATAGTCCACAACTGAACTCTAGTAATAGTAATTTTTTTAGTAATCATATTTTGCCAATAACATGGAGAATTAATAGCTAAATAGTGAGGAGGAAAAACCATTCATGCAGCTCCTATTGCAAGCTAGATGCAAACAGCTGGTATACACTTTCTTTTTCAGCACTGTGATAGCAACAAGGGACTGATTTTGGGGGGTGGCTTGTCTGTAACAAGAGACAGCTTAGAAATGAGACAGTACAGAAGCATGTAAACATGTAATAGGGGAATAATAGTGTGTTTGCTAGTGGAGCTTGCCAGGTTGTATCCCCAAAATACTTTTTGCTGAAAGCTATTTGTGCATTAAGATTTATTTTTGTTTGATTGCTTTTTTGCCCTGGCATAACTATATCAATAAGACTTTGTGGGCAAAATTTTAAGTATGGATCTGGTCTATGATAGAAAGTTTTTCTGTCAACATGATCTCTCAGCTGAGCTGGGGAAAAAAAATCACACACCCTAAACTCATATATCTGTCCACACAAAATACGGCTCTAATTTTGGCTTACCTAGAGTCATTAAAATAGGTGTGGTAGACA
This sequence comes from Numenius arquata, assembly GCF_964106895.1. Lineage (NCBI taxonomy): Eukaryota > Metazoa > Chordata > Aves > Charadriiformes > Scolopacidae > Numenius > Numenius arquata. The sequence goes on along the minus strand of NC_133576.1, from coordinate 94,292,940 downwards.
CACTGGTGGAAAAACTCCTTTAGTATCTTGTTTTGTTAAAATAGCTCTGCCAGAAGAGCAAATTCACAGAATCTCTTTAGTGGAGAGAAACAGGTTTATAATACAGCTAATTATGAAGCATTCACTGTAGGAAAATTGAATATAGGCTATATTACTAGTTAAGGATATGTGACTTGAAAAGCAACATTCCCAAAAGCACTACGGAGTTCCAGTGAACACCAAATTATCTATGAGCTCCTCACATACTGCTGTGATTAAAAGAGCTAATGCGATCCTTGAACATATGGACTGTGAACTACAAAATTAGAGATTTGCATCAGACACTGAAGAAATGATGAAGTTCTACCAGAGCTAGAATAATATGTATAATAGTAAGGATGATTAATCATAGAAAAAAACCTTACGAAGGATGTGATGATATTTCCATAATTCAAAATATGTACACAAGAACAGTTGTTTTCACCTAAAATATGTATTCTAGTTCAACAGAAAAAAAGTCATGACCTTCTCATGCAAGTCAAACATGCGTGTTATGCTCATTGCATCTAGCCTTAGAAATGGAACTGAACACCAGCACTGAACTACCTACTTTCCAGGCTTTAAAGGTTCCTCTTACAGTTTTCAAAAAATCCAGTGAAGAATGAGATATATCTGCCTTAATTATAGATGGCTAAAAATTAGACCTGTAAGTCTGAGTTAGCCATTCAAGTTTCCCAGTGTGATCAATAGAGAGAAATAAGCATCAGAAGAAGGCTGTTCATCTCAGCTGAAAATATACATCTATATACATGCCTTCTGGACGTGACTCTTCTTTTACTGTAAAGGCAACCTGAAGGATTAGCTTCCAATTTTTAGGCAAGTTCATTAAGGCAGATGAATTCCTTCAGAGGTGTAGATTTGTCAGAGTGAAGGGCTTCAAGATTTTACATCTTAAATATTTACATTACTTTAGATTTTTTTTATAGGATACAAGATCTTACCCTCTCATCAATAAGGAAGATACACAAAGATGTATTTTTTCATAGTAACTTGCACTGATTGCTACTATTCACCTTCTATTGCAGCAGTACCTACATCACAAACCTTCACTCATAATTTTCTCTCTCAGTGACACAGACAGTGAGGATTAAAGACTTGATTTAAATCCCATTACAATGGGAGAGACTTGCATTGACTTTAATGGGATTTAGATTGAGTGCAGAGGAGGCTGATTGCTGAACTGCTGTCAGGTTTGAAGTACAGAGGGTATTAAAGGGCAAACAAATAATGCTTCTGTTAAATGTTAAGTACCCATTCTTCAGAGAGGCTTGCCAAACTGGTCATTCAGTCTCATTCAGGATGACTAAAGTAACTCAGTGAGCAATAAACAAAATTAGGAATATAATTGCTAGTTGTCTTCATGTCTTCTAATCTTTGTTACATTCCAATAAAGTAAGATAGTGTTTAAGACATGATGTGTTTACTAGATACCATTAACAATTTATTTTATAAGGTACTTTTTGCCATCTGATACTGTCAAGGAATGTCTGTCTTCCACTGATGCATTCTTTGATCAATTTACGGGCCAATGAGAACATGAAGGGTTCTATTAAGCCTACCAGTTGTGACAGTACCTAAGTGACTCCCGTAGACTGCAAGCACCTATATATCTGGAAAATCCTTAGATACCTGCATGAAATGAAGAGAAACCCCATTGGAGTTGATAGGTCCCTATGCTCCTTTGAGCATATGAACAACATAGAGTTTGGTTTATTATGTGGCTGGAGAGAGGACACGGCTCTCATGAAACAGGGATTTGGAGCTTTGTTTTTCAAGTCCTTCTTTTCATAAAGAGCTTTGAATCCATAGTTGCCATTTGATACAATCACTGTCAAAGTAAAGATGCAGGGACAGTCTTCATTTGCTGTTAAAGCTGAATCACTGTGCAGGGATGAAGGTAAGAGGCAATGGCACAAACAGATATATCAGGAAACACTTTGATGCTACTGAGGGTGGCTGAGCACTGAAACAGATTGCCCATAGTGGTTGTTGAGTCTCCCCCGTTGGCAATATTTAAAAGCCATCTGGACATGGTCCTGGGCAACTGACTGTAGGTGGCCTTACTTGAACAGGGGCAGTAGACTAGATGACCTCGAGAGACACTTCCAACCTCAACCGTTCTGTGATGAAAGACAAAGTCTGTGGACTAATGGGGTGTCAACCAGGTCCCTGATTCTGAATCCTTGTGAGAAGAGAAATTTGTGGAAGGAGGGCACCCTGTCTTCAGCTCTGTTCAGCTGGGACTGCTCAACCACTTTTTATTAATAAACTATGGGATTGCACCAGTGCTTGATGCATGGACTACAACAAAAACTCCCCTGGGGAGTCCTTGTGTCCCTGATACAAGGGACACAAGGGAATAGCAAGGTGTTTTCTTTCCTGTACCGTCTCTGGCTGCATGTGGTCCTTTCTGCACAGTGGTCCAGCTTCAACATGGAGAACAGAAGGCACGATCTTCTCTGGCTATGTGACGGTCTGTTGGGAAGTGGAGAATTGCTCATTTTGTCTCTGTTCTCTTAGACTAAGATACTTCACATTATCTTCCTGTGTTATGCTGCACATGAATGGTATCTCACTGACTTTTCTGGGATTGATTTGTAGTGTGCTATCAGATATTATCAGTTCCCCTGATCAATTAAGGTTATACCTCAGTTAAATTGGACCATGAGCTATTTCCTAGTTCTGAAGACTAACTAGTGGCAGAGATAGTCCAGCATCCAAACTGCTTAGAGTTAGCCTTACTCTACAGATTTGTCTTGAAGAGAGGTAGTATGAGCAACTCAAAATACGTCCAGGAAAGCTAATGAATAGGTAGTAATAAAAGGCTATCATTAAGAGGTCTAGTGTTTGGCCCCACTCTCTGTTAAATGTTTTTGTAGAGGCCCAAGATATTAAAACCCCCAGACAAATTTTGGAAAATCTTCTAAGTGCAGAAGAACAAATAGACATGAGTAAAAAGACAGAAATCCCAGTTGCAAGGCAATCTTTCACATGACATTCAGGTAGACTCAATCTTATTCACAGTTTATTTTAAGAAAAGTAAAAGACTGTCCATCAACGATCTTATATTTGTAGATATCCATGCATTGATGCATCTTTGCTGCCTCTGCCAGATTAAAAATCTGAATTTAGAACTAATTCCTAGCCTGCCTCACAAGTTCCAGCTTAATGAATTTGCACTCTTATTCATGCACAACAAGAAATACAAATAGCAATCCAAAATAATTTGATTTCTGAGTTAAATACTTCTGACTGACTTGCAATGACCTTACCCTCCTAGTTCTAAATAAAGACTTGAATGGACACTATTTAGTCACAGAAAACAAACCCAGCTTTTTCGTGATGACTTTTGTAATGTGTTGATGAGGCATTTTCTTTCTGGTGAAGAAAGATAGATTTCATTGGGGTTTTTTTCTTTACATTCAGGGCTTTGCATAATTTAGCAAGAAAAGGAAATCATGAATGCACTCAGTACTCATGCTAGCTGGTGTCTGTTTCATGTGAAATGCAGACTTTGGAACAGGAAGAGAATCCAGCTTCCCATATTTGTGAGTGAGTGCCCTAATTGCTGGCAAAGAATAATCAGATTTCTGCCTGTACTTCAGACTAATCAATCCTGGCTGCATTTTTAATTTTTGTATAGCGGCACAGATGAACAGCAGGGAGGGATAATCTTTGTTTCTTGACACCAGCAGCCTGCAGCCTGATGTCTGATATACTTTTTAGAGGTGAGAAAAAGCAAACTGGCATTTAAAAACAGCTCCCCTCCCCTACATTCTACCCCCCCCTTTCCCCGCCCCCTCCCCCCCTGGCTCCCTCCCTGCTTTTTGGAAGGTGTTATATATCTGTTCAGCTACTCTATAAAGGGCTGGAAAGGAATAAGACAGTGAATAACCTTTTTTTTTTTAATAGTAAACACCTTTTTTGCATAACAATTACCCTGGTTTTGAATTTTAGAAGGAAGATGGTCAAGACTGCTGTATTCTTTGTGGAGTTTATGCCTTAGAAGTGTGTTATGTGTGCAGAGAGTCTACCTGCCAAACTGGGCTTCTTGGAAAACAGGCATGATTTAAAATCCCATTTATGTATAAACATGAGATATATGCTGGGCTGCTCAGCTGTGCCAAAATGGTAGCAATCTTGTGCATGCTTAGAAGCAGACTATCACAGGAGATTCACTGGTACAGATGTGGGACTGTATCCAAACTGTCACTACCAACATCGACTGGTTAGGTTGGTCAATAAGTGGTTTGGGGAAGATGTAGGGGAATTGACCCAGAGACCTCAGGGATGTTTCTCACCACCCACCACATCAAGCACATCAACTATGGCACACAAAAAGAGACACTGGGGTGAACTGGCAGAGTGTAGGACGCTTCAAATTATTCTAGTCACCTGTGTTTAGGCAATTGAAAACCACCACTTGGGCTTTAGCATGTCTGATATCTGGTTAGAGTACCCATTATTGTATCTGTTTTGTTCCTGATTTCTAGCATAGCTCGAAGTACCAAGTTATGTTATGTGTACAAACATAATATTTGTAGGTATACATCCCATGGGTCTAGGTTTGGCTCTTAGTCCTTGGTCTTGTAAGGTATTTTCACAGCTTCCTAAGACTAATGGTTTAAAAAGTCCTGATTTTAATCCAATTATTCCCATGTCTAAAATGATTCATGTTCTTATGGCTTCCTACAACAAAACATAGGCCTGGTCTGACTTGTTCTTCCTCTTTCAATTTTTCTTTTAAGTATCCTAGATGATGGTTGACACTAGAACCAGGAACCCAGACACATTGACATCAAAAGCAATTGTAATATGTATGTGGCAACAAGGGTGGGGGGCAGAGTGGAAGGAAGAGGAGCACTTTGAAGATGTCATGATAACTCGGGCATGTTTAGATTCAGCAAGTAGGTGTGCCTTTTTCTGTATCCTGCTCATCTGCAGAGTAGGATGTTTGAAGAGAGGGAAAAATGAAATGTTATTTCCAGTAAAGGGGAGGAGACTTAACAATGGTGAAATCATTATGAAAAAACAAACAGTGGAGAGAACATTGGGATTTTTAACCAGGGAATAACTGAAAAAAAGTGTACGCATTTGAAATGAAGAGGAAAATTTCTGAATTTAACTGTTTTCCAAAGCAGATATTTATAATTTCTGTGTGGCTGAATTTTATAAAAGCTGTTACAATAAATATAGGGCTTGTACTGAATTATATTGTCCCCTCTCAGCTTGGGTTTTTGTCAGAAATGTGATTGAAATTAACTGGAAATTTAACTTATATTTGCAAATACAAAACCTGGTTGGCTGTTGTTTAATTGGTAACAGATAGATCAGGACCGTTGCCATCTCATGAGATTTTTGGCAGAGGCATCTCACAGGCCCCATGTGCTGAGGTGGTCTCTGGTATACCACAGAACCAAACCCAGGACGATCAATGAATAAGTCTCCTCCAACATTTGCCTACCATGACAGCCCTCATAGTCCTAATAAACTGAGACCCAGACCACTCATGGAGAAGGTGCACCACCAAGGGTTTGATAAAGACTCTATGTCATGTCTGGTAAGAGTATGGAAGAAGCCGTTTCCCAAGTGGATCTCAACCACAAAATTGGTAGCGATGGTCAATAGGACACAGCACTTAGTGACACATTTTTAACAATAGGATGATGGCATGTTAAAGGCCAGGAACTGTGATTTTGTACAGTGACAAGGTCCACCTGCCATTGTGCAGAGAGTTTCGTCCAGCTCTACTTTTTTTCAAACCGTCCAAGCCTGCTGGCAGGGTAATGACAACCAGAAGTTGCCGCTATCACTGCTGGAGTAGTTGAGCTCTTAGCTCCAGCAGTATGGATATCCAGTAGGACGACAAGGAGGGGATACAACTAGTTCAAGACCAGTTGGTAACTGTAAGAGTCATTTTTAGTTTGCAGATGTTTTCAGGGTTTTATCCTGTGATTCTACTTTTTTTTTTTTTTCTGAAAATTGAGAGTTTATCTTATAATCCAGATTAGGAATCTGTAACTTCAATATTTTACCCTTGTCTGAGATGATCTCAACTCCTGCCACTCATCTGGCCTAAAAACTATGTTTGGAATTATTCTCATAACATATTGTTCTCCCAGGTGAATTACTATTGAAGTGTTTAATAGAAAATGAAACAATGTCAAGAAGAGACATTGAAAGAAACTATGAGAACACCTCAAGTATCTAGACGTATATAAGGTATTTAAAATATCAAAATAGATTTAAAATTATTTATCCAACTATTACACATATACATATGTATATAAATTTGTGTGTTGCAGCTGGTGGTTCTGGGACACAACTTGAAAAACGTTCACTTTGGTTCATGCCAGATTAACCTTTCCTAACTTTGCTTGAAGTATGGCCAGTTTGAGCTTGTGCTGAAGACATAAATTTACTGAGTTGCAGTGGTCTATTTCCCTCCAGCTGTTTGTTACCACTTTTATACCATTTCCTGCCCTATATCCAGCCAGTAAAGTGATTTGTGAGTACTCCCTAGCTCATTTCAGGAAGAATTACTTGCCCTGATTTCTTTAGTTTAAGCGGCTTACCTGGTTTACTTTGTCTGAAGTGGGTTAGGAAATGCTAATATAAACTGTTCTTCTAGCAGAATTGTAGAAATGCTAAAATCTTCACAGTGCCTTCCGTAGCAAGCCCTCACTCAAAGGCGCAGGGCAGGGCAGTGATCTCCAGGGACAACTCCTCAAAGCACAAGAGGGCCATCCGGATGTGCAGGAAACAGCAGGTGTGGCAGGCGGCCAGCTTGGCTGAACAGGGAGCTCCTGACTGAGCTCACACACAAAGTGGAAATATACAGAAAGTGGAAGCGGGGATGGACCAAGGAGGAGTATGGAAAGCATTGCTTGAGCTTGAAAGGATGAAGGTAGGAAAGCCAAAGCCTGGCTGGAGTTTAAACTGATGAGTGATAGGAAAGGCAACAAGAAGAACTTCTGTAAGTACATTGGGAGCAAAAGGAAGACCAATGAGAAGGCAGATCTGCTGCTGAATGGGATGGATGCCTCGACCATGAAGGAAATAGAAAAGACAGATTGACTCAGTGTTTGTTCTGCCTTGGTTCTTACTGGCAAGGTCTGCTTGCAGGCTTCCCAAATCTCTGTGTCAGAGTCTGGGGGGAAGAAAAGTTACCCATGATAGAGGGTACTGGAATTAGAGACCACTTAAGCAAATTGGACATATACAAGACCACGGGACTGAACAGAACATACTGAAGATTGCTGAGGGAGCTGGTTTTAGTCATCGTGATGCTCCTCAGCACCATCTTTGAAAGGTGGTAGAGAATGTGGGAGGTTCCTGAAGACATGAAAAGGACAAATGACAGGTACATCTTCAGAAATTGCAAGAAAGAGGATCTGGGAGACTACAGGCCAGTCAGTCTCACCTCAGTCTATGAAAAAGTTATGGAGCAAATCCTCATGGAGACCATTTCCAGGCACATGGGGACAAGAATGTGATTTAGCAAGGGTAAATCATGCCTGACAAAGTCTGATTGATTGCCTTCTATGATAAAATGACTAGCTGTGCGGACAAAGGGAGAGCCATGGGTGTCCATGAATCCTGAAAAAAGGGGAACAGAGCTACTGGCATGTAGCCAAGAGGCATATGAAAAGGCAAAAGAAAAATATATCACATAACTTTTCTAAAACTATTACTGCTTTTTTTAAATACATGAAACTATTTATTAACAGATTTCATGTATCAGAAAAGATACGGGTTTTAGTTTGCTAAACTTATTATTTGGAGATGCATAAGTGCTTATGTTTCAGTTTATTCTCCATTTTTCTTATCAGCTAATTGCCAACTCACCCTAGTAGTTAGTAACAGTTATCATTATACATATTCTGTTATAAAGATCTCAGAGTTTCTGTATATGTGCATCCTTTATTTCAAAATAAAATATTCCAGGTTTAACAAAAGCAGTGGTTTTAGCTTTAACTTTAACTGCTGAAGCTGCCAATTCAAGGCATACCTCACTATAGCTGGAGGTGTGAGAAGGAAAATACAGATCACATTTCAGAAAATATGACAACATTCTAAAATCATAGTACAGAGTCTGATTTTAGTTTTGTAATTTTAGTATGATTTTAAACTTGCACCCATGTTAAAAAAAAAAAAAAAAAAAGAAACCCAACATATTTTGCCTGTATAAATAAGGCTATTGTATTTTGTGTTCCTCTTCAGTGTGAAGTTCAAGCTCCACACAAGAGCTGAGGTTAGGTAAGATGTTGACACACTGAGGGAATGAGAGCTCTGTTGCTATTAAGCAAATCATTCATCTGCCTATAGAGCAGCTGTAAGACTGCATCAGTGATATTCCTCAAACCAAATATGAGCATCTACGTCTGAGCTATTGCCCTTAAACTCCCTTCACTGCTAAATTATAAACTTTACTGTCGGAGAATAGTAGGCTTCCTCTGGTGTTCTAATATGGATCCCCAGAATAGGTAAAATGGACCTCAATCTGGTGCCTCTTTTTCCTCCACTAACTAAAAAACAAACCTAGTATGACTATCCAAAATGTAGGTATCTGTACTGCAGTTAGTGGAGGTGAATTCCACGTGGCGCATCTGGCCTCTGTCACCATGCCAGCCTGCCACGAAGCCAGTGCTGAGAAAACAAGTCGGCATGAAAGGCTGACTGGCAGAGCGCTAGTGTCACACACATCAAAAAGACAACTGGGATTTGTAACCCTTGAAATTACGTTTGCAGAGGTGTTGCAGGAAACGTACATGCTGGCAGCCTAGGTATGTGGAGCCAAGAAAAAGAATGGAATGATACCGAGCCCTTTCCTGGGATCAGACAGCAAGGTAATTTGTAGCCTTCAGCTATGTGTCCAAACATGCACACTAAAAACGTCTTCTTACCACAAACAGAATAAAACCAAAACCAATACTGTATGAGAGACTTTTTTTTAGTTTTTTGTTGCTTCCTCTCACTGCCTCAAAGCAGGCAATAAATCTGAATAATAAAGTTGCCATTTTTTTCTTCCAGAGGTGAAAACATATTTTAAGCATGCACAAATAATAAATTTTATTAAAAAGACTACCAAGGACCACAACTACTTACTAACAGAAATAAAAATTGTTTTCATGTCTGACACTGGTCTTGTGCACGCTGTTATGAAAATGTAGATGTTGAATGCTGTGGATTTGTGAGTTTAATTCATCAGTCTTAGCACAACATCCCTGTATGTCTTTGGCCGCTTACGTGATGGTGGTATTCCTGTGTGGTGATGGGGATGCTTTCACTGCTTTCTGTACAAAGCAATGGTAAGTAGATCCTTTTGAGTTTCTTTGCTCCCATTAAGCCTGTGCTGGTCCGTTGCCAGGTGGTTGGAGTGGCAGGATGCCTGATTCATCTGAGAGTCTGTGTCCCTGAGTTGCGTGCACAGTACTGTATCTTATCATCCAATTTGATACGCATAGATAGTTAGAAGACATATTGTGAAAAGAAATATGAATGATAACTAGGACCTGCTTAGAAATGTTTTACTAGATGTTGAAAAAGCTACAGTTCTCCAAAGAAGGCAGCTAAGAAAAGAAGCGGTCTGGTTGTAAGAGAAATCAGGGCAGAACAAATCATAAATAAGACATATTTATGAATGATATCAGTCAATAGCACAGAAGCCAGCCTATAAAGAAAATTAATGAAAGAAGATTAAGGAATGGAAGAGGAAGCCTGTAACCGTCTGCATTAAAGATAAAGTATTCTCTGAATAGATCCAAACAAATCCAATACTAACAATAATAAAGGCTAGATGACCCTAACAGGATTACAAAGGCTGACATGGAAAAGGCAAAAGCATTCCAAAAGAAACTCCAAAGAGTTTCAGTTCTATATTATAGACTGTGGAGAAAAATGAATGATATCTTCCTGCTGGGTGATCACAGAAATCAAAGAATCTCAGAATCACATGGGGTTGGAAGGGACCTCTGAAGATCATCTAGTCCAACCCCCCTGCCAAAGCAGGCCCACCTAGAGCAGGTTGCACAGGAACGTGTCCAGGCGGGTTTTCAATCTCTCCAGAGAAGGAGACTCCACCACCTCCCTGGGCAGCCTATTCCAGTGCTCTGCCACCCTTAAAGTAAAGAAGTTCCTCCTCATGTTCAGGTGGAACTTGATATATTCAAGTTTGTGCCCATTTCCTCTTGTCCTGTCCCTGGGCACCACTGAAAAAAGACTGGCCCCATCCTCTTGACACCCACCCCTTCACCCACCCTTGATCAGATCCCCCTCAGCCTTCTCTTCTCTAGACTAAAAAGACCCAAGTCCCTCAGCCTTTCCTTGCAAGGGAGATGATGATTTAATATCCTTCAGTGGTACTAAGGATGGCTAGCAGGTGCAAGACTTCGCATGATTTTAAGTTAGCAGTTCCAACAACCTTGCAAGCAAACCCGTGCCAAGATTAGTGTTGAGATTAGTATAAAGAGCCTCTGGTGTTGATTTTCAAGGAGCCTTGGAATTTCCAGAAGACTGGAGAGAAGATAACACTGTGACATTACTTTAAAATAATAAGGGATTATTAGGATAAAAAGCAGACCTGGATAATGCAGGCCTGGCAATCAGACCGCAGTATTATGCCAACTAATGGGTGAGTTTGCATGCACTGATTAATAAATATTAAAAAAGGTTAATATAATTAATTTAAATCAATGAAATAAAGAGAAATAGATCTTTGCAAACTTACTGAATATTTTGAATGAAGACCAAACATTGGTTGGAGAACTGAGAAGCTTCCGATAGAGGTTTGATTGGCACTGCATGACATCTTCAGTAACACACTAGAGAATTGCAGGTCAATGTAGCACACACTACATTGACGAAAAACTGTTTATCTTCACATGTAATTGTAAATAAGAGCGTATCTGTGTCCTGTTTGATTAACTATGTTTTCCATGAGATGCCAGAGGGATGATTTTTGGCTCTGTGTCATTGAGCATTTTTACCAATGACTGGGGAAAGGGACATAACATTTTGTCTGACATAATTTGGTGACAACATACAGATAGCAGGAGTGAAAAATTAAGAAGAGACAGATCAGTGATAAAGAGTGTCCAGGGACACCAGGTAAGCAAGAATAGACAAACAAATGACATTTCTATACAGCCAAATAGAGGGCCTAACATACAGGAACAAAAATGTAAGCCATAAAAACAGGAGAGAGGACTTTCCTGTGAAGTAATGTGTCTGAAGAGGGCATGTTATAACCCAGTATTGAGACCACAGGGACAAAAAAAGGGCAAATGTTATCCTTAGGTGTATCCACTGGACAGGAGTGGAAGGTTAAGTCATTGCTGCATTTGGCAGACAAGCAATTGCTACTGGAATAGCGTGTCCAGTTTTAGTGCTCAGAACTCATGATGGATGTGAATAATCTGGAGAAGGGTCAAAGAAAAGCCATGGGAATATTAAAGACCTGGAAAGTCTCCAGGAGTTCAATCTACTTCGCTAATCAACGTGATGACTCAAGGATAACTGGTCACAGTACACAAAAGCAGGACAAATAGCAAAGGGCTGTTTTGTCCAGCAGTCAGAGGTCTGACAAGCTCCTCTGTCAAAAAGGTGAAGCTAAAAATTCAAACAACTCAAAAAAATTCAAACACTTCTTTTTTTCTTAGCACTCCATGAAATTAGTGGCTAAACTCACTCTCTGAAGAAGTGTGGCATCACTGGCAGTTTTTAAATCTAGATTGGACATTCCTCTAAAGACAACTTTTAATTTTCAAGGGGACTACTTATCCTGAAGCAGAAATAACCCTTTTAAAATCTGTGGACTCTCATTGATGGGATCAGACTGGATAATGATATTTGAGCCGTTCGGCCCTTTATCTATGACTGTATGGGTATGTCCATTCTTCACTGTGCTCTGAGAGAGCTGGTATCTGTATCTATATGGCATGGCATAGGAATGATGCTACCTTAGATCTGATAAGCAGTGAAGCCCTGTTGTTCTGGAGATGAGTTCAGGCTAATTAAGCATGTCCTGCACAAGGGCCAGTCAATCATCTGTGGTAACGTGACTATGCTGCTTCCCTTTGTGGAGCTGGCACAACACACACCAGGGTTGTGCAGCTGTTTGATGTATGTACAGTTCAATATAGACTCTAAGCAAGTACGTTTTCGTCTAGTAAAAAATGGTTGCAATGAAGTGTTTATCTCTTTAATGAAGGTAAAGTCATTACTGTAAGTTGCCTTGTGGTATTTTAAACTGTTTTACGTATCCGGACACCAGTGATAGCTGAGACATTACAGGGTGTCTGGTTCCCTTAACATATTGGCCACACTATGACACACTATTCCTGGTTTTCTTAGCTGTTTTTTGGCTCTGATGATTGTGATGTTCCTACTTGTATCATTTAATGAGAAACATTGAACAGAGCGTTTATTGTAACATTATTTATACTGAGAAGAGGAAATAGATGACAAGAAAATGGATAACTCTTCTGTGAAAAACTGTGAAATAACAAAAATCTAATGGAGACCTTTCCACAGTTGTTTGCAATTGTTTATCATCTCAGTCAGTAGGTGAGTCACAGCACTAGAACATCTCTCACTCTTTATTTACGTCAAATAAATATTTGCAACATGCAAGTAATTATTTGCATTACTAGATCTCATCCCTGGAATTTTCCAGACACATTTTCTGATTCCATGATACTTGCATGGGGTAGGGGTGTAATCATATATTCTGCCTTAAACAAAGGTTTCCTAGATATTATAGTCACTTGGAACTTTAAAGCATTTTTCCCCAAATAAACAACCCCAATAAATAAATTTGCAATGAAAACTTAGAATTTAAATCACAGCTCTCTCCCTAAATGCAAGTGTAGAAACACTTTAATAATCTGAAAAATAAAAAGGAATTACACAAAAAGTAGAGAGGAGAGAAGGTTGAGGGTGGTTATAAAAACAGTAAAAGCATATGTGGGTTAAATCAAGGTAAGCTAAGGAAGTAATCTGTATCTAAATTTTAGGTGCCTCATGAATCAGTCTTCCAAAAGTACGTGCTTCTGCCTCTGTCTACAGCAGTTTGGTTCAGAGCAGTAGGGTGGGTTTTGAAATAAACCCCTTGACTTTCTTCACTTGCTGGGATTTGATTTGGTTCTTAGAGCAATTTCAATGGTTTCAAAGTAGATTAAATCCATCTCCATTTGAAGTGTCCTCCAATATCTGACGGGGATATTACTGTGTGAACCTATGGAGTCCACACCATCACATAGTGCCCAAAGCATATCCAACAGACATGTGGAAGTAGAATGCCACTGAGAAATCCTGTGACACCTCAAAGTGGGTTTTGTGTTATATTAAGGACTATTTGCCATGACTGCAAGGCCTGCTGTGCCTTTTAAAACCTGAGGACCATGAGCTACAGGATATAATCTACATAGGAACTGGCTGTATCAGAAACTGTTCCTTTCTGTTTTGGTTTTTTTTGTTGAAGAAATCTTTCTGTTGTAGTTTCAGCAACTGAATGAGCTGCCCATGTAGCAGCCCTGAGAAGAGATGTCCAGGGTCCCTTCCCTTCCCTGAACACAGCTCCTTTGGATGCTACTCAGTTCAGCATTGTGGATCCTGTCCCTCACATACAACCAAGAATCTATTTCTTCAGGCCCAGAGCCTCCAGTCAACTGCGGTCGAAGCAGTAGCCATGACAAGGACACCGATTGTCCTTGTTTTCTGCTTCAGAGAAAGGGAGATCCCAGAGGACAGCTCTTTGAAAGAGGTTAGCCAACTACATGGGGACAGCCACTACAGCCATAGGATTAAGTTTCCATTCCTCCCCTACTGTGTCTCACAATCGATGTTGTCCAACGTCAAGAGTGAGAAGGTAGTTTGGGCAGAAGGCACCACAGTTGCACTTAGAAACAGCATGAACAGGAACAGAAAGAAGGGTCTGTGCAAGAGACCTTGTATACGCAACGACGGTTGGGACAATGAGGTGTATGATTTACATGAGACACAAATAAGGACTGACTAGCTTAGAGGTTAGACTTTGACTTTTCCAAGACTTTTGACCTGTGCCAGGGGAGGTTTAGGACAGATATAAGGAAAAAGTTCTTCACATAAAGGGTTATCAAACATTTCACTGAATTTCACTGAATTTTTAGAATTGGAAGGGACCATAAACATCATCTAGTCCAACTTCCCTGCCGAAGCAGGATTGCCCAGAGCATGTAAGCATTGGAACAGGCTGTCCAGGGAAGCAGTGGAATCGCCACGCCTACAGGTATTTAAAGGATGGGTAGACGTGGTGCTTAGGAACATGGTTTAGTGGTGGTTTTATCAGTGTTAGACTGATGGTTGGACTTGATGCTCTCAAAGGTCCCTTCCAACCTAGGCGATTCTATGATTCTGTGATGTCCTTGTGAATACCCTAAAGAAGATTTACCTAAAAACTAATCACTATAAGGTTGTTCTAAACTCACATGGTTTTAAAGCCATCCTAAAATGGAGCTATCTCTGTCAAGCAGGTAGATTGTTTCAAGTAAGATCTCGCAAGGATCATTTGCGGAGATGGTTCTGTTCAGTACTTTTACAATTGACTTGGACTGATCATAGATAGTGTACACTTAATGAATTGCATATGAAACAGAATATGGAAGCACACTAGAAGATGGTATTAGAATTCAAAACTGTCTGGATGATTCAGAGACCAGTAAGGTAGTCTGCAGTCAACCGCATGAAACCTTGTAAAGGCTAGTGTACACTGCTACAGGGAGGAAAGAGCAGTGGGTGCTGATAGATCAGTGTGCAAAGATTATTTAACATTTTTAGCACTGTAAAAAGAGAAAAATCTCATTCTGGGACATATTGAAAGGACAGTCACATGTATGATAAATATTTTGTAGAGTTCCAGTGTGAGATAACTTTTATTTTAATATCTTTCAATATCTTTGTGTAGTAGTTTGTCAGTGTCTATTGTGTGCCTACTACAGCAAAATAAGTCACAACCTTAAGCTGCAAATCTATAATCCTGTACTACATAGAAGTCTGGTGTTGTTGTTAATGCAGTGTATATTTTAAGGAATAATTTAAAAAGCATATTAGTATAAATGAGGTGAAGGAACAGACATGCCTTGTCAGGTAGGGAGCCTTGAAGAGAAAATTCTTAATCGAAGTGGATAGTGTGTTCCCTCAACATGTTTAATTACTATTAAGGAATGCATCTGCTTATCTTCATTAACTGCATTTGACGTCTGTATATATGTATGATGTGTGCTTCACAACTTCCTTCCTGCATTTCAAGAAGCCCAGCAAAATCAAATGCTTCTGAACAACAGAATTATTGCTTCAAGGTCACTCTAAACGCATACAATTGTTAATGAGACAAAATGGGAGGAAAGTGTATACACTACCACTAGTGTCACCTTACAAATAAGAAATTCATTTGGTTTTTACCCTCCAAAAGATGCACTAGGTTCATATTATTTAATCAGGTTATAGAAAAAAAAAATTCAGAAAAATAAAATCTTGAGTGATCATGGCTTCATATTTACTATGCAATGAATTAATGCAATGAGAGACAGAATCATAACTTAATCCTTGTTGAAGGATATAAAAGGATAGACAAACCCCAGATATGCTAGTCTACAGAAAGAAGACATGCAGACTTTGAATATTTATTTTAAACTGAAAAGTAAACATACCTACCCAGTATTACCGGCAGTATACCTGACATGCATTTGCCCAAAATGAAATGAAATGAAATGAAATTAATTACTCAGTGGAATTCAACTTGTTCATCTCTCATAAAATCAACATGTCAACTACAGCATAGCTCTCCCATGGTACCCTTAAAAAAAAAATAATTACAGCCCTGAAGGACCTTTTCTAAGAAAATCCTGTCAGTTCTCTTACACATCACCACATCTCTGCCTGGCAAAGTTCCATTGACTTCAACTGTCCAACTATCCCACAAAGAAGTCAGTTTTGGTGCACTGTAAGACAAGCTTTCCAAAATGTCCACTGACTGTTGTTTTCCTAAGTTTTTCATTCTTACTCAGTGCTACATATCAAAACATCAGTTCTTCATCTATAATCTCCCAGTCTTTTTTCAGCCTAAGAAAAATGACTAATGAAAAGATTTGACCATCACTGAAACAGAAACACGTAAGGGCAAAAATGGGATCTCCGCTTTTTTCTGATGCAGTAACCTGTCTGTCTGATCATATGCCCATTCTCTGACAGTAGCAGCTTTTCTAGGTTCAGATAGGAACTACATACTTGATAGAATAGGTTACATTTGAATCACAGAATTGTTGAACTTGGCAGAGAACTTTGGACATCATCTACTCCAACACCCCACTCCAAGCAGGGTCACCTACAGAGGAGGGTGCTCAGGGCTGTGCCCCATCAGGTTTTAGGTACCTCCAAGGATGGAGACTCCACAGTCTCTCTGGGAAACCTGTTGCAATTTTCCACTAAAGAATAATTTTCTTATAAATGAAATTTCCTGTGTTTCAATTTGTGCCCACTGCCTCTTGTCTGTTCACCGGGCACCACTGAGAGTTGTCTCTGTTCTCTTTACTCCTCCCCATCAAGTATTTATGCACATCGATGAGGTCCTCCCTGAGCCTTCTCTCCAGGCTAAGCAGTCCCAGCTCTCTCAACGTCTCTTTATGTGTCAGATGCTCCAAAAGCTTGTTTAAGTAATGAAATACCTTAAAACCAATATTAAATGGAAGTTAGCCTGGTCAGCTCTGGAAGCAATGCAACCACCTTAGCCTGAGCTTGGTGCACACCGAGCTCTGCAGCTCCTGGCTTTCTACACTCAACCTTGTAGACAGGCCTAATGACTATCCAAAGTACTTGAGTACTATTTAATGCATTCCAGATCGTAATAAATCTTTCTAACTATACAAATAAAAGATACACAAAGATTTAAAAAGCCTTTTAAAATGTATGTTTATAAAACTCCTTAACAGAGTCAGTAAAAAAAGGAGTGATTTAGATCCACTTAACGTTGAGTTGACGTATACTTAAAGAAACTTTGAGTGTTAAGATACTGATTTTACATGTAAATTCTGCTTTTCATTCTGAAACATCCCCAAATACTCTACAAACTGACAAAAGATTTGGAAGGCTCACATTTTCTAGCACTAAAATGCAGTCACCTCCAGCGTGAGACAGAGCAGATGTCTCCATGCAAAGTGTGAAACTGCAGACCAGGGCAGTATGCTCTTCCAATCCCCACTGCAGTTGATGGGAAGAGAGATTGTAATTATTTAAATTGGAATTGGGCCAAGAGCCCATGGTTGGCAATCCTGCTCTTTTGTACAGGTCCCATGAAAAGTGCTTGTACTCCAGGTTTTACAACTCATTGGAAAGACTGGAGTAATCATGGTCAGACCTTGAGAAGTTGGAAAACTTGTTTAGTTCTAACAAAGCTGTAAGGTCTTGAGTAGGCAAAAGCACAGCAGAAGTCTCAGCAAATCATATATACTATAAATTTCTGGTATTTTTACTCCCAACTATACTTTCTCTAGTTTTCCTGCTTCTTTTACTGTGACTGACATTTTGGCTTCTGTAATTTATGTATATTTGTGTATGTACACATGCAGATAAAAACACATATATGCACAGATGTCTTTATAAACATTAAATGCCTTTGACTTGCACATACAAATATAAATTTATTCTTTTTTCAGTCAACTAAAAATAATTGATGTTGAAATATCTTCATAAATTACGTACATATATAAACAAATATCAAATGTCTTCACCTATTTGTGACATATTGTTTTTCCTATGAAGACATTTGTAAGTGAAATACCTCAGCTTAGGTGTGAACACTTTTATGAAGATCAAATGCTTCCAAGATATCCAATAATGAGCTGCAAATGTTAAGTAGTTTGCCATACTCTTTGTCTGTTTGTTCTTTAACATGAAGTTTGGGTAAACAAATTTAACATGAGAATTTTAGTAGTTACTCCCACAGGAATTATCTTCATAGCATGTGGAGGTGGTTGAAACAGAGTATCAATTTCATGGTTCATTTCACATTTCCTATCAAAACATTAAGTTCTAAAATGTTGAGGAAAAAAAGGCAGCTTTTCTGTTATCATAGTGATCATAAAAGTTACAAAATTTAAAGTTATTAAATATTTAAATTACCAATTATTAAAGTAACAAAATCATTAAAATATTTTATAATGTTTTCTCTTTGGAACTTCAGGTATATGAATACTACTTAATAAATACTTATACATATTTTAATTACATTTAATAATTTTGTCATTCAGTGTGAGAAGTGCATGATTTGTCAGTATTTCAAACTTTTATTATTATGAGCTGATATCCAAGTCAGAAAACATATATTTCTGTCAGTGCTCAGTGGCTTTTATTATTACTTATGAACACAAAATTTAAACATGCAATAGACTAGTCCAACAGTTAGGCAGGCATTCACAGTTTACATGTCTGACATATATAGATTACATTACTCATATTATGGCATGAACTAATGTGAAATAGTTTCAAAATATATTAAAACCCCCTTAGCATTCAAAATACTAGATCAAAGTGATAGAATACATTAAAAGTGGGGTGGTTCTTTTTTAAAGAACACAGTGGGCTAGGTTTTGTTTAGATTGATATGGTTTTGTAAAAATGCTTGACTTTATTGAACAACTTCTTCAGACAAAACTCATGAGAAATATTCTGTATATCACCCAATTTATATTAGATTATATATAATATCTTTTATTTGTATATGGAGAGGTATAAATATAGGTATACATATAAACATGCATCAGAAGCGTATGTGTCTGGTTACTGCAGGTGTCAGGCATTCAAATACCGCAGAAGTGAACCTTTCACACTACATCTGTGCTATCAAGTTAAGAAGACCAATGGGACCAAATGTGTAGGATGTGCTACCTGCTGTAGCTGCATTTCAGGGAAAAGCTTCCTACACCTTTGGCAAGCTCCAGTCCGGTCCTGTGAACACCCATTAGCAGTTATGATGTTTTTTCCAATTTAGTTTAATAATAATAAAAAATAATTGTTTGCATGAATTCTGCAGCTCCAACTTACCAAATCCACCAGTTCTGTTTTTATTAGCTTGCCATGTTTCGCTCCTGCCCCTGCAAAGGCTGGGGCATGTGTTGAACCTGTCCTTGTGAAGATGTGAGCATCCTGGGGATTTGTCACTATTCTTCCTCCTGTATATCATAGGTCCCTGCTGAGATGTATGATCTAACTAGTTGCCACATCACTACAGTAAAATTCCTTCCAGGTACTATCTCCCACAATCAGGACATCTCTGGCTTGTAACAGAGATTTCATGGAGGTTTAGGATACTGATTACTAAGGTAAAATATCAATTTCTGAAGGTTTAACTTTTAATTATAGTAGAATTTTAAGTGATAGTTTTCTTGTTCAAGAGAAGAAAAGAGGACTGAGGGGGGTGTAGCTTTTCAGTGGTGAGGGTGAGCTTTGGGACCTTCTTCATGTCTAAATGAGAGTACTTAGAAAGACCCACAAGACCAAACGGATGCCAGGTTTTTAATGACAGTACTTTTAAATTAGCAATTGCAAGCCAATAAACCATCTGACTGCTGTTGTTATGTAATACAGCAATCTTATCACTGCTGACTAAGAAGAAAGGTGAGCAGCAGAACACAGAAGATTCCTTTCAACTACTTTTGTCTCTTGATCTGATGTGGACACCCATTCAAGAACTTGGATTAGAAATTTGAACAGAATTGCACAGCATGTACATGGAGAACTCTTGGGCCTGATTCTTGAGCAGAATACAAGTACACAATGGTCTGAGCAGCAGGCTGCAGGAAAGTGCAGTAAATAGTGAACCACTCTGTGGACCAGAGCCAGCCATAGGCTGCCAATTGGACCATCCTGCTCCACCACCACCAGAGTGGCAAATCTACCCTTTTCAAGAGTGGCTAGAATAATAAAATCATAGAATTGTCTAGGTTGGAAGGGACCTTTAAGATCATCGAGTCCAACCATCAACCTAACACTGCCAAAACCACCACTAAACCATGTCCCTAAGCACCATGTCTACCCATCTTTTAAATACCTGCATGCATGGTGATTCCACTGCTTGCCTGGGCAGCCTGTTCCAATGCTTAATAACCCTTTCAATGCAAAAACTTTTCCTAATATCTAGTCTAAACCTCCCTGGTGCAACTTGAGGCCATTTCCTCTTGTTCTATTGCTTGTTACTTGGGAGAAGAGACCAACCCCACCTCAGTACAACCTCCTCGCAGGTAGCTGTAGAGAGTGATAAGGGCTCCCCTCAGCCTCCTTTTCCCCAGACTAAACAATCCCAGCTCCCTCAGCCGCTCCTCTTAAGGCTTGTTCTCCAGACCCCTCACCAGCTTTGTTGCCCTTCTCTAGACTCGCTCCAGAATCTCAATGTCTTTCTAGTATTGAGGGGCTCAAAACTGGACACAGTACCTGAGATGGGGCCTCACCAGGGGCCAGGGAACAGTACAGGCGCCAGTCAGTGAGTGAGTCACTGTTTGAAGAACATAAGCTACATGTATATCCGTGTCGCTATGTAAGCTCTAGTGTGTTTAGAAAACTGACAACAAGCTGCAGTTAACCCCCTAAATGAAAGAGCCAAGACTGCAGTAGATAAAACTGTGGATGAGACCAAAGTTAGAAAAGTGAATTGTGGCAAGGGAGTAAATTAGCTGGGCTGTGAAGACTATGGCCTACGTGTAGAAAGCTGCAGGATCTCAGAAGAAATAGGCAAAATATGCTTTGTAATGAGTGATTGTTGAAGACTTCAGACCATAACACTACTGAGGACCACAGATGAAGGGAAAGGAAGTGAAGAAGCCATGAGATATTAAGTAGAATATTTACTTATAAGGGATCTCATCTCTACAGGTGCTTCTGTTGCAGGCATAGGAAACTTGAAACTATGAGCTTAAGATCCTGGGACCACGAAAAAAGACAAGTCTACATGGATGCATCAGGACACCAACTAAGCAGAAGGAAAGCTAACCATTTGGAGTAAAACTGCAGTAGCAGCAAACACATTTTGGGATTTACAGATACTGCAAGCATATAAAGTTATGTATTCGAACAGCTACAGCATATTGAGTCTAAAACTGTTTTCCCCTGCTTTAAAAAAACGTAAATTGAAATATGCACAAAATTACACTGTCAACATACAAAAGGATCACGGTTTTCATGAGGCGTATTCCAACATCGAGTGCATGCATTTCTAAATTAATGAACTAAAAGTTTCATGCCTTTTATTTGTGATGTCCCTAACACAGGAGGATTTGTGACTATATATGGGTGTGTAGAGAAGAGATTGCAACTGACGTTTTGAGCAAAAACAAACAGAGCAAAGATAGGCATGACTGATTGTTCCAACAAACATCGGACACTTTTGCAACGCGTCTGCAAGTCTGAACTCTCTCCAGCTGTATAAAACCACCCGACTGAAAAGCCTTGATTTTTAGTTCTGAATTGCCCATTTCTTTTTTACATCGCTGTCACTGTTTAACAATAAAATGGGACCTCCCAGAAGAAAAAAGGTCAGACGCCTTTTTGTAATGAATCAAAGTAACAAATATTTTATTGGTAATTTAGTATGTTTACACTGTCTGAACCACAGAAGTTGCCATTTTAAGTGACCACAGAAAATGTAATACAGAATTATTTTACATAGCTATACAGAACAATTGCAAAAAATTCTTTTAACATTATTTCAGTACATACAACATTCTCTTGCTAAGCCACCCATGTGTTGATTAAGAACCATTTTGGGCAGTGAAACACCACAGCTCACAGCAGATGCTCCAAAATCATCAAATTTTGCATCTGATTCTCTGAGGTGTAGTACCAGTGTATCAGTTCAGTCCACCCAGTCTGAAATACCCTCATAACTGCAAGAGAGCTGGGGGAAGTAAATACTTACTGGGAAAGTAAAATCTAGCTACTACCTGAAGGCCAAAACACTGAGATGTGATGTAGTTTCTTACAAAGTTCATTTTTTTCATCTCAAGCCATTCTGTGTCAACTCTTCAGGCCGATGGGACAGATGACCCTCACTCTGTCACAACTGGACAAGCACATCGAACTCCTATAAAGCTGCATGTGCCTCTGCAGTTGTGCTACATGTGAGCCCGTGGTTAAGGCTGAGAGAGCCTCAGACTGGCTGTGTTACCCCACGAACAGATCTTACTCTCTTTTCCTAAACTTTCCAAACAACTCCTTTGTACAAAAAAAAAAAAAAAAAAGAGAAAAACAAAAAAAAGAAAACCAACAGTATTTACCTTTTAGGTTCTTTTATTCAAGGCTGCAAATGTCTGCTAGGTTTTTTAAAGAGCTATTGCTGTGCCCTAATTCTGCTCCGATCGAATTGAATGGCTGAACGTTCGTTGATTTCACTGGACGGAGGAATAGACCTGTACTGAGGACGTTAGAAAATGCCTGTCTTCAGTATTAAGAGATTTAATCTTAGCTAGAACATAGATGCGCTGGAGCTCTCCCGTGTATTTTTTTTAACTGTATGAGCAGAAGTTTTGAAAATTTTTATTACGGGAAACGAGAGCTTCAGTAAAAATACTGCTTTGAAAAATACTGCAAAAAAGACAAGACGTGTACTAATACCTATATATTTACTCCAAAAAGTGGGCAGTATATATAGTCTTTATTTGCAGAATCTAAATGTCTGACTTAGCAGGACTCGTCTTAACAAAGAATTAGTCCAGGAAAAAATGAGAAATATGTTACACATTTGCCAGTACGACAGCTATATTTTAAATAAAAATAACAATAATATACATGTACAATATTGTAATGATATAACTTGATGAAAATAACACTGATCAGCATCAAACTTAGGATTTAACTGATTATCCATCCTTAACAGATGAAACGCATTTCACAGAAATAGAGGCAGGCAGGGTGAAGTGAAGTGATATTCACGGCTTACCGTGAGAAAGTTACCGCGAAAGTTAAGGTAAAAATGTAAAGAACAAAACTTTATTAAATAGATTTCTATTTATAAAAGATCAGCATTATAGCAGTCGGGTGCACGTGCTGCAGGAAGATGGTAACAGTGACCTAACGGTAGACATCATACACACTTGCACACGTACTCACACACACAAACACACACGTGCCCATGCTCAAATGCATGTGCATAGGTCCTCAGCTTGATTATACAAGCATACACTTACTAGCTTTTGACAGGGCAACACCAGGAATGGGGTTCACCTCTCCTGTTTTTAGGTGTCTGCAAGGTAGCTGTAGCTACCTAAAGTCCAGATGAGATGAAACCCATCTAAGGTAACGTCAGCTGAACACTAAACTGTTTTCATCCTGAGCATATTTAAGGCACTTTATTAAAAAATCTGAAGTTAATCAACATTGGAAAAAAAAGGTAAAAATCCTTACATGTGAAATCTGGAAATTAAAAAAAAAATCCTGAGTTTTGATAAATATTTTTATTATAATAAAATACTGTGCCTATTGAAAACATGTCTTTTATAAAAGCATGTTATATGACATTTTTTTCTTGAAAAGCTCATGCCTTAGTGCACAAAATACGTTAATAAGTCTTTGGGGACATCTGTAACAAATTAATAGGAAATGAAAAGTCAAAGAATGACCTGTCATGTACGTGCAAAACGTGCACTGCTCCCGGCAACACACATCATGTTTACTACAGGCATCTTTATCTTTCTGTTTTCTCACAGGGTCCTGCCCATATTTTAATACTTTATAATTAATTACGCTTCACTAAACTATTTACAGAAGCAGAAACTAATCACACATCTTCTTAAGCCCATAAATATGGAACTACAGAAGTAGAACGTATTTTAAAACAGTATGAAGATGAGTGTGCTACATAGTACAGTTCGTGAATTATTTTCTTTATGAAGATTTAAACCTAAATGAAAATAGAAGTTCAATTTCTCCCTCCGTTTTCCTTGGTTGCAATTTTTTCCACCTGCTATTTCTAAAGGATTTTGCCCCAAGACAATATTTGGATTGCAAAAACAGTTGTAAATTGTCGCAAAAGTAAAGAACCATCAGGTTCTCAAATGTCCACTGTTTACATGGGAAACAAACAACTTGTTTTCAGCTAAAAATAGTTGGTTTCCAATACTAGCCATTGTTTGTCTAGTTCTAGGAGAATTAATTTTTGCTTTTGCTGTGTTTTTCTCTCCTCTGGTGAACATTAAACACGTGGAAACAGTGAAATGCACCATACCCAAAGTGCTGCCAAATGCATTGAACACACAAAGTGGTTACAAAATGGTATTTATAGAGACCTTGGGAGGTTCCTTCTAGCAATAATAGGTAAAAATAATCATCAGAGTGACATGCACTTTTGACTTGACTGCATCCTTTAATATTTTCATCAGCTACCTCTACAACATCTCTGATAAAAATGCTACTTTTTTACATTTAAACTTCTATTACAAAGTATTTCATGTTTTATTTTAACAAAAACCCACAATAGTGATGGTGGTTAATCTGCTTTATAAAAGATAATATATTGAGTTATATATAATAATGGCTTTGATCCAATTAACGTTATATTACACTGCTTAGTAATTACTGTGACTTCAGTTCCTACAACTGTTATAGCGAATACAAATGATTGTTTAATGTACGGGAAGTGGGGATCATTTGGAAGTGCTGATTCAGAAGTATTCAAGTGCTTGTTCTTTCTACACCTTTCTTCATGTTCCGTAAATGACAATTTTATAAATGTCCATGATTTTGAATGTGACACAGTTTTGGGGCAATTATTTTTATAATGTTCTTTTTTTTTGTGCAAACACAAAACTAGATTTTTCTAAACGTTACCATCTCATTAAAAGTAATTGCCACTTGTACTTAAAAAGGCACCAGCATTAATGTAAGAGAATATACCTTTTATGCTTGTTTTATGAAGAGCTGTACTTGTTACTGGAGCGGAAATTGTCATATCCGTGATCATTAGCTTTGAACTTTAAACAGGACTGCCTTTCCTCCAGGGACAACAGATCTTTGGATTGGCACCAGCAACACAAGCATGACTGTTAAAATTAAAAGGAATAAACATTTTACATCATTTTGTTTTGCACATGTGGCAAAATGCACTGAAAAGCTGTACAGTGAGAAACACTAAGTGTGCATTACAACGTAGGGAAAGAAACGAGGTTAATCTCTGCATTGCTCGAATGGCCACTAACTTCTGGGATGCCCCCTTAGCAACTAACCTGAGTGCTGGAGGGCAGGAAGAGTTATACTGACTTAATATATAATAATGGCCACACACATACCGCTTCGAGTCTGGTCTGCAATTCTAAATGCACCTGAAAGTAAAATGAGACTCCTTGTTGTCCTGTCTCTGATAAACTTTGTTGGAAAATATGTATGCACAGTAATCTATACTTTCCAAGCAAGGCGCTGCAATTTAGTTGATTGGGGGTGGAGGGAGGGGAGGGTGGGAAGAGAACTAAGTAGGAGAACGATGAAAACCTACGTACAGTTCAAATGTTTACTAGATGTACTGCTGTACTGCTGACCTTTTGCTAATGCTACTGACTGGCCTTTGGATGCTGGAAGTCCATCTGGGATCCTGCACATACCTTCTCAGGATACGACAGATGTCTTTAGGTGCTCCCAGCTCCAGTGACTCTTTCAAGGAGCTGGCAATATAGAGAATAGGCTGCCCAGAGAGGTTGTAGAGTCTCCTTCTCTGGAGACATTCAAAAACCTGCCTGGATGGCTTCCTGTCCAGCCTGGTCTAGGTGACCCTGCTTTGGCCTGGAAGGTTGGACTAGATTATCTCCAAAGGTCCCTTCCAACACCTAACATTCTGCAATTCTGTGAGACCAACCCTAAAACATCTGCAGCCTGAGCTGTCACAATTATGTGGGAAATAGCCTAACGTGACTAGATGTAGAGCTCATTGGCTTCTGATGGAAAAATATAGCCAGTAAGGAATTTACAAAGCCAGGCAATAAGCCTAGCAGTGGCCAACGTTTAAATGCTTGGCAAGAAAACAAAAATCTAAGAATTTGTGGTAGGCAATGTAAGAACCCTGATACAGCGTCTGAAGATGGTAAAGCCCAAAATCTGGACATTTTCTGAGAAGACATGAAGGTTGAAGGACTGATGGGCTGCAATCCACATGCAATCCAGAACCTCAAATCCTGTGTGGAGAATTAGTGCCCAGGACTGTTCACTCAAACCAAGGCAAAACTACAAACAGGTTCTGTCTCATAAAATGTCGGCATTGGAAAGGGACGATACTTGCACCCTCTGCCTTAGATAAAACTGCCTACAGTCAGGATGCCTATGGTGCTCGGTCAGTATGGGGGGCACCTGAGGTCAGCGCTCTCCCCGTTGCGTTGCAGAGGACATGGCTACGTGAACCTCTGCAGCGCGGTCTGAGTCTGCTTTGTCAGTGCTCTCGAAGTGGCTGGTGGCCAGGTCCAGTCGGGAAGTGATGCAGCACTGATTAGCACGGTGCCGAGAGGGATTATTGTACGCTCCTCTCTTTTGCTTTCTCTTTTTGTCCCCATGAATCCTTAACTCCTTTCTACGTAGCTCCAGCAGGAGACGGGGAGAACACCTACCATAACCCAGTTAAAATTTAAAATAAAATGTCATGACCATTTAAAACACTTTGTGTGTGTTACGGAATTAACTTCACTGCTGACATCATCTTTTAACCAGAGGAGCACCTCCCAGCAGCCTCTTACCTTAAAGCAGTTTTGGAATCTTTTGCTCACCAAATACAGAGCTATTGGATTGATGCAGGAATTCAGTGAAGCCATGTTAATTCCAATGTAGTCCATCACAAGAAAAAAGCTGTGTGGAAATTAAAGTAAGTAAGTAAGTGAGACACTTCTCGTTTTCTCTGAAAATGCATAGTAGAGTGTACAGCTATGAAAATTGGACTCAGCTTCACTCAACCAAGACTATTAAACGTAATAGTTAAGGGGCTTACATCAACAGGATTAACTCATGGAGGCAATGGCTGTGCTCAATAACAAAGTTTGCATCAGTAGACCACTCTCGTTAATGTAATTTCAGGAGATCCAACCACCTTAACTTGTGGGAGGAAATATTCACAAGGTTTTCCTCACAGATTTAATCCTAGCTGTTCTGTTGAAAAGGAAAATGGGGACAGAAATTCCCTCTCCACCCACATAACGCCACAAGACAGTAAGAGGTTCCCAAAAGGGATCAGGAGGAAGACAGGGCAAACAGGGGGATTCCTCACAGTTTCCTGACTGCTACTGGAGGGAAACCAGAGTGTCCTGGATAAAGAAGCACGGAGAACTTCAGACACACAGAGTAAGCTAGTCCATTAGGAAATCCATCTATGCTTATGGAGAATGTCAGCAGCCCACAGGTATTTTTAGAGTCTTACCTTAAAAGTTCGCATCTGTTGGGGTCCTTCTGATCATAAATAGTGAGTTTCAATATTCTGCTTAAGTGAAGTGGGAGCCAACACAAGGCAAAAACAAGTACCAGACAGAACACAGTTTTGGCCACCTCACGTCTCTGAAAAAGAAAATTGGACAGAGTTGTGTTATAGTTTCTGTCTCTCTTTTGACTGTTGCTGTCTTCTAACATCCAAATGTTTAATAAACAAAATAAAACCCCTATCAAAATAGGAGTTAGGAGAACATCAGAATACCTTATTTTCTTGGAATAGATACTTTCCTATTGTTTTAGATGTCTTGTATTGATTCTCTGTATCTCTAATTTCAAAAAGTATGAGTAATAATATGAAAAATCAAGGACATGAAAACAGTCACTTAAATTAAAATGAAGAACATGCTCATTTCCCCAATCACCTTCAAATACCAGCTTGCTTTCAACTGCATTTTCCTGTGCTTTGATCTCAGGTCTTATTTTAAATGTCCCAGAGACTTCAATTACAGCTTTATCAAGGTAGGAAGAAAGGAGCACAAATATACTTTATAGTACAAATGTACTTTAATTCTAGTGACATATGATGTTTGTTTCTGGTGCACTACTAACTTGGGATGTATTTTGGGATGTGTTTTATTCTGCTAACCTCACTACAGTTCTGCATTAAATTGATTCAAAATAATTAACAATTTTAACAGCACCAGCTTTTACTTTAGAGCACGACCTCAGTTTTCATTACAAAATATCCATCTCCCATGATTGTAAAGAAGAAATAAAAACTATAAACCCTGAAGGATTAACACCAAACAAGAAAAAACAGTTTTGTGATTGTCATTTAAAATCTTAGGTTTCTGATAAATATATATTTATATATATCTATATATACACACATATGAGTTCAGCAGCACCACTGATAAGAAAAATTCTTCTTAGTAATCTTGAAGTTGTCATACAAGAACAGAATAACGTGGCAGTGAAGTCAGTAAAGGTAGAATCACAGAATCATAGAATGGTTAGAGTTGGAAGGAACCTTAAAGATCATCGAGTTCCAACCCCCCGGCCATGGGCAGGGACACCTCCCACTAGACCAGGTTGCTCAAAGCCCCATCCAGCCTGGCCTTAAACACCTCCAGGGATGGGGCATCCACAACTTCCCTGGGCAACCTGTGCCAGTGCTTCACCACCCTCACAGTAAAGAATTCCTTCCTAATATCTAATCTGAATCTCCCCTCTTCCAATTTAAAACCATTACCCCTTGTCCTGTCACTACACTTCCTGACAAAGAGTCCCTCCCCATCTCTCCTGTAGGCTCCCTTCAGATATTGGAAGGCTGCTATGAGGTCTCCCCAGAGCCTTCTCTTCTCCAGGTAGTATTGTCATTCTCTCTACAGTCAGGAGAGTTCTCAGGGATAAATTTTTACCTGTTTTAAGTGGTCATTCAAAGCAATCTGCATCCCGCTTTTCTTTCGTAACATCTCGCAGGTCATGAGAGTATAGAAAAATGCTGTGATAGCCAGTGGCAAACAGAAATAAAAGCTAAACAGCCACCAGTCTTTAGCTTGCTTGTAAAACTAGAAGGGAAACAAAAGGGGAAACATTGTTAGGAGTCAAATGTTGAGCATTTTGGGGAAGTATGCTATAACTAATTGGTCAGCCTGTCCTGAAAAGCATCTCTTTAAGGTATACATTACAGATGAGAAAATGGGACAAGACAGTAATATGCCCAAAGCCCACATAAAGACAAAAGTTTCTGAACGCTCTTCTTCTGACCAATATACTTCATAAATTTGTCAGTGCTTCATTTGAACATTATATTCACCTAAATTTCACATACCCTTGTGCACATTACAATTCACACAACACTGAGAAGATTCAAGGAACTGTTCTGGAAAGCTGTCATTTTATAAACATCATTATTTTACCATCATAAAGGATGTCTTCTGCGTGGGGTGAAGCAGGCAGATTCTAAGATCCTTTCCCCTGTACTCCATCGTAATCATGTCAAATGCAATAGCTTCTGGAACAGCCAATATCACCGATACAACCCAGATCAGCACAATTTCAACAGCAGTCCACTTTGGCACTCCAATTCCTTTAATGCGACTCCAAGAAGCAACTGCTCGGTACCTGAGGCAACAGCACACATTTGCAGATTAAAAATACTAAGAAAACCCAACCCGTTTAACTGGCTTAAACTCAGCTTATTCATATTACATCAGCTGAGTGGAAAGATAAATTTGAGCCAATGCCCATATTTAGAAGAAATTAAAAGAAAAAGAGTTTGATGAAAAAATGGGTCTCACCTATCTATACTGAGGGCGCACAAACTCAACACGGTGATGCCCACTGATGCCTTTTGAATGAAGGGTACTAATTTGCACATTTCGACACCAAAAGGCCAGTCCTCTGCAAGCAGCTGTGAAAAGAAAAAAATTAGAAATTAATAATTTTTTAAAAATAATTCCCACACACACAACATCGACTTTTCTCTTAATTGCTTTTTTTTTTTCCTACCATGTAAAACTTGGTCAAGAAGAACCTTTTCACAAGGGAGTCTCCAAGGCATGTGTCCTAAAAACTAGGCAGTAGCTTCACAGTCGCTGCCTGGCTGGGCAAGGATATGCATAAAGTCTTAGACATGACTTCTTAAGCCCTGCAAACTCCACTCATTTTGCTTCTAACTTCACCACCCCAGTGTTTATGGTGAAAAATGACTGAGCTGGTGAGGACTTCTCTTGTCTTTTATTGGCTTTATCTGTCTTGAGCATTCATTGCTTTTCTTATATGTCCCAAGTAACTCTCTATTTACTAGAAATACAGACAATTAGTTGAGGCTGATTAGAACAGGGACAAAGCTAACAAGTGCACGGATGGGTTAGGGTTTATTTGAACTTGCTGTCTAGGCTCCATCAGCTGAGAAGTCAGGCAACGCTGGAGAGCAATGTATCCCACAGTTTTCAGCTGACCATCTGATAATGAAAGAAGGGATGCCCTGGACACTGTAAGTGCCCTGGAATAAAGAAAACAGCACAATGAATTTTAGGTTGGTTCAATTGCACTTTGTGTCATACAGTTCAAAGGAAATCTTCTGTCACATCTCCAGTGGTACATTTTAGCTGAGTTAGGGGACAAGAGTTACTGGACACAGAGAGCACCTTCCTCACAGCTGATGCTATGAACTGTTCGCCTGTAGCTTCAGTTTAGAAATATTTAGTCTTTGAACTCTGCTGTGAGCTGCTCTAATGGCGCAAATACACCCCAGCAGCAGCCAAATCATCCAGTTCCTCATAAAAACAAGGCTCTCCAGAACAGAAATTATGCCAAGAAATAGTCGCAATCCTTATATACAAAAGTAAACTTTCTGAGTTTCTGTAATTAGTTACATTATCTAAGCACATCTCTGTTTTTCATAGCTTTCTTCAAATGAGGCCTTTTGGACCTGGTGCAGATAGAGGCGTACAAAATGGAAAAGGAGAGGAAAGAAGAACACTAACCATACACAAGAGATTGCAAAATCTTTTCCTTGGCTCAGGTCTCCTCAGACATCGTATTTAATAGGGATGTAAGAAAAGAAGAAATAGATCATCATACTGTATAGATCCTGCTGAGGACCAAAATGATTCAAGGCAGCCACAGAACTGCCTGCTCTGTGGTTCAGCAAAGTCCTTAAGCAAACATGCATGTACATCTAAGGATAAACAGTTACATGGTCCACAACAGTTTTTGAAATGCCCTGATATAATGTAAGTATCATTGTATTTTAACACAAAGGAAGTTATGTACATTTCATGACCATGTGCTTTTGGAAATCCCTATGAAGTGCCCACCTGTAATTTTCAGATACCAGAATACCTTCAAAAAATCTGCTTTAGTCCTGTGCTGAAATGGGATCTTTAAAAGAACAGCAGCAGGAAAACTGTAACATGGCTCAGCTTTGACCTATTTCTTCAATGATCTGCTTAATGATCTCTTACAAAAAGAGTATAATAATGCTTCTGCAGAAATGAAGCAGAAAAATAAATTCTAAGGATTTATGTTTCTTGAGAATTCTATGGAAAGTAATAAAGCAGAGGAAGTAAGGATGAGGTTGTCATAACCATACAGTATCTTTTGCTTATGTGATGTGGGAAACTAACTCAGTCTGTAATTAAAGTATTTTCAGTAAAGCCTCTCCCTGAGAGACTTCTTTTGAATTGCAGCAAAGGGGTGATAGTAACAAACTACTATTAAAATTGCAATGTGAATAATTACAGGCATTCTAAATGTACACTCTGCAGAATCAAATGACACCTGGACTAATTTAATTTATATCAATCAGGCTGTGAACCTCCAGCCTACCACACCTAGTTGCTATAGAAATCAAGGACTGGGTAGCAAGTACATCGTATACTTGCTTACAGCATCTATTGTATATAGTACATGTGTACCTATTAAACCAGAGATGACACATTAAAAAGGCACTTCAAAATTAAAATATTTTTTTTCTTCATTGAACTAACAATTCAGAACTTTATCAAATTTCTGTTGGCAGATTCTTTCAAAGACTTTTAGCTACAACTAGCTGGTGCAAGACACTCCCTGTCTCTCTTCCCTAAAAACACAACCGCCCAGCTGCACATCGGAAACTTCCCTGAACTAATGCTTATCTCTCAGGTGCAGACAGTCACACCTGTGCTCCAAGCTGACTGGATTTGAGCCAGCTCCAGTTTGGCAGCCATATGGCTGGATTATAATGGGGCTGCACACGAGTGAACGCGTTCTACTGATAGAAAGGGTGCATTAGCTTGGGTTTAACGTAACATCAAAATATTACTTGCATTCAGACAGCTTAAATCAGGGGCAGAATGGACACAAAGCTGTCTGCATTGCATTGGAAAAACATGTCCTTTATCTCTTGCAGCTGATGTATTGTGAAATTTGAGCATTTTAATGCATGAGTCATAAGTTTCTCTGTCATGGTATTGCTAGAGGTTAATGATATGCTTTGCAGAAGCTTGAAAACATAAAGAAAGTAAAAGTAAAAAGTAGAATATTTTAATTGCTCAACTATGCTTCCTTATTGTTTCTGTCCTCGTTGTTTCTGTTTGTCCTGTATATTGCCATCACCTCAAAACACTGCCTTAAAGAACAGTGAAAATCCATTGTAAAGTATTCAGGAGCATCACATTTGTAGACAAGAGCAACGATTATTCTTAGTGAAGTATAGACGTAGTCTCATGCGATTTTGTATGAGTAAAACAACTTTTATGATTCATAATAGGGTGTCTGTACAAAGAGAGCCATTTTACAAATGATAAATGACTTAGAGTCATGAGATACTGCCAAGTGGCAGCAAAGAGAAAAATAATGTTGCGTTTTCAGCAGTAAAATGCCAAGAAGTCTACCACTGGCTGTATTCCGAGCGACCTTTTCCAATGTTTTATAGTCACTTATTTCACATGGGCAAAGTTTTAACTGCTAAGCCACAACAGCAATGTGCTGAAGATGAAATGAAACAGAATGCAAGGAAAGGGAACACAGTGCAGAATGGAGTGAAATCGTACTTAATACATACCAATACATCTGATGCAGCCCTAGCCAAGACTTTCTCAGAGCAGGCACAGATCTGAGCCTAAACTGATGGAAAAGCTGCACCGCTCCAAGAGTCGCCCCAAGAGATGTTGTGACTCAGAGACACACCTGCAAACTGCAATTCCTGCCCTGCCTCCTCTCGGTTGTGTAGAAAGACGTTTGTAATTTGCTGCTCGAACACACCAGCACGTGAGCATGATACCCTGGCTCTCCGTGGCTCAGCTGCCGTGGCCACCAGTCAGAAGGCTGATGCCACGGATCCAGCCTATTGCTGTTGACTTTCTGCAGTTGGGCATGAAGAAGTAGGAAAGGATGCACTTGTTTACACCGATGTCCTAGTCCCAAGCAATGAACGCACATGGGAACACAGAGCAGGAATTTGTATTTCCTTCCTCACAAGCAAGTCTAGTTCACAGGACGACAGGACTCAATTTCCATCATTATGAACACAGGACATGCAGACTGCACACCTAATTCACGAGCACCATCTTTTCAACAGATCTGTGAAACGACTGGCAGATTTTCACCTTATACTTTCGAGATGGAGAGGTCATGCAGATAAAAGTTTTTTTAGCATTTCACAGAAGCAAGCATTTTTCAAAACAGGAAACTTGCCCAGGAAATTAAGCTTATGGTCAGGGATAAGTCAGACAACATTAAAAAACTTATTAAAATTTAACAATAATTATGAGGTCAGGGTGGGGACCTTCCCTCTAGACAAGAAAATACAATTCCCTCTTCCTAGTTCTGAATGTTTTACTGATCTGCCCAATAAACACTGTAAGTCTTAATGAGACACACAATTAGTCTCTTTTCCTGTGTCTTTATTAGTAACTTCTGCTTAGAAAACTTCATTTTTAAAAAAAATGCTGAATTAAGATGAAGTCATATCATACAGACGTCTTGAAAATTATAGAAACCTCACAATGTCTTGCCAAAGTCAAAAGCTTCTGCCATCTCACGATTCCAGGGAAAGGACTGCGTTAAAATTAAGTGTTAAGAAAGCTGTGCTGCTGTCAGATTGGAAAGCATAAACACAGGGCAGAAGCAAAAAAGACAAATGAGAAGATGAAAACTTGTTTTGCATTTGTCACATGCATCTTTTGAGTCAATGTATATATAGTAAATGTATATACATAACGAAAAACTACTCTCAGTTTACAAATCTATGCTGACCTCACCTAAAATATTTCAGTTTGGAGATCCATTGTGAAAACTGTGTTATATGTACTTTCAACAACATACAGACATTTCCACTACCCCACATATTGAACTTCAGAGTAGATTGTTCCAATATATAGTCACCCCCCATTGCCTGCAGAATCTAGACAGGTTCCTCCACTGGACAATTCAGATCATTAAGTGCCTATAAGGTGTATTTGTTGACCATAAGGGTTCCCAAGCCAAACAGACTTCTAGCTTAATATGGTCAGAGATCAATAAACTTCGTGCAAGAAATTCTGAGATGAACTTTGCAAGACCTCAACTAAGTGGTTCATTTGCTGAAAGAAAGGAAATAATGCATTTCTCCCAATAAAATGGCTGTTATCTTTGACATCAGAAGGACCAGTGGCCAAGAGTTGTAATACGGAATAGTAACATTTTCTAAAGACAAGCACCTCGACTTTTTTGGGAAGTTAGGAAAAGATTGGCTTTATCATGATGCGTGCCCTATAAGGACTTGCATTACAAGAGTTAGTAAGGTCATCACAAATTCATTTCCATGGAAATCCTGCCTTTTTTAGAGCACAGTTGGATTAACAAAGGGGCCAGTATGCATCTGCATGGGATATGCAGTCCCTAATCTGGTCTTTCTTGTATTTTCAGTGCTTGATAATGCTACATAACGTTAACTATATTTTTTACATAATCCCCAAAATACATTGCTGAAAAAAAAAAATCATTGCCTACAAAGCTGACTTGGGCCTTTGATCATTGGCTTGGATAAAGACCAGGTTTTGTTCCTTCCCTGGAAATTTTTCTCTGCTCTTCCACTGTGCTGAGATAAAGGCACCTGTGACAGTATTTCCAGGGACATAGGCTTCCTCAGTCATTTGTGTCATAGCAAACTGATAGTCAAGAGTTCAGAAAGCCATGCAAGACTGTGCAGAGGATAGGTTGTTTCCCCTGTTAAAAATCCACTGGAACATGACAATAAATTGAATTTAATGTAAAAGAATAGAAATTACAAAATGAGAGAGATGGTGTCTGTATATCAGAAGAGAAAGTATGTTATATTATTTGATTACGGCTTTTTAAAGTCTATGTTCTTATCTCATTACACATATATACATAAGAGGCAGAGCTAATTAAAGTTTGGAATTTCCAATCCTGATGTTGTTTTGCTGTCTTACACGTGGGAGTTGCCAACTTTATGGATTTGGGAACCTGAGCGTAAGCCTTCCAGAACTGCAGACCTGTATTGTCAGGTGTACAAGCTGCTGCTGTCTTGTCTACCAAAGATCAAGTGCAGAGAAGGACATAAAAAGCTCCCTGACCACGTACACTGTCCTTTTGCTCCGTATGTTCACATCTTTAATTGTTGTTTGCAGCCTCAAACTAATGAAGACATGCTTACTTAGTCTGTGTAGTGAAGCAGTTGACCAGGCATAGGACCACCTTCACATCCAATTAGTAGCACGTTTGCACATTATCTACACTGCCACAACCTTACGTGCTGCAGATCGATTGTCTCGGACTGTTCTCTGCTCCCCATTCTGCAGTTCTGGGGGTTCAGCCAAAGCCAGATTGTTTACCAGGACCCTGAACGCCAATCTGCATGCTGGAGCTGAACACCCCTCAAGCCCTCATTTCATACCCAATTTCCCGACTGTGTGACAGATTCCAATACTCTCCATTTTCTACTGAATGTATTGATCGATATGCAAATTCATCAGGTGCAATGTACTAATTAGCATCTTACACATTGGACTGCATTTGCCTCACAATCTAGATAATACCTGCTTTTCTCTAGATACCCTCAATTTAAGATATTTAAATTTTCATTTGTGTATTTTTTCAGCTACTTAGATATACACTTAACTTCAATAGTCACAGGGGACATCCTTTGCGGTAATTGCTTTTAATAATAAAATGCTGCTCCTAGTGCGAATTCTGAGTTCTCTTTTATGGGTCTGTCTGGAAAGCGTTCACAGACACTTTCACACTTTCCACTACAAGTGCTATTGAGTAAACTGCTGGCACTTTATTAACATGAAAAATTCTTTCACATTCATTTTTTTTTTTCATGCAGCTGTCTAACTGAGGATCTGGGAGCAATTCTGAAGCTCTGTTTCATCCAGTGTAAAATGGATTCAAATTGCAAGTTACAACTGCTAAATATACTTGATTTACAAACCAAGCCTCTGCTAGCCTTTGTTTTTCCCATACTGCTGGGTGATTACAGCCAGCTTTTGATTGCATTACTGTAGTCTCTCTCATTAAGCTGCTCTGCGGGTAGAATTAAATGGGATGTAGAGTTGATAAAAAATTATCATCAACTCAAACCACAATCAAGTTCTTAGTTTTGATTAAATAAATACTATATCTAAAATTTGTATTTGTTTTTGGTTTTTTTTAAACTTAAATTCACTCAAAAGTCCTGTTTTAAAATAGCCAATATTTCACTCACTATTGTAAGGGACAGTATAAATTTATTATGGGCTCTTCTTTAAGATGAATATCAGCGTGGGAGATTTAGCACCTGAGAGCTAGTCCTCAGCTCCCCGCATTATCAATAGCACAATAAAAATCTTGGACTTGCAGCTGGTAGAATATTTATCTGTTTGCACTCTGACCATTTATGTCTCCTGTTCCAACCTACTCATAATGATATACTTGATGACATTCAATCAAGATAAGAACTGTGGTATATTAATGCAGGTTATCATTAATTTAACTTTCAAATAGTGTCATCGATATTGCAAAGTCTTGTACTGAGCAGCTGTTATTGATTTAATTTGTTTGATTTTTATGAGAACAGATAAAAAAAAATTGTTCAATACCTTTTTTTTACAAGAGCAAAGTTTTTTGTTTCATAAATACCAGCCTCACTCAGAAGAGTACATGCTTCTCACAAGAACTACAATAAACGTGTAGTATGGAAAATACTGAAACTCCAAATCGAAGAACTCTTGTGTAATCCAAATTATCTGGCTCATGAATTTAACACAGTTATGATGTTCAATACTTTAAAAGGATAAAAATAGAGGATTCTCCCATTTCAGCAGCTTCTGGGAGTAATCACTATGGATACAGAGGACTAAATTCAAAACCCGTCCCTTCAACATGCTTTTCCAAAGCTAAAAGTAAGAAATCCCCGAGTTTACAAACATGCATATGAAGCGAGGAGAAGGAATAGATGAAGGCTCTCATTCTCACTTTAGGCAGTAACTGATGGGTGCTCAGGGACTCAGACTGTAAACTCTCAAGGCAGAAGGTGTGCCTTGATCAGCATCCCTCCTGAGAGTGCTGACCTGCTGACCCTAACTAGAGGCTGGATTCAACTGCCCAAAGAATTCCTAAGGACAAATGACTGCGCAAGCTGGGTAGAGGAGAAAGAGGTTGCACTCCTTCCGTGGCAAGTCTTATCAAGTCAAAGAGCAGAGTAAAGAAGGTGCAGGAGCAGCAGGTGTGGCTCACTCCCTCTTGGCTGCCCATGCTACAGCACTGGCAGAAGGGTTCGCAGCTCAGGAGAGCATCACGCCACACAACCACTCGACATATAAAACTAATACAAATTGCTCAGTTTGAATGAGATTGGTTCCTCCTCCTGAAAAAAGCCCCCATGCCACCAGCAACTGTACAGACCCATGTGAAACGTATGACTAAATCTGCCCCAGTTGAGCAGAAGGGCCTAAGTGGTACCCACAGGGCAAGGGTCTTCTGTGCCCCCTCCTCCGTTCCTCGAGGGAAAGGAGGGAAGCGACAATCCATTGCGCATTTATCTATTGCATTTATTTCCTTTATCCCTGGGACAGCACCTGTTTCCAGGTGACTTCCTGAGCCTGGCCCACTTCCAGCCGCACACCTCTGCCCCATTCCCTGCTCGGACCGCTGAGAGGGTTGGGAATGGAGCACAGAGGGGATGTCATTTGGGACAACAGGGACAACAACTGAACAGAATACCACCCTCCGTCAGCTTTTTGGCACAAGGTGTCTCCCTACCAGAAATGGGATGCTTCCCTCCCTCCCCCAGCACCTGCGGCAGTGCCGGGTATTTGCCGGGGGGCCGGCGGAGAGCCCCGAAAAGAGCTCCCCGCGACCCATCCCCGGCTCCCCCTCACCTTGTAGACGTTGATGGGGATGTCGATGATGATGTGAAGCAGGTCGCCCAGGGCCAGGCTGGCGATGAGGATGTTAGGGCCGTTCCTCATGCACTTGTTCTTGTAGATGATCCGCAGCAGCGTGGAGTTGCCGATGATGCCCAGGACGAAGACCAGGCAGGACACCACCGTGTTGATGTACTTGAAAGTCTCCTTGATCTCCGTCTGCCCCGTACACATGGGGGGCGAAGCCGAGCGCGGCCGCCCGCCGGCCGCCCCCCCGCCGCCCTTGGGCAGCGCGGCCGGGCGGGAGGCGTTGGGCTCCGCGCCCCGCAGCGCCGGGGTCCCGGCCGTCGCGGGGACGGCGTCGGCCGCAGCCGGCGGGTTCTGCCTGCCCGGACCCGGCGGCCGCAGGGAGCCGTCGCCCTCGGCGGCGACGCGGCAGCTGAGGAGGAGGAGGAGGAGGTGGAGGAGGGCGGGCAGCCGCCACCGTCGGGCGGCGGGCATGGCGCTGCGGCACGACCGATCCCCCGCCGTCAGCGCCGACCTGCGCGGAGAGAGGGGACAGGCCGTCAGCTGCGGGGACGGACACCGAGCCCCGCCGGTCGCCGCCATCGCTCCCGCCGCCCGGGGACGGAGCCGGGGCGCTGCCCGCTGCCGGACGGGGCCGGGCGGCGGGGCCGGCGGTGCGGCCGGTGAAGCAGCGCCGGGAGCAAGAACCTGCCCGGGGGCTCGGGGCGAGAAATCCCCTGCGGCCGGAGCTGCTCGGCTCTGTCCCCCCGCTCCTCTCCCCCTCACCTCGCCGAGAGGAGCCGAGCCGATCCTCCCCGCCCGCCGCCTGCGGGGCTCTGCCTTGCCGAGCGAGGGAAACGCGCTCCGCCGGTTGCCGTGCTCCGCGCCCCGGCTGGCTGTCCCCTCCCGGGGCCGGCTGCCGCCGCTCGCCGGCGATGGCTGCCCAGGGGAGGCGGAGAGAGAGACGGGCAGTGGCGGCCGGGACCCGGCAGCCGCGCACCAAACCCCCCGGTGGCTAAAGCCGCGCCAGCGGGGCAGGCCCCCCCGCCTTTTCTAAAAAATTCAACCGCATCTGGCCCATCAGTCACGGCCAGACCCCACCCGCGCCCTCCTCCCCACCCGCCCCCCCACCCCGCCCAGCCCCTCCGCCCGCCGGTCCGCCCGCGCCTCCCTCCAGCCGCCCTTAGGGGTGTCCCCCCCGCCCCGGGCCGTCAAGCCCTCCGTAGCTCGGCACCTAGCGGGCGACCTGCCCGGCTACCTGCCCCTTTTGCAGCCCCCCTTCCCCCGCCCCGTCTTGTGCCAGATTGGATTTGCGGCACCCTAAAGAAGTGATCTTGCGGGGGGTTGAAACAATTTTTTTTCAGATGGGAAGGGTTGTTACGGGAGGTTTTGACGTTGTTAGAGGATGCCTGCGGGGAGGAAGAGGGCTTTTCCCCGCTGTCCTCTCCGACACCCGTTCCCAGCAGATGGGTACGGGGTTCTCCCTCCGGATTTCATTCCCCTCTGCAAAGGGGTTACTGCAAATTTCACTCCCCTCAGCCCCCTTACACATCCATGGCACGCATGCCGGAGAAGCGCCTACGAGATTAGTGCCACGTTTTAACGGGCTTCACAAACGCCTCACTTTTTCACAAACGCCATACTTCGTATGCTCCTCTTATACCAAAAATAGCGTTTTGACCGCTCTGAAGTCGCAGTGATGGAGCTTGGTTATCTGGGTGCCGCTTTGGGCAGCCTCAGCAATGCAGCCGGTCCCAGCGAGCTCGTCCCAGTCCTTGAGCCCTTCGGTGAAGTGTAAGGAAAGGAGCGAAGAGATTTGTACAGGATTTTGCGGGGACTGAGAACAGACTCTGAAGGTTGGAAACAATCGCATGTCTAACTAAAAACGAGTTGAATTTCAAGCTGTTTTCCAGCATCTCTACGTACATGTCTCTTCCTGATTATTTTTTTTTAATCATGCTAAATAATATGCAGAACATGAATGTATAAACGCTTCATTCCAGAAGTGACCCACTCACCTACATTATTGACATACTCACAGGGGATAACATTGAAAACCAAATATTTCTTTCAAACCTGTCCCTAAAATTGCTGGCCTGATCTATCTCATCTTTCTAGCATCTCCTGCTAACATCTTCTAGCATCTGCTAACACTGTAGCAGGCAGCCTTTCCCTGTCCTCATTTAGCTTCCTTCCATCTCCCTCTTCGTTTTAAAAAGTCTGCCATGTCAAACACCTTTCCCATTTAATCACTCTTGATCCATTTCCTAATTTAGCCGGCATACTCAATTTTTCTTCCCTGTTTTACGTTGCAGTATTTGTGAACTAAAGGCACTAGAGTCACTTCTAAACTGTACGAGGGGAGCTGGAGGTTGATTGCACTCCAGCTGGAAGACTGGTCTTTGCAGGTTCAGGCTTTTTCAGACTGTGTTTTGCAGTAGCGAACCAATTCCTCTCCCAATGACAACCATGTGAACATGGAATTAACCCTATAATATTCTGAGTCCTGAGGACTTAAAGTCTTTTCAGTCTTCACTTCTGCATTTTCTCAGTTTCCAATTCAGCAATTCGTAACTGAAAAATATTTTGCTAAATGCAGTATTGATTTTTATTAGAAACTCTTGCCAATTAACGTAGCATTAACCTTTA
Organism: Numenius arquata; assembly: GCF_964106895.1. NCBI lineage: Eukaryota > Metazoa > Chordata > Aves > Charadriiformes > Scolopacidae > Numenius > Numenius arquata. The sequence continues at coordinate 94,251,988 of NC_133576.1, read as the reverse complement.
TCTTCAAAGGCTTTTTACTTGCAAGGTTCTTGCTAAGTCTCAAATGCTCCTAAGTTGATCCTGACCAATCAAGAAATACATCGCAACTGCACTGAGATAAATTTGCTAACATTTTTGTTAGTGCAACCCCACAAGATATGTTTGCTACTCTTTGGTAGCAACAGCATTGTTGCCACTTACTGCAGCTGCAGAAGATTTAGTAATAGCAATTTAGTTTCAGGAAATTTTAGTAATAAGATTAATATATGCAGAACTCCGGGCAGCTGCTGGTACCTGAAACAGAATTACTCTGTAGTATTACACAGAATGGTTCTATGTGACAAAGCATCTAAATTGTTTCTGGCTGCCAGCAGTTTGTCTGAATCAACTCTTTTCATAATTACCAGTGGTTATGAGGAACAATCAATAATGAAAAAATTGACTGCTCATCAGAAACAATGGCATAGTCAAGGAAATAAAACTAGCTAAGTTCATCACCCTTTTTGTTTCTACCCTGGCTTTTCAGAGATTAGAATATTTGAGAAATTAAAAAGAACATATGCTGTGGTGCAAGTCTCCTTTAATTAGTGAAAAACTAAACGAAAACAGTTCACAGAAATTTATGTGAGGGTTAAGGTAATACTGTCTTAAACATCGACAGCATAGTGGATATCTTGGCAAATTAACAGTAGCTTATCTGAAGAAGTAACTAACAAGATTTATCTAGATTGCAACAAGAGAAAACCATCTGTAAATATAATAGACTGGTGCCCCTTAAGTGGCCTTTGCTAATTAAGCTATGAATTAAATTCCTTACTGAACTGTATGGAATTCATTATATAAGATTATGCGAACTGCTGCTAGTGTATCTGGCTTTTTTTTGTTTTTGGTTTTGGTTTTTTTTTTTCCAGAAAGCAGAAATACTCCTTGTGGCATGGAAAGTTGGAAAGTTCACTTTTGTACAAAACAAGGAAAGTTGCACCACCATCTGAAAGATCCTCCAGACTGTCTGACACTCATTTTATTATGTTCTGTGCTTCCACTGCATTCCATCCCACTGGCTATTAACCGTTCTATGAATGGTAGCCAGTGACTATTTTAATTATAAGTCCGGTGCAACATTTTTGTCAATGACTGATAATACTCTGACCTTTTTTTGTTGTTGTTGTTCTTTGGAGTGTCATACAGAAAGTAAATAGACCAGATAACTTGTAATCACCATCAGAATGATTTTTAATCACAAAAAGACTTCAAAAAATATTCGGTTTTATGTAGCACAGATCATGAGAAGTGGTCATGATTATGGCATCAGAAATGCTTTCATTAACGATCTCATGAGACACGCTGCAGGACTGTATATTTTAATTCATGTTATACTCATTGAATCAATGGGAATTTTGTCATGAGCTTGCAGGTACTTTTGCAAATCTCATTCATTTTCTGTTTACGTTGTTGAGTAATTAAGTAGCCTTGGAACTGTGCCCCATCAGGCCTGCTTTTCTTTTTATTGAGTCTGGTGGAAATTTGCCTACTAACTGGGGCAAGACTGGGATGAATAGAAAGAAAAGCCGTCTCAGTGTGAGCCACGCATTAGATGCATGAGGTGAATTAAAGTCAGAAAAGAGTTTTCTGTGTTTTCGAAGTTACCACAGAAACGTTACTAATGGCAACTTTAAATGTACTTTGAGAAATTGAGAAATTAGGATATCGCAGTTTTATAACTGCGCATGTTTATGCACTAGACAGATGATACAGAAGAATGACATTATCTGTCTCCTCTTTTTCCCCTAGTGCACATTCATGCAAGAATGTGACATTCTTTTTAGTGTGATGTGTAGCTATGCTTTGTCTCTTCTTCTACAAAGCTAAACAACTTCTATAAATTATGGTGTTGGCTGTCAGCTGCAGTGTATTGACATTCTATCTAATTTTTGAAACACTGGAACAATATTTATTTTATCATAAAAGGCTATAATAAAACAATAACAATAACAGCAGATACCACAAATGACATATGAAGTTCGCATGCAGATGCCTGTTTTCATGTAGATTACATTGTAAACAATTCCGTATTTCATCTTAAAACAGCAAGATGCAAAATGATGAAAGACAATTGAATTTGTGCTAAGAAGAACACATTTAGTCCTTATTTATACGAGTTCAATGATTTTTATATGGAATAAAGTTCAAGCCTTTAAGTAAGTCAGACTCATTGCTAACTGAAATTTTATTTTCCCATCTAACTCTAAGATTAAAAATACTGTGCCACTTAGTAGAACTTATTCCCCTCATCCTCCATATTTGGCATCAGCAAAGGAAATAACACGGTAAAATAAAATTCTGAAATTAATATAGCAGCATGTAATTAACTTGAGGTATAAAACACACTGAATCACTGTCTATTGAGGGAAAAGCTACCAAAATGGGTTTGGGAATGTAGCTGCAAGTTTGAAAGAGCAGCATTCCTGAATTTTATGGAAATGATTAAAGACACTTTTTATTAATGATTAAAGACACTTTTTAAAGACACTTTTATTCTACTTCAGTAGAATAAAGGTGACCAAATTTACTTTTAAATTGCAGTTGTAGTAGGAGTTTGGATCAGAATCTCCCAGGAAGCCTAGATAAGATCAGTCGTTAAAAAAAAAGTAAATTTTTTGGCTGCTGGGAAATATATGTGCTTGCACAAAGAAGGTGATAACTGACCATACATTGTTTATGTTGTTGCACAGAAACCACTCCAGGCAAGCCTTTCAAGTCTGGATTAAATTCATTTCCAGACAAAATGTCTGACCTCAACAGGAGGTGCGGTGATTCACTCATCCATGCTCTTCTGCAAGTGTGGCCATGTAATACAAACACAACGTTCATCTGGATAGAATGAGCCCACCACCATGTACTGAGTTTAAATCGCACTGATAAGCCGTACATCAGTAAAGCCATTCAGTTAAAAATCACTAGAATAGAGAAATCCATGCTGTGAAATAAAAGAGGGCCGGGGAGAGATCTCAGGTTCTAGATACCTGGCTGCCCATAGCCTCCTTTTTTTGCTTCATGCTTGACTCCATTCAGGATCATTCTAATTAGCTCCAAATCAAATCTGTTACTGTGGGGTCAGCCCTAAGTAGTGGTGTTGAAAGATGGTTCTTACCACGAGGCAGTGGGGCTCCTTCTGGGCAGTAACGTGGCTGCACTTCCTAACAACTAAAATAATCCCTGGGATCCTCTGCTTGGGTTGGAGACAGAGACACTTCCATTTCTAAGGTGAGCATTGTTCCCTTGAGGGGACTCGATGATCTTAAGAGTCTCTTCCAACCTAAATGATTCTATGACCTTCACCAAACTGCACTGACAGAATGCAGTAGTTATCTACCCAGGGAAATAAGCAAGAGACAGTGTTTAGATGCCATATACCCCAAGAGGCAGGAGTACTGTTTATGTGGATGATTGGAAGTTATTCAAATGTTCATAGAGACCTAGAAAAGGCTTTCGACAGATTTACATTACATCCTTGGGCTCTAAGTTTTTCTCTTATAAGACATAAAAAGGTCTTATATGTGCAAATAGGGCCTCGCTGATCAGACCTTTGAAGAAGCTCTTCACTTTGATTTCAAATGGAATTGTGGATGAAAAAACAGTGCTTGGCCATTTTCTTGCTTTTGGATGTTGGCCATGGAAATAGCTGGGTAGCTCATCAGCTCTCAACGCAGAAGAGGTCAGAACACTCTCTTCTGCAGGTCAGCAAAGACTGAAGCTGGTTGATACCTTTTAGGAAGCTCCTAACACTACTACTAGTCCTACTGAACACCACATTTTTGGTGGTAGGTATTTCCAAGGCCCAGATCTGATGACCTGAAACCACACTTTTTCAAATCAGTGCAGCTGCTTGCTGGGATGTCTAACTACATTTTTCAAGGTACTGCTGAAGGATTTGTATTTTAAATAGACATTCTGTAGTTACTATAGAAGCGAGTCTTCTCAGGACCTTATTAAATACAGTCCCTAATGTATTGAAAACAGGCATGTGTTATTGTTATAATGTTATAATATGTTATATGTTTTGCAGCAAAATGTGGCCTCCACCAATTAAAAAATGTGATCATGGAGTAACACGACTTCTCCCTTTATGTGGTAAAGGCTCAAACTGTGAATGTCAGTTTTACTTGCATCTATATTTAGTGCTAGAGGATCATATGCTGTTAGCCAAGGGAAAACAGGAATTCTGTCTTCATATACTGTTTTGCTTATAGAAGGTGGCCTCTGGAAGAAACCTCAAAATCTGACTCTGTTACTGACATTACCAAAGTCTTCTCTTCTGTTCCAGACATGTTTTACATTACTTTGACACACTGGGGAATCTGGGCTTAAAAGCCAAAGTGGGTTCTTTTGCTCAGGTGCACAGTCACTGTTAAAACAATGCTTTAACAAAATCCATACAGGTATTGACTTGCAACCTTGAAGTCCTCCATAAAAGATAGACCACTTTGTTGCTACACAATGAACTCTTTATTTTGCTGTCCTTTCTTCTCCCAAGTGCATTGGAGTTGTTTTGTTTTCCTGGAATCTATTTTGGTTTCTAAATGCTGTGATTTTGTGTGATATCTCCTGCTGTCTCTGGTCCTTCAGTTGAGTAGGTTTGGTAGCCCCAGGTATTACCATCACTACTCTTCACAGAGTCACATAATGGTTGAGGTTGTAAGGGACTTCTGAAGGTCATCTGGTCCAAGCCCCTGCACAAGCAAGGCCACCTACAGCTGGTTGCCCAGAACTGTCCAGACAGCTTTCAAATATCTCCAAGGATGGAGAATCCATAACCTTTGTGGGCAAACTGTGGTTAGCGCTCAGTCACCCTGACAGTAAAAAAGTCTTTCCTGATGTTCAGACAGGACCTCCTGTGTTTCAGTTTGTGCCCGTTGGTCTCTTGTCCTGTCACTGATCACCACTGAAAAGAGCCTGGCTCCATCTTCTTTGCACCCTGCCTTCAGGTATTTATATACATTAGTAAGATCCCCCCTGAGCCTTCTCTTTGGTAGGATAAACAGTCCCAGCTCTCTCAACCTGTCCTCATAGCAGAGCCACACCAATCCCTTAATCATCCTTTTGGACCCTTGCCGGAATCTCTCCAGTAGCTCCATATCTATTTTGCACTGAGGAGCTCAAAACTTTTGTACTCAACTTGCACAGACCTGTGCTCCATGACACTCACTCTACTTGCAGACATTAACAAAACATCACCTTGCTTGCTTCTGAGTCTACAGATCTACAATAAGCCTCCTTAGATGCTCTAGTGGCCTGGTCACGTATTTGTTCTCAGATCAAGCCACCATTCTCTGAAGTGGACCTCTTTGCTCCTAACAGCAATCTATTTTTTATCTTCAGGAAATGGAGTATTCTTGTTTCAAGAGGAACTCTCCAAAGCTACTTCCTGCTCAAAACTACGTTTTGATTTCTCCAGGGAAAAGCTCTCCCTAACTTGTTTTTAGATCTTCATCCTTGACCTTTAGGTATCATTTTTCCTTGACCTCCCCTTCATGACCCTTCCTTCTTTCTTTGCTTTGCTACCAAAGAGTACCTATATCTCTTTCTCTTAAGCTTCCAGGCCAGAAAAATCTTATTCTTCTCTACATCAGTCAGAAATGAACTCCTTACAACTCCTCCCACCACTTTTTTAAGCTGGAGACTTTCTGCTACCTAGTATTCATTTTTTCCAAATAACATTCCCTATTATGGCACTATCTTGGTGCAAACTTCATTTTTCCCTAGTTTGCATGAAGTATAAATGTAGTCTTCTAGGTAGAGCTGTATCTCCTTTCCTTTGTTAATTGTTCTCTATAGCTACTTTCTTCACTTTTCCCTGATCTTTTTGGCTTTTCCATCCAGGCACTGAAATCCTGCTTCTGGCATATCTCTTCCTGTAATATCTCATGTACTTTTTGTAGCCTTGACCTCATCTGTTGAAATCTTTCCATAGAAGAACTTGAACTTTACTGGAAGCCGCAGCCACAGAATACTGTTTCTTCTCAGGGCAACCCTCTGGTTTCTTCTCCAACTTTCCCACTTCAAAGCTTCTGAATATGACATTTTATTATGTCTTTTTTTTTTTTTTTTTAATTATGTCATGTGTATTACAAGGCACAGAGAGACCTCCATATTCACAGATTCGCAGGCTAGCAGCATGACTCAGTTCTGACAAAACTGATATTCAAACATCAGTGCTGTCCTCTCACCTGCCCTTCATAGACTAAATTTGCTGAGCTTTCTTCTACTGTTTCATTTTTTTACCTCTGGCAACATGCTCCTTTTCTGTTTCCAGAGTCTTGTACATCCTCTAAGTCCTTCATAAAGCCAGTATCTTCTATGGACATATTTACAGTCTTTTCACCATAATTGAGTAAGGGCTGTGATAGTAAGTGGGCAGAAGATAGCCTTTAATTCTGTGCTGAAATTTCAGCTTTAGGTTCCAGAAAGGTTGTACAAACATGTGAGAAAGTCTTAGAAAGGTTGTTCCAAACTTAACTGCAGTTGGCATAACTTGCTAAAGACTCTCTGTAAACAGGGAGTAAAATCTCCAGGGTTTTTCACCTGCAGATGTTGCAAATGTCCTTAAAACTCATAAATATTCAGCATCTTGAAAAACAACAAGTAGATGTTGTGGTTATCAAGATTCTTCTGCCTTGTGCCATTCTCGCCATTCCTGGTTTGTATTGCTCATTTCTCATTCTCCACCATGCCAGTCTCCTGGTGGCCCAACACTAGCACAGCGTTGTCTCCCTGTGTTAGTCTGCACAGTAAATCAAACAGTTCATGAATTTACTCTTGTGCCCCATGTCCCTCTTCTCTGGTGTGCTTGACATTCATATGCAATTGTCTTTTAGGACGGGAACACATAAAATGTGTGAAGTAACTGAACAGACATTCACAGCATTTTGTTGCCTCATGTTAGCTGGAGTGCGCATTCAGCTTGGGTTAGCAAATACAGCTCTGGGTACTTTGTGGAATCAGCTTTAACCCACAGAAAACTCAGTCTGTGGCCATTTCTACTTTTTTTTTTTGTTTCTAGTCAGGACTGAAATTGTGCAATAACTATCATTCACTTGGTTCCTCTTCATTTATATTTCTGGTTAGCATTAGAGGAAGAAAATTAAATGACGATGGAGAAAAACAAGTGCAAATATTGCAACTTCCAAAAGGGTCATTCTAATTTGGGTGAAATGTCATAGAGGGTTTCATTACATCTGAGCCATTTCCCATATTTCTGTTCATTGTCAGCAGAATGAACTTGCTCCTATTATGTTAAAAATAAAGTACCAAAGTTGTATTTTTAGATTAAATATGAGAGAATGATAACCCATTAGCCCCTGTCCTCACTACAGATGCTTTACTTGCCACTCTAATGACGTGAATGAGGATCATTCCTTCCTCTATTTTAGACACAGAATGCCCTTGCAAACAAGACACTTTATTTTAGTGGGAATTTCCTGATTAAATGCAAGTTACATCCCTCAGACATGATTCCTGTGCTTTTAGATTGGTGCAACCCTTCCTTTGAATCACTTGACTGAAACGCACATTTCTTTCATAGTTGTGTTATGCCAGAAGTCCAGATGCAAAGAGCAAAAAGCCATGAGAATTAGGGCAAAGAAGATAAGATGCCATAACATTTAAGAATGCAATTGTAATTTTCTCTGCTGTATGATAGTTCTTGTTGTAACATCCAATTTGCCAGAAGTATCTTGTCAGTAGAAATGTAACAATGTTAAGATTAATTCCTACTAGATTTAAACCCTTTTTATGGACTGATAAGTGTAGAGGGGCAGATTTACCGCTGCTTATTGCTGGTATAAGGCAGTTGGGGTTAGTTAACGCTGTTATACTTCAGACCAGCAATGAGCCTCACAACGTATCTCTGTGCTTGTCTGCACTGTTAAAAAAAGATACAGTCCACTCCCTTTCTCATCCTTCCTTTTGCAGTTGCTATTTTAAGCAAACCCTTTGCCCCTTTTAACATTTTAAACCCCAACAGGCTCAATAGGTGAAACAGGAAACTGGTATATATATTTCTTGCATCTTGAATTAAATGAAGGGAACAGCTAGAGAAATGGATTCCTTCCCTAACTTTTTCATGCTAGCTGCAAATATATTATCAGTGGTTTCTACCACATATCAGTGGCTGAGTGATGAATTTGTTCTTAAGAATGTAAGTAAACCGTCATTTCTTGGGGCTTCATGTCCCACTTATTGCCTCCCCCTTGGCAGGTGATTTGCTTCAAGAGCATTCCAATCTGTTAAGCACCATGAAGAGTTATGTATCTCAACATTATTGTGCAAGAGCAAGATTTCACAAACAGGAAAGAGTAGCTCCATGTATTTCCTATGTATTTTTTTCTGATGGATGGGTTAAATTCACCACTTTTCAGACCCACTCTCCCCCAGCAGCATGGTTATGCCTGTGTCAGCTAGCGCTGGCCTAGATAATGCCTGGGTGTGTTACGGGGATAAGGCATGATACGGACTGTTCCAGTAAGAAATCTGGACACAGCCACCTTGTTTCAGGGGGTGTGGGGGTGTGTGTGTGTTGGGGGGTGGGGAGTGAAAAGAGGGTCAAGATGTGTGCAAGTATGTTGTGTTATGCCATGATCCTTGGGTCCCCACCTAATCTTATTTACTGATACAGACATATCCTGCAAGTTCCAGAAAAGCCTTGAAGACAGGGTTACAGTGGACATTGGAGCTGCCTTCTGCACAGGGAGGAATGACATGCAGTTAGTGAGCCACTCACCTCAAATGTAAGCAGATGGAGCTCTCACAGAGTCAGAGCTGGATCTGCTTGTAATGCAGATAGTAGAGAGGATGAGCAGCTGATGAAAAAGTGTCATCTGGCAAAACAATAGAGCGTTTCAGCCTGAACTGTAAGGGAATTGGCAGCTGTGGAACTGGGAAGAAAAAAAAGTCCATCACGTTTTAAAGCTAGGTGGAGACCTATCTAAATAGCTTAATGAGTCTCTGTGGGTTGGCCATAGGATGTCCGTGGAGCACTGTGTTGTGTCTCAAAGAGTATGATGCAAATGAGACCTTCAGCAATGACTATTCAATGGTGGATGGATTCTTGCTAAATGGAGCTCTGTTTTACCTGATCTCCTTGTTTACTCACAAAATAAGTGTGCTGGAAGGTGTACTCTGCATGAGAGTAATTTCTGATGTAGGCATCTACATGATAGATGCTAAACCTGAAGTAGCTTTTATAAAATTCTTTGCATGAATGAAATCAGTTGTCTCTGATGCTGATTAATTGCATCTGAACATTAGCACATAAGATTACTCAGATGATTTGTCTTCTGGGTAGTCTACTTATTCTCTCTCCTTTGAGTCTGGTGAGACTGTAACGACTAACTCAGATTTAGTTTTCAAGCATCTAGATTTTTAAAACTAGATGAGATGAAGCCCAGTGCCTGATTTTTGGCTGGAAGAAGGTTTAGGATAAGATATATAAGTTAAAAAGAGCAGTTTTTTCTATGTTTGTTGTGCTTCTTGAGATTCCTTGTCTTTCTCTGTGTCGTCACGCAAATTTTACATCCACTCAAGGGCAGATGATACTATATTGCCTCTTTTATCATTGATTCCTCTTCTTAACATCTGTTTCCTAACCAACTAACTCCTCATATATAACTTTAGTCACCGTTTAAGCCACCAGTAAATTCGCATCACCTTTTCTAGACAATGGCTCGTTGCATGTTCTGTACAGTTTCAGTTTCTAAAATCACAGAGTGCAACATATACTTTGATTCAAATGGGTTAATATTCATGATCAAGAGGAAACATTTCCTTTATCTCTATTTTTGGCATAAGGAACTAGCCAAAAGCTCAGACCAAAACAAACTTTTTCTTGGCATTTATTCAGATAATTTGGACCCAATCCTACTCTTCTGGAAATCAATAATAGCACTCCCATTGGGCTTCTGCAGGGACAGGATAGGGTCCTTAAAAATAAATATCTTTGTTGAATTCAATTATCTTAAAACTAAAAACAGTGATACCAAAAGAAATAAATTAGCACCAGTGGTATATTTTTCTGGACAAAATCCAGGCTTAATAAATATGTCATGAGTAAAGGACACAGGATACTCTACATTACTGAAAAGACTTTGACAGTCTAACATTTTTTGTACATTTTGTGAAAGGCAATGTTCTCTGATAAACGAAATTTTCTATATAGAGAATCAAAATTATCAAAACTATTCAGAAGATCTGAAAATGCAAAAATCTTTACTGTACAAAAATTAAGTTGAATGGATTTGATGGCCTAGGCTGTCTTTGTTGCTTAGGCACAAATAACACTGAAGACAGGTTTTGACCTGAGATCTTTAAATTACCATGCAAGTAGTCTGAAAAATAAATGAGTGGCAAATTTGGACTGGTTAAGTTCTGATTAATGTAGGAATTAAACTGAGTCATTTGAATTTAGAGTTTAGTTTTCCCAGATCCCCTAGAAAAAGGGAAGGATCAACAAAAGATTTGGGCCATACGAAATCTGAAGGATTTATCTCTCCTATTGACAAGAAAGGAAACTTAAGAGCACTAATGCTCTTAATTTAGATGTCTATTTCGTCATATGCCTGCTAGAACACTGAACAGTACAAAAGTGTGAGCTCATGCATTATTCTGCAGCTGTCCATATTTTTAAGTTGTTAGCATAGTCCCTGGCATGGCTTTGGCTGGCAAAAGCTACTCATATGATGTCAGGGCATTTGAGAGTACACTTGAGGGTCTGTTCCCAAGAGGTACTATGAATGATGCCACCCTTCTTTGGAAGGTGAAAACATTCATCTGCAGAGACTCTAACTAGGCCTGTTGGCCTCAGAGCTGAAGAACAGACCCAAGCCTTTCTATTAGGACATGTAGGTCCCACCAGTGAAATTAAATAGGTAGAATTTGTCTTGTAGCAAATTATTTGTCCCTTCCCTTCCCTTCCCTTCCCTTCCCTTCCCTTCCCTTCCCTTCCCTTCCCTTCCCTTCCCTTCCCTTCCCTTCCCTTCCCTTCCCTTCCCTTCCCTTCCCTTCCCTTCCCTTCCCTTCCCTTCCCTTCCCTTCCCTTCCCTTCCCTTCCCTTCCCTTCCCTTCCCTTCCCTTCCCTTCCCTTCCCTTCCCTTCCCTTCCCTTCCCTTCCCTTCCCTTCCCTTCCCTTCCCTTCCCTTCCCTTCCCTTCCCTTCCCTTCCCTTCCCTTCCCTTCCCTTCCCTTCCCTTCCCTTCCCTTCCCTTCCCTTCCCTTCCCTTCCCTTCCCTTCCCTTCCCTTCCCTTCCCTTCCCTTCCCTTCCCTTCCCTTCCCTTCCCTTCCCTTCCCTTCCCTCTTCCTCTCCTTTCACTTCCCAGACACACATGAAAGCATTTCAGATAGGATTACTTAGGACCAAGTTCTCCAAATTTTGTAGGGGAACTATATGCTAGGAGTTTGCAATATTTATTATTTCACCCCCCTTTTTTTTTTGTCCTTTCTGCCTTGTACTGACTTAAGTTCTCAGTTTGAAAAATAGAGACAATTGACAAGAACAGTGTCAGTACTTCAAGTGCTTGCTGTTAAAATGGGTTTGGCCTCCAGAAAACTGTCCTGAAACCTGTACTTGGTTCCAAGTGAAATACATTGTTGGCTCAGAGTTAGTGTCCACTGGAGCTTTGTCAATATAATAAATTCACATTACAATTTGCCTGCATTTGACACAATGGGCAGTGGGTTTGGAAGTACACCGTAAAACAACAGGGCATCAAAGGCAGGTGTTCAAAAAGCTTTTCTTATAATGATGGGCACAGTAAATTCCAAAGGTTTGGGTGCTCTCTCAGCCTCTCCTGACTTCACAATGGATGCTGCAAGTTTCAGGAGATGAACTTACGTTACAAGATTTCCAAAATGTCCCTATCCTGGGTGGATTGGAAAACATAGTGCCACAATAGGGATTTACAATGCTTGATACAAGATGGCACATTTGGGCCTAGGTTTGTCTTGTTTCACAAACTAGCTCTTTTCTGATGTCTTCCTATTTCTGATTCTAAAAGATTCCTTCCCTTGCTGCACCGCCCAATATTTTTATTCTCTCTTTGAAACAGGTTAACATCATTCACTCTCACTCATCCATAGCCATAGGAGTGCACTTTTTATAGTCATTGTCTCCTATACTTTTTCCAGAATGAATACATCCTTCTGGATTTATCAACAAGCTCTGACCCCTGGCATACTCCTGTGCACAGGCATGCATACGTAACCCTTGTTTTGCATCCGAGTGTGAGATGTCTGGGAAAGATGGGTGTCTGACCAGACCTGAGAAACAATGGGTCCAAGTCATACCAAGAGCCCTTTTTCTGGGCCACGCATAAAGAAGACACAAACAGAAGTCTGTTCTCCAGTTGGGCAAAGGAAAATATTGAAACCCCAAATACATACACTCCTTACAATGTTGAAAAAGTGACACCTAGAGTGTCACTGTCTCACAGTGACATATGTTCACATGCACACCTCACTCCTTGTGCCTTCTGGGCCGCTCAGCACCTTCCTGAAGCAGCTCCGTAGATAGACTAAGGAAAGCTGAGAAAACAGAAAGCTTACACATCTTTCATCAGTCCTAGACTGATGAAGATGAGGGGAAACATGCCTGGCTGTTCTATTCAGAAGATAGTTCTGTGAAAACAAGGTTACTTCTAAAACATGTTCTTGTTATATCAGTGTGGAGGGAAAAAAAAAAAAAAAAGCAGCTGTTTGGAATCTTTTTCTGCAGCGTATGAGGGAGGAAGTACGCTATAGTCCATGGCATGGCTCTGGTGGCTAGCTGTTACCCACCCAAACAATACCTGGGCATGCTTCCGGAGTTAGCAGGGGCAAGAACTAATCCCAACAAACATTATATAGCTATTTTGTCTTGAAAACTGGGAGTTTAACTGTATGAATATTGGCTGTCCCATGTCATTCTAAACCCAAAATAAATGACTGCTGATACTGTGTTGCCTTATTTCCCTTAAGGACTTCAGAGTTTCTTGGAGTAGAATATAGGGAAGTGGTTGGGTTACCATCCCTGGAGATATTTTAAAAGATGTGTAGATGTTGCACTTAGGGACATGGTTTAGTGGTGGACTTGGCAGTGTTAGGTTTATGGTTGGAAAGATCTTTTCCAACCTTGATGATTCTATGATTCTACGATTGTATATAGTATCCATGAGCACAGATAGGTTATGGAGAAACACCACAGAGCTGCCTGGGACAATTGCACTTGTGTTCTTCTGTCCCTATGTAACTGCTTCTTCTTTTATGCTTCCAAGAATTTCTGTTACATGAGTCTTGAGACCATGTTTGAGATGGCATTGGGATTGTAGGATCTTGGAAGTCTGGCTGACTCTTTGTGACATTATTTTGTCAAACTGCTTGATCCATCTCTTCCTTACGCACACAACGCTTGGCTCCACCAGAGCTCTGAGTCACCATTTGCATGAGCAACAGGATTCCACACCAACCAAAGGGTCTAGATGTGTATAATGCGATTTAACATGTAGTGAAATTAATGCAGTCCTTTCTAAACAAAAATAGATTATTTCAGAGGGAAAGGAATGCCACAGCTTGATAGAAGCAGTTTAGCAGCAGCTTTGTGTGACCTAGGGTAGATTTTTAGCGAATACTGAGAGATAATTACCCACTGGTATTAGCTAGAATAGGGGATAAGCATTTTGCTTAAGATTTTGCTGTCATCAGTTCACTTTAACTGTAGAAGTGGCAGGAGGAAGGGAAAGACACTGAGAAGGAAATGATGAATTGGTGTTTTGGCAAAGCTTGACACATCACTGCATTGGACTGGCTGAAAACATTAAAAAATACTATGATTATCACACTACAATGAGGTTATTTCTTAATAATACAAAAGCTGTGGGACATTTTTCACTTTTCCACTACAATTTCTGCCATGACATACTTTGTTATTTATCTTGATTTATTACAGTTCTCTCTCTCTCTGTACTTTTCTCAAAAAAAAAAAAAAAGGTTTTTTTTAAACTATACTTCTGTGCTTGTGAATGACCCCAAATATGATAACCTTCAGCATACGTTGTAGGTTTTCATCTCAAGCAACCGATTCCCAAAGTACAATGACAGGAATTCAAGTTAGTAAGTAACAGGGCCTTTATTTCCCCAGAGATACAAGTGTGGAAGTCAAGGGAAATACAATGACGTTGTTAATGTTGTATTTATAACTGTTAGTAGTCCCACCCTCGGCTTCATTGTCTGAAGTGCTACTGTTATTTTCATAAAAAGCACAGCAGGCAATTTCTATTTTATACAAATGATTTATTTCTACACATATGAGGAAAAAACATTTTTATTGGCTGTTTGTGATCTATTAAAAGAATCTTGTCACGATGTTTTGTACTTTAAAACCCTTTGATTAGATAAGCTAGTTAATAATTAGACAGTCTTTTGAAGGTGTAAGATTCTGGGCATTAATTTTCATCTCAAAAAAGATAATCTAGTTTTAACCATTATTTCTGTGCTGATAAATATTCTAATTAAAGGTGGAAAAACCAATGCAGAGGTGTTAGGGACTTCAACAAAGCCATCATGGGAGTTTGCTGTTGATGCAACTAATCAGCTCCTGATTCCTAATGTAATTCCAGACATTTGAATCATGCTCTTCCAAATTACTTTTTTTTTTAATTTATGTGGACCTTTTTTCTCTTTCCATCTTTATTCCTTTCTTGTTCTTTTCTCTTCATTTCTTTCTTCAACAATTCTTTTTGTTGTGTTCAACTATAATGCAAAGAGGATATACAGTTGCCATAAAATCTTTTGTAAACATGTTATAACGTCTTACTTTAGCATAACTGACTGACAATTGCTCATTATTATCTCTGGTACTTTTACAAAATAATTTACTTTGTAAAAAATAAGTGAGATTATTTGAAACACATAGCTAGACCCATCATTCAGAATACAAACTGAATTAAACTAAAATAATTTCCAAAATCAGACCAATCAGATCTGGTCAACTTTGGTTTTAAATGGTTACAGGGTATTATTTGCGGCAGGATTAGATATGTGTCTGTCAGTATATTTTAAGAAATTACTATTTTTGTGTATTTTTGGCGCACTCAAAGCTAGGAAGTATTTGAAACAAACTCAAGCCATGAAATTGTCATGAAACTTGATTGAGTTCAAATGACCTTTAAATAATCGTTTGGACATCTGTTGGTTTATCCAAGCTTTCCAAAGTTTGCCCGTGATTTTCTGTATGAAAACACTTCATTAAGTACTTAGATAGTTCCCAAGTCTGAAGTCAATGTGACCTGACAGAAATGTCACAAACCTTTGTTACAAATGGTTTTAAATATTCAACCTAAGTAATATTAAGTGAATTCATAGTAAATTGTGGGATTCAGCTGCTAATCAACTAAACTGCTATTTGGGAAAGTAACAGAACAGGGGTTTGCTTTTAAGGTGTTTTGCAGATCAAGAAATATATTTCCTTTACAAGAGGGCTGAAAATAAAGGAAATCTTCTGGTTCCATCTCAGAAGACTCTCGTGACCTCCAGCGAGATGAACTCCTGCCAGGATTATGAAATACAGCTGACCTCTGAAGTGATGTGTGAATGAAGGCTTGGAAGATATCGTTGAGTGGTATCAGAAAACAAGTACTTAAGAAATAACTAGGAAGCTGAAAAAAAAAGGTATCTAAGGTATTTTAGATTGCGCAGATAGACACTTCAGACATCCCCACAGATATCCAGGGCTGAACACGGGAAGATCCTGTCTGATAGGCAGTCAAAGAAATACCTTAATAAAAGAGCTTCTTGAGAGCTGTGGACTGAAAAGAAGCATTAAATACCATAGGGTGAAGAATTCTTTGGATTTTTCTTTTTCACTTGAAGCACCAATCAACTCTGAAAGAAGGAGAATTTGGCTTTATCAGAGAATGAAGTTATTAAGAAGAGAGAACCCGAAACAGCTGCTGCGTCTGACATCAATAGGTAAATCTCACTGCTACAGAGACTGGGAGTGGCCACTTTTCAGATATCTTTGTGTGGGTGCTCTTAGTGGCTTTGGCAAGGTTTCCAGGCTGTTTAATAGGGACCAAATCACAAAGGCAGAAGTGTAACATAAATGTGGTGGGTATTTCATGTTTGATGGGAATTTTGTTCCAGATTATCATGCAGGAGTCCAAGCAGTCTGTGCTCTGCTGTGCCTTCCTTCACTCTCAAATATCAGAAATAGCAAATGCAAATGACTGAATTTTAGGACTCTCATATAGCAAAATTTGTGGTGAGTAGAATAAGCTACAATAAGATATAGCTTGAGATACCTTTTCAAGCTAAATATTTGAACTTACACAAATTCCCTATTCTGTCCCAGCTTTTTTTTTAATGCTTATCATCCTTCCTTTGAAAGTCTTACCTCATAAGGCTTCATTTTTTTGACATTGGAGATCACACAATCACAGAATCACAGAAAGGCTGAAGTTGGAAGGAACCTCTGGAGGTCATCTGGTCTGCCCCGCCCCACTAAGCAGGGCCACCTACAGCCATTTGTCCAGGACCATGGCCAGATGACTTTTGAATATCTCCAAGGATGGAGTCTCCACAGCCTCCCTGAGCAACCTGCCAGTGCTCAGTCACCCTCACAGCAAAAAAGTGTTTCCTGATGTTCCAATGGAACAGGTAGAGATGCAGGGAATAGCATGGATTTCATGCTTGCAATGTTTGGAGGCAGTTAAGGAGAAGCCTAAATGACGTGATGCAATCTCATCATATACGGTTATGCAGTTTTCCCATGCCCTTAGAATAAATATTCAATAAAGACTTCTACTCTACAGAGAGAGTAGAAAATGAAAGGCTACTTCAGGTGATTCAGCAGTATGAAATTACTATCTGAGTAAGAATTAGGATTAGTCTCTTAATATATGCAGATGTGTGGGCAGAGTGGAATAGGTGGCAATTATACTGATCATGGCAAAATACATTTATGCCATCACTGCAGAGGTAAGACATGAAAAGGTCATTTTTGACACATGGTGCAGAGTCTGTGCAGCAGTAATCAATTTGCTGTTAGAGGAAAAGTCATACAGTGACAAGTGGTAAGTTCAGAAGATTTAATAGGTCTTTTCTGTGCTCACTGACATCACACTGCTTTTCACTAATACATTAATGGCAAACTTTTCTACCACCAGCAATAATGCCAGTATTCCCTTACTGTTTTACTGCTAAAATCATGGTAAAAGGGAACAATAGCTGCCTAAATACGGCTACAGGACTTGATTACCCTCCATATTACTGATGGTCTTTTAAGTATACAATTTTGTAAGTTTACTAATTTTGCAAGACTATGTGTCAGCATGTTTCTTTCTGTTTCCACTTCTGAACCGATAAACATATTTGATTCAATTGTGCCTTCTTTTTGTACCAAGGTTTCAGGTCTTTTTTTGCCCTGGCTGTGGCTGAAATGCAGAAAGCAGCAAAAGAATTATGAGACTAAAATAATTAGATATTGATAATTTCTGAGGCAAGAAGGACAGGTTAGAGCACGTTCTTTGTAAAGTGCTGGTGATGCCATGAGCTCCATTATGTATCGTTCAAAAGTGACTTGGGTTCTTTGGGATCTCAGACAATTTTTCTTTCGCCATGATTAATCTTTACAATTTCTTCTTCTGTCTCTCCAGTAATACAGAAGAGAAAGTTTTGCATTTATCTTCACATAACAAATCCTGAATGCTTGCTTTTTCCAAATATGTAATTATCAGAGGTTTCATGTAAATTTTTTCTCTCATCAAAGCACTACATGGGTGGACTTGATCTATCAATACAATGATCCCTCTTTTCCTGACCCAGTAAAACAGTTAAACAGATACTCCAGTGGATTCCTGTCTGAACTTCCCTTGACTAAGGACAGTGTGCAGGACTAAGTCCTTAGTTACGTTATACTGATGAGTTCATTTCAAGGCATATAAACAAGCGATGCTGTCTTAGCCAATGAACAACGAGACAAGCAAAAGAACAAATTAGCAGCTCATAATCTGATCCAAAATGTCCCTCCTCAGCATAAAATACTGAGTGTCCTAGAGGTTTTAATTATATAACACTTACTGTTTTTAATAAGCAAGCCCCAAAAGATAGCAGTAATCCAAAACCAGACCACAGCAATTTTTTGTGACAAACTGTAATTTGTTCCAGGAGAGACAATATAATAATAAATCATTCTAAATTTGAATTGTTTTGATTTGTTTCTCTTAGTATCATTCCTTTTAAGAGGCTGAAGTATAATGCTCTCTTTTTTCTGCCCATGTTACTCTTGCTTTCAAGGGGCCACTAAGAGAGGACTAGACTTATGTAAAGGATTAATTGTCTAATGAGAGTCAAGACCATGTCATGACTGGAGAACAAAACAATGACATTTTTATCCAACTTTCTTTCAAGGCTTTGAAGAAGAACTGATAGGAATTTGCCAGGACAATCCTGAGGCAAACTGCATAAGGTTTTTATGCTTTAGCCTGTCATGTACATTACTTTTGTTATTGCACTGAAGGAGCGAAGTTTACTGGCTATCGACCCCTCATAAAACAGTACAAAACAGACAAATTTGGCATTTGATGAAACTATTTTTGAACTGATTTTTTGTCTGCTGTGCTTCCCGAGAAGGTATAGCCAGCTGGTATGTCATAATCTAACTTTAAAGAGACTCGTGTCCTGCTTGTGGCAGAAGCAAATAGGCGTTTCTCAGGAAAGTGATATTTATTAGAAAACTGCAGCTGAAACCAAAATCCTTTGGCGAAGTGCGCTGTGATAGATTAAGATTTCATAAGAAAAGGTTTCACAAACCTAAGATAGAGCCACTTTTTGGCATGGGCTTTGGCGTGCAGCATAAGTGATTCTGTTTTCTCCAAGATATTTAAACAAGGTCAGTTCATCGTTATCTTGCTCCTTTGAAATTACTACTTTGAAAAGAACTCCTGACTTTGGGAGGCTGGGTCAGATAGGAGCTGTTTTCCTAGTGCTGTGTGACCATTTGTATCCTTATTTTGTAGGTACCTGCCATAAAGAGAAACTAAGCAAGGAAATAGAGGAAAAAAAAGTGGTGTGGTTACAATAAGAGCTAGATCACATCTCAGGAATACCGTAGGTAATAGAGAGTTGAAGTTGAAATGACAAGCATACAAATAAGACTACATTAAGGTTATCACATAATTTGAAATACCCAAATGCCTTAGAAATTTCTCTCTGTGACTTCCATGTTTACAATTAAGCCCAAGTTTACTCTGTTTTTGACAGAGCTGAGTGTCCAAGCCTGAGTTGCAATCTGGAAAGTGAATATTCCTTTGCCTGTGTTCCCTGATAGACCCTCATATCAGGGAACATAGGCAAAGGAATATTCATACTTGTAGCGATCCTTTTCCCTTCTGACCTAAAGATTTGGCTACACGTAGTAGAAGTATTTATATATATATCACTTTTCTTGTAAGAGTCCAGATGGCAGAAGGAAAGATTTCCGCTCTGAGGAGCAGTATTCTGAATGCACAGAGACTTAATGCACAATAAGTGCCTTGATTCTTTCTCTGCTTTGTTGACCAGCTTAGAGCTCATTTTAATAAGGACCAAAATACAAAACTGTCATGCCAATGCCAGAATGTATTTTCCCTGCCTAAAGCTGATTTGTAACTCCTTGTCCAAAGCAGAAGGCAGCCAGCTGACAAATCCTATATACTTTGCAATAACACTGAGTATTTTTTAAAAGTACTTTCATAAGAATATAATATTTCTGTTTTTAACAGGTCTTTGAAATCTTCTGAATTCTAATAATGAACTTAAGATATGTTAGAAATGGTCTTAGCCTGTCAGCTTAAAGTAATAATTCTTTTTAAATGCTAACTAACTGCAGGGATAACAATTTGAAAATGGTCACAGAAAAGAAATATTTTGTACCTGTGAGAAATTAATGTGATTGGGTTTTTTTTTGTTCTGTTTTGTTTTGTATTTTTAAGTTCAAGTTGTCTCATAGATTGCCAGGTCTTGCTTCAAGATGTGCTACAGCTATTATTACTCTTATTATTCTTCCAAACAAGCCTAGACCCACCAGAGAAAATAACTTTGAACTTAAGTGGCTTTTCCTTTTGGGTGTGCTGCAGCTTTACAACCTTGTGAGTTTGAAAGTGCTTTCACCAAAAGTATTAAAAAAAGGTATTTGGAATTTTTTTTCTGTATAAAGGAAGATGGGATATGGAGAAAAGGAAGGAATGAGAAAGAGAAAGAGGGAGAGAGGAGGAGAAAGGTGAAAGTCCCAAGGGCATGAAGGAATACAATATGGAATCCCATAGGAGACATGCTAATTTGTAATATGAAAGTCTAAGGAGAAACATCTGAACGTTCTGCAGTGTGATGTTAGTTTTAAGTGAGAACTCTTGTAGATACTGGATCACAGAACTGCATTTCAAATACACTCTGCATTAAATAACTTTAAAAAGAGTTTTCCCACCCAAATTCTGTTCTCAGTCACATGTGCAGAAGGTGCAATTGTACAGATCTTGAGAATGGTCCATTGGAGGGCCGCCAGGATGCTTGGTGGGCTGGCACACTTGCCCTTTGAGAAAAGGCTGAGGGATGTGGGCTTGTTCAGTTTGGAGGGGAGATGGATTTGGGGGGACCTAACAGAAGCCCTCTGGTACAAGGAAGTCACCAGGAGACAGAGCCAGGCTCTTTAGGGAGGTGCATGGCAGGAGAACATGAGACAACAGTCATACATGATAACAGGAAAGCTACCAAGTGGTACAAAGCAAAAAAAACCAGCTCAAAAACCAATACCTTGAGGGTAGTCAAGCAGTGGAGTAGGTTGACCAGAGAGGTTGTGTTATCTCTGTCAGGTTTTCAAACCTCACTGTACACAGCCCCTGAGCAATCTGATCTGATCTCAGAGCTACCCCTGCACTGAGCAGTGGCTTGGATGAGACACTTGCAGAGGTCCCTTCCCACCTGAATTATCCTGTGATCCTGTTATCCCATGGTTACTTCCCAAATACTGACGTCATGGTTACAGGTGAAATAGGGTAAGGTACATATTTCAGAAAGTTCTCTGAGAATTTGACCGTTTGTCTAAAAGGAAACTAAAATACTGCGTCATGTATGATTTCTATTTTCAAATAGGGTGTTTTATTTTCAAACTTGCAAGCAGACACACCCTGTGGCTGAATTTTACAAACCACAGATTACACCTTCTTCTATGATAAGCCTTCAGAAGAGCACACACAAAGGACATTACTGTGCCACTGGACCTGAGTGCCATTCCTGGCTATTTTATGATCTAGTATAGATATAGCCTCCGGGCATAGGCATTCACTGCATGGTAGCATGCTCAAGGCAAGGACGTGCATAGGCGGACTCTTGACCCACCTGGTAGCCATACGAACATAGGGTATCCTGACAGTGAAGCACATTCCCATGCTGCTTTTAAGATGTTTGTATTAAAGACAGATAGCCAGAGCTATGGCACCAAAGGTTTTCTTACAAGCTGAAATACTTCACAGCACTTAATTATCTTTGTAAAAATCAGGGGAAAATGCAGGCTTATGGGGAAAAAGATGACCACATCCTTGAACCTTTATGAAATCAGGCCATTAAATTATACCAACCTCTACATGGCTAATTTATTATCTCTCTTTCAGACTGCCCTGGGAAAGCATATACTGCTAAGTTAGCACCATGAAATACATCTCCTGTGGAAGAAGAGCAGAAGAATATACACAAAAGAAATCTGTAATTCTCTAAATTTTTGACAAGCAAGCCCCTTTATGGCCTCATTTGTCTCTATGTAGCCTTTGGTTGACTAAATAGCTTTAATGGCTGGCTGTATTTGAAGTCCTGCTGGGCTTGAGAGTTAAGTGACAAATGTGGTAACTGGCTCCCAGTGTAAATATTCTCTCTCCTGCACTAGATTACTTGAATTGCTGCTTCCTATAGGTTGGCGTATTGTATTTGTATTGGTTTTCCTGAGAACTTTCTTCTCTAGTATGTAGCTAATTTGATCCACTTACTTATTTAAAGCAACTAAAACAGTTATCCATGGCTCAAGAAAAACAGAATTAGATTGTTGCTCTTTCCTATCACACCAAGCAAAACAATACAAGTCCCATAGTTTTAAAAGCCATATGTTTATAAATCTTTCCCTAGTCACCGGAGCACTCATATCATCATGATGTCTCACGAACCATTGATACTGTCATGGTTTTCTTTGGAATAGAATGACACACAAAAGAAATAAGATTTTTTTAATAACAGCAGCATCCTTGTCAAATGTAATGGATGAGCAATTGCCATTTCATTTAGTCTGACTATGGAACCAGGCATAGTCACTCAGGAATGTGGTGTTAAAGAGACTTTTATGTGCTTCCATGTCTTGCTAAAGAAAGACATTTTGTCTCTCTGGGTTCACCAGCCACAGTCTTTGCATCTTCTATGCATTTTTTTTTTACCCTGCTGCAGATCTGACCAACTTTGGATCTAACTTTGGATTAATAGCGCAGCTTTATCTTCCTGACTGTCGCTTCTGCAATTCTGGTTTTCCTCTTGATAAAACAACAGTAAAGTGTAGATGTACCACAGTTCAAAATAAAAGGAAAGTAAGAAGGGGAAGAAAATTATTCCTCCTAGAAAATTTTTGAGACATTTTCCTCCACTAAAATTATGATTTAATTAATTCCCAACAACAAAAAATAAATTGAATTCTTGAATTCTGGTTCTACATACTGCTTTGCCCAAGCTGTGCCAAGCAGCCAGGACTTCACAGAGAACTGGGCCATCTACATGCTAGAAAGCCAGTGAGTGTGGTGTAACTCTCTTCCCTGGGTGTCTTGGAATGTTATTACTTGGCATGGCTTAAAAATACCACTTAAAGAAAAAAAGGAGTGTGATTTAGGGCCAGATTCACTGACACATTCCAGTTGCTTTGTGCTTGTCTGGTGATAGAAAACAGCAGTAAACTAACAAGCTAAAGTGGATTTATGATTGCTTTGCATATCTGACATGGCACGGGGCTACTGCGGCATACCAGAGGGAGTGCTCTCTTCTTTAGTGATGGGCTGGAGATAACGGGAGAGGGTGCTTGTTCTATAATAGAATTCCTGGTGGTATGAAACGAAATCGTAAATCCAGTTTAGTTGTATGTTCATGCTATTTTAGTATTGATTAAATTGTCTTCCTCTGATAATTATGGACAAATGTTAAGACAGCAGAAATCTCCCTTGCAGACTAAAATGGCAATGAAGGAGAATAGCAGCCCACAGATACAAGAAATACTTGAAAGCTTTTTAAAGCAAAGACTGTGTGTGTATCACATGGTAAACTGCACTCAGTATGGGCTTCATATCCTTCCTGCTCACATAACTTTAACAGATCCAGCCTAAATTAAAGTCCATTGCTATCAGGAAGGAATGCCACCAATGTCATGCAGAACAGATACACGCGGTTATGTCTGTCTGGCGTGTGACATGAAAGGTTTCACTGAGCCACAGCAGCATGAATTGCGCAGTGGAGGGCCTTTGTCATCTCAGCTGAGGAATGCCTTAGACGTTCAGTCGGCCTTGGCATCTCTGACACGATGATAAGTGTGCACAAATATTTCGCCAAGCACCAATTATTTAGAAAAAGAAGTGCTTGTACGTTTTTCCAGGCAATGAGTTTCTCATGCTAGCTTCAGTGAGCGTGCATCAGCAAATGCTGTCAGAATTTCCCCCATTAATGTTTCTCTTCACTGCATTTGGAGTGTTTTCTTTGTGACAGTGTCACTGCTAATTGAGAAGCAGAGATTTATGTATTAAGAGTTTCATAATCTGAATTATGGCTTTTGTGTGACACTTGCATGGTCCCCTAGGAAACAATCAAGTACTAGGACTCTGTCCAGATATGGAGAGCTGTTCTTCTGGCAGCTGCATAAAGTGAATCTTCCAGCTGGGAATGTGTAAGATTGAAATATTTCTCAAAGCAGAGGGGACTGGAAACAAGGATAAAGTCATTCTGCAAGGGGCCAAACTGAACTTGTGGTGTGTGGGAGCCATACGTACCCAGGAAATGTGTAAGCATGAATGATACTTGCTGAGTAAGAACAGTCATCAAAGCAAGAAGGAGAAGGTGGTATGACTACATGCTCAGCTGTATTCACTTGGGTCACTCAGCTCCCTCTGTGTCTGTATGCTGGCAGCCACAAGGATATATTTCTGACATTGCTACAGGTCACATTATCCCTGGTGGGATGGCATGCCCAGGTCTTCCCCCTGAATATCTTGTTTGAGTGAGGGCTATGTACATGAGCACATATCTCCAGATGAAACATAAAAAAGTTGTATTTTTCTGGTGTCTGTCTCCACTAGTAACTAAAATCAAACCAACTTTAAGGCTAGTTTGAGCATAGTTGTGCTTAATAAGGCTTCAGTTAACAACAGTTTACAGTTTTTCTGGCATCTTACAAGAAAGTCTAATTCAACATTTAAAAAGCTACTTGTCAGATTGTTTCATGAAAACCAAGCAAACTTAAAGTTTAGATGACAGATATTATTTAATCAAAAGTTCTTGGAGGCAAAAATAAATACCTCTTATCTCCGATGAAAATATAAATAGAAATATCTCCAGGCCGATGCGTTGTGCAATAGCTGAATGGTATGATGTACATAAACATCCACAGCATTTTTTGGCCTGTTTTTCAAGACCTTCTCTGTCTTGTCAGAATGTTCTGGGTGATGTACCAGCAGTCTAAATGAGAATAGATTGCTGTTGCAGATCATAAAATTTAATTATGGTAGAACTTTAATCTGAGATAAACTTGAATGTCTCTGATGGGAAAATAAGTGACCACCAAAGCAGCCTGGCCACCCAAGCCAGGGCTGATGTGGTTACAGATACTTTGTTGAAAGCCAGATGTAATGAAATAAATTTTTAATTCCCCTTGTGTCAGATAAGCTTGTTGTGAAAAATATTTTCAGACTCAGATATTTAGCAGATATTCTACACATATTCCAGATACTCTCTCTACTGTGGGCTCTTTATTCAGCTTCTTCCCTCTTTTGTCTTGTAAACACATGTTGCTTCAAACAGTTTCCATCAATCGTACATCAGTCTTGCCTTTCCTGTTCCGTAAATTGCCACCATACCAACTTTGGCACTTTGTTCCACTATATCTAGTGGACATCTGACTACAAAAGAGCTACTTAAGTTTATATTGTTGGCCAATATTACAGTTCTGCCTGTAAGTGTAGCATGTGTTGACTTTTATGAGAAACATAACGTCCCGTTACCTCGAGGTTTTGTCATTTGCATTTATACTGCTTATCAACAAGCTACAAACAAAACAGGATTTCAGCCCAAATATATGGGTATTTCAAACCTGTTCTGGATTCTGAGAAATCATGTAGTGCCTTCTTCGCATTAAGCGTATGATATTTCATTTGTAATAGAAAAATAAAGGATAAATTGCTGTCTGGATCCTTGGAGGAAGGGTGACTGTGGCTCATGAGAGTGGTTAACCTTTGCTTGTGAAAAACTGGATAGAGCAGATTTGAGATTCAAAGGAAGTGTAAATATAATGTGCAATTCTGACCCAACTACCTGGAAGAGACATTGCCTTAAATTAAGAAGTGTAGATATTCAATGGTGAATGTGGTGAAGCCATGCATAAATGAGTTTTTGAGGTGAGATTCAGAATATGGAAGATAAGGGGCCAGTCATAGTCATCAGAGGTGAATAATCCTGATTTAATTGGGGCTGTTCATGTGTACAAGGATTAGTGGCAAGAATAAAGATTTCTAGGATCATGCCCAACTCTGGTTTTAAGGCAGCAGAAATATTTACCATGTGGCATATTTTGATTGACAAGCCAGCCACTTTTGTGCTGGAGCAAAATGTCTTTAACATGATGTGTTGGGTATTGAACATTTAAAATCCGTAAATTGTGACCTGTGAGAC
The DNA here is from genome assembly GCF_964106895.1 of Numenius arquata. Lineage (NCBI taxonomy): Eukaryota > Metazoa > Chordata > Aves > Charadriiformes > Scolopacidae > Numenius > Numenius arquata. Next base: position 94,226,053 of record NC_133576.1, on the reverse strand, counting down.
TGACTAGAAATCACAGGAATAAAGCAAATGAAAAGGTTTTGTTTATTGTAATTCTGCATTTCATATGTCTGCTTTATTTTGAGTTTAAAGCATAACCAAAATGCCAGTTTTCTAAGTCTTCTTTTTGCTAGACAAGAGCCAAACATTTCCATGAGAATATCACTACAAGGCATGTTACAATACCACATATGTATAAACTAGCTCTTTGTGAGCAGGATCAGGTTCTGGAAGTAGGACATACCTATAGCATTCTGTCCAGCCTAATACACCTTTTTTCCCCCTCTTCCCAGTGATGTTTTCATATCAAAATGCAGTCACTGATTTATAGCAATTGGATATTGGAGGGATGGTGTTGCAAATTATGGCCTGAGTTAAATGGGGGAGAAGCGTAGGGGAGGAACACATCTTGGAAAGGGAAGGGTAGACGGCAGGACAAGACTCCCCTCTTCCCACCTCTCAGCGTAAGGCACAGGCGTGGGACTACCTCTTGGTCAGTCCTTATGTTCCAGGCCACAGATATAAAGCAGTTTACTCAAGCTCTCATTGAGTAAACCGCATGGTTCTGGGAACCTTTGTGTTTCCCTGGACCTCCCAGTGCTCAGCCTGGGGCAAAGTAACTCACACCACCCATAGCCTAGCGCTGTGCTTAATTGCACAATTGAGACCATGGAGGAAGAGAACACAGGAAACCTTTATTTTTCTACAGAACTGATACAGTACAGGCAGAGTCTGCACAATAATGCTTCATTTACTGCCTTTCTCCTGTTATTTACCTCTTGGTGACCTAGCAGAAGCAGAGGTCACTTAGCTGCATGGTAGCTCTGAGTTCTGAAGCAACTGTAGGAGACTGCCAATTCATTGTTTTCCCACAGTTTATCATGGCTTTGCAATATGAATCTCTGTAGTGTTCTGAGAGAGGGTGAGGTTGTCTAGGGGAACTGCCGTTCTCCTCCCTCATCATCACACAGACCAGCTCTTTTCACATCTGTAGCTACATAACATTCCTGGAACAACCATTGTGGAAGGCGATTTTTTTTTTTTTTTTTTTTTTTTTTTTTTACTGTTGGTTGGACTCGATGATCTCTGAGGTCCCTTCCAACCACTACGATTCTGATTCTGATTCTGATTCTGAAGCAGCCAGTGTATTTCTCACTGTCTCGTAATGCCAATATGCCAATGGGAAACAGCGAGGAAGAGCCAGCACGCTGTAGCTGGGTAACTTTACATGAACCACCAGAAAGAGGGACTCTCCTTGCACAGTCTTTCCTTTACAGTACACAGAACTACTGTATTGTAGCTAACAGCCAGAAAGATTTTTATTCCAGCAAGCTTCTCATTTCATGCCAAAAGTTAATACGAGAATCACTCATTCCCAATTCCTGCTAGGGAGCGCTTCAGTAAGGCATGTATGAAAGACATCAAACTAATACGAAAAAGTCTTCCAGCGTAGATTACCATGACGCAAAATGGCTGCAGAGTTTCTGCCTACCTCAAAATCGCCTTAAAACTGAATGATTAATACTGATCAGAGGATTGTCATGATACCTGTAGAATGTACTGGTTCAGAACATTTATATTTCATTTTATTCTCCAAAAAGTATACTTCTGGAAATTTTTAAAGGCTTTTTCTCTGTAAAAAGTTCTATAGGAGGTGACTATCTTTTGTAGGCTTTCTGAAGGAGTGGATGATTAGGTCAGGCTGACTAAGAAATTACCGCCGTATTTCACCGTTCTTCCATTCCAATGTGTGTTTGGACTGAACGTTATCCATAGATGACATATGCTGTGCATTATCAGCCATCAGTATTTATTCTGGCTGTTCCTAAAAGGGCATCTGATGAGTCAGACTGTTTTTTTTCTGGTGGGCCCTTCACCTGCTGGAGGCAAGAATCTTTAATCTTTCTGCTGGGGGGAAAACCACAAAACACCAATCAAAGTAAACTCTCTACACATTTATTTTTGTATGTATTTTATTTTATGTTTGTAACTTTTCCATTTTGATTCCTGCTTCAGAGCACACCTTCACACTCTGCAGTCTTTGTTTTCCAAGAAATAGCTACCATGATCTTAAACAGGACACAAGTTATAAGTATACATTGCCAAAAAAGTAACTTAAGCCACACTGGCATCTTGGCCCCAAGACTGAGCATGTGGTTCTGTTGAGTGTGAACTAAGTAAGTCTCTCCATGTAAGACCTAGGTGCAATTTGGGAGATACTTGGCTCCAGGGGTTGTCCCCTGTGTGGAGATGCCATGTTTGGCTCCTCCCATGACATATGTTCTTGCGTATTCCCCAGGAATACCCCAGCTCAGGAATCCTTGAAAGACTCTTATGCACTCCAGGACATGTAACATGCACCCTCAGTGCCCTGTTACTGAGTGGTCATTGTGGTGGGCTGCAATTTGGACACTTGTAATGAAAAATGGCAAAAGATCATAGAATCATTTAGGTTGGAAGGGACTTCATCAGGTCCAACCTTTAACCTAGCACTGCCAAGTCCACCACTAAACCACGTCCCTGAGCACCATGTCTACAAGTCTTTTAAATATCTCCAGGGATGGTGACTCAACTACTTCCCTGGGCAACCTTTTCCAGTGCTTGACAACTCTTTCTGTGAAGAAATTTCTCCTAATATCCAATCTAAACCTGTCCTGATGCAACTTGAGGCTGTTTCCTCTTGTCCTATTGCTTCTTACTTGGGAGGAGAGATGGACACCCACCTCTCTACAGCCTTCTTTCAGGTAGTTGTAGTTACAGCAATTGGAAGGTGAAGTCTGTAAAATACAGTGATTTATTTACTGTTTTGCATGGCCACCAATTTCACACTGAGAGCTCCTGACTCTATACTCTGATCCCATGTCAGTGAAATGATTAGACCCTAAGTAGCCCCATTCATAATACTCTTATTAACTTAAGACCTTTTCCAGATTGATATGAAAACATCTAGTTCTCTGCTGGGCTGACATGAAAACATCTGGCCCTCTAGATGGCTGAGCACTGGATTTGACTGGAGCCTTTAACAGAGGTCCACTGATTTAACCTTACATAGGACTTGAAATCACCTTGGAATATTTTTCATCAGGATCCTTTTATTTGAACTGTCATGTAAGCTCTCATGCCCAGTCTTGACAACCTCACTTGGAAAGGTAATTCTTTTGGGAATGTATGTTTCTTAGATCTGTGTCCTGCTCATTTTAAATACCCTGAGCTTGATTTACTTCTCAATGATATAAATATATCATTAATGTAAATATATTGCCTTCACTAGTCTTTTTTGGATGCATTCTGGCACAAGTGAGTGCAAAATCTGATCTTCTGATGATTAGTTCAATAGTATTTAATTTTTCAATCTCTAGCTTGTAAAAGTGAAAAAATAGTAATAAGACTTATAGTGGCAGCTGTGTTTCAGGTGAAAAATGATTACATGTTCAGATCTTCTTGGTTAAAAGCCTAAATGTTAATTAAGCCATTTATTTTTATTTGGCAGGAAGACAGAGGTAAGATAGCTGTGTTACGTGAGTATACAACACTATGAAAAATTGTGTAGACTAGTTATTTGCAATAGACCAAACATTTATTTGTCTCTCATGTAAGCATTTGTCTGGTTTTCAGGACAGAAATGTAAGACCAAATGTGTGTTCTTGCACTATATTAAGAGAATATAGAGTCCCTAGAGAAAAGGGAAAATAACCTAAAGAATATTAGACTTATCTATTCAGTTTGCAATTCCTAATTTGTTTTTTACTTTAAGCTGCATAAATGGAATAAATGAGGGGTAAAAACTATTCATGATGTGAAAGAAATCCAAAGAATTTTTCCATTTGCACCTTGCAATTTGTAGTCAATGCAACAAGGTCTCAAGGCTGTTTCTGTGTCTTATGCGTGTCATTTAAAGCTATTTTTTTTCAGTACCGCTGCCCATGATTATAAAGCAGACTGGGCTTCAAATAAGTGTAATTGTACAGGGATGTTAAAACGTACGGTTTACGCATCACAGTTTAGAGGTAAAATGGAATTACAGGAATACTAAGGATGTCCTCTAGCATCTGTGTTGGCTGGTATAAAGTTTGGCTTCCAGGTTACATAACATTGTAGTGGTGATAATCCTGTCCCGTCTTCCACCAACAATTTGGATGCACTGGAATCTCTCATATTAGTTAGTGAATTGGCTTAATTTCAACTCCAGATTCAGTCACTCAAATATACGTGCCTACAGTATAAAAATCTACATGCAGTGGAAGCTCCCACTGTAGTCAATGAAGTCCGTACAGGCAGTATGGGGCTTCTCAACTCATCTAACACAGATATACAGCTTGTTGCTTGCTGATAGGTGATCAGTGTAATTTTAGACTCAGAGACGTCTAAAAACCATAGGTCTCCCACTGGTCTTGAGTCACATTCGTCAGAAGTGTACAGATATTTTGATATCCTTGGAATCTCAAATGGCACTTGATGCTTATATTCATAGAAGCGTATTATGCCTGTGTATTGGCCAAGGCCTTGACACAGTAGTCCGGGTTATTCTACTTGTCCTTTTTCTGCTACTTAGAAGGGTTTGGATGGCATGTAACTCCTATCTCATATCTTTCAGCCCTGTGTGGGATGTTAGCTACCTCTGGATATTACAGAAGACACCATACATCTGTGATTAGGCAATTGAATCGAACACCATATCTTTAGAATCATAGAATCATAGAATCATCTAGGTTGGAAGGGACCTTCAAGATCATCTAGTCCAACCATCAGCCTAACTCTGACAAAAAAAACATCACTAAATCATGTCCCCCAGCACCATGTCAACCCGTCTTTTGAACACCTCCAGGGATGCTGCCTCAACCACTTCCCTGGGCAGCCCATTCCAACACTTAATAACCCTTTCCTAATATCCAACCTGAACCTCCCCTGGCACAACTCGAGGCCTTTTTCTCTAGTCCTGTCGCCTGTGACTTGGGAGAAGAGACCGACTCCCGCCTCTCTACAACCTCCTTTCAGGTAGTTGTAGAGAGCAATATGATCCCCCCTCAGCCTCCTTTTCTCTGAGATTAGATTCACAGGTGTACTATGATACACACCTGATTTTATGTGTTTGAAAATGAAACTAAGTCCTACCCACGGATGTGTTTTTATCAATTGTACAATGCTGAGAAGCCCCCAAACCCAAATCTTCCGACCTATAGCACTGATTATGTCTTCTGTATATATCTTTATTGAGATTTGTTCAAGGTGTTCTTGATAAAGAATACTTAGATTGTGTTGTATATAGTGTTTGTAACAGTATTGCTAAGCTCCTCTTAGCTTCTTTCTGGTGGTGGATCAGAACAAGAGAATAATTATTTAATTATTAGAATCCTTTAATGTCTCACCACCCGTTTTTCAATGACTCATCTCAGTATGTATTATTTCTTGCATTTTGCCTCATGGTTCCTTAGCTCTGCTGTTTGTTCTGTTTTGACTTGGCCATTTGCAAGAAACACTGTCCCTGATAAGACGAGTAGTGTAATAGGACCCATTGCTCACTCCGAAATGTTTTAAAAAAGAAAAGGTAATGAGTCCAAATATTTACATAATGTGGTTTGCATGATGTTAACTGGTTGAACTTCTGGTTGCACCTGAAGAACAAGTTTTTTTAATGTGATATGATTACAAATCTTAAGCCAAACCCTCTTCTCTTGGTACATAAGAATAGGTCCTAATGAAACCTACATGTATCCAAGTGTAAAACCTGGCTCCAGAATTTGGCAATTACCTCCTTATTGTAATGACATGTCTGGAAATTTGATTCCATCATGGCAGTGGCAACAGCTTTGGCTCCTCATTTTACTTTTATTTTGTATCCTCTTTATGCAATTTCTTTCTTTTTTATTACTCTAGAAAATGTGCTAAAAATTGGTCAGTGATTGCTGAGTTAACCGAGTCTACAGGTTTGGGTTGAGCAAGAAGAGTTTGGAGAACACAGATTATATCAACTAGGGAACATGTGTAGGCAAAAAGAAAATTGTTCTATGAATATAAATGATTTCACTGGGCACCAGACATAAATAAGACTTTATCTCATTGTTGCTGGATTAAAATCTCATGTTTTCTCCTACTCTTGTGCGGCGCTATTCCTGTTTCATGCTATGACTGGTCTTGTGATTCACTGCTTGAATTATTAAATACTCAGTATACATGTGTAACTTTAATCAACTGGAACAGAGATCAGAAAGGAAATATTCTTTGGTACAATGATGAACCCTAGCCTAAAAGCTTTAGATTATTCATTATATGAGATTATTTATTTATTTTTTTGAAGAGCATGCTTCTACTGAAACATCCAGGAATTTATTTTTGTGCGCTCCGGTATACCTGTATTAAGTTTGTAAAGCAGTTAGGATGTACAGATTCTGTAATTTGAGTTTATATGCATCCATCTATATTCCCCCTTGTGTTGACACATATAGACATGTACAAAGACAATATATACACATCATTATATATATGTGTATCATGTATACCATGTATTATAAACATACTTATATATGTGATTATATGTGATTTGACTAATCTTAGCTGCTTTGGGCTGTACTGAAAATAGGGTGGGCATCTAGGCTTCTTTTATAGTCAGTGGAAAAGCTATTTGCAGAGGATTTGTCCAAAATTACATGGAAACATTTGATTTTTAGATGTTCTTTACTGATGATGGGGGGAGCTTGCTTCATATCTAACATCTATCTTGTATCTGGTTAAAGTAAGCTGAGAAGGACCCTGTTCAAATGTACTTAAGACTGTTTGAACAATGTAGTTAAAAAAACTTGGTAAACATTCCATTTCTATGCAATAATATTTCTCTTGATGAGGATCATTCTGGTCTTATACAGATTACTGCAGTTGTTTGGGGCTCAGCCTAACTGTGCTTCTTATTTCTTCATAAGAAGAAGGATTAGTGGACATACTGGTGGGAACAGCAGAAGCTGCCAGAGCTTGTCTCCATTAGATCAGTCACTGCTGCAGCTGAGTTAGTATTGGCTCCAGTATGATTTTTTTTTAGAATTCTCTAGTTAAGACACAGGCCAAATGCACACCAATGCTGGAGTTGAAAATAAAAATTGTATTCATCACACTGTATGTTTTTTAAAAGATTGACATTGACATGGATAATTTGACCTTTTCACACAGATGTCTTTTAGAAACCAGAGTTGGCATAGGTGCCTCTTCTATGCTTGTGAAATAATATAAGCAAATTAATGTAAAGAAGATGCCAGGTAATTCCCTCACCTTCCCAGACTAAAAGCAGAGACACAAACATCCCTGCTTTGTTATGAAATCTCCCTGTTGAAGTGTATGTAAGAGTTCTATTAGCATTCTGCACAAAGACTGCTGAAGGAGTAAACTATTAAAATAGTGTTTTTACCTGACATCAAAAATCAGTAATTTAAGAGCTGCAACAAGGTATTTTTCCCTTCTGAGTCACCAGCTTTCCCTAAAGCGTAGTGAATTTATTCAACTGTGATTAGTAATTGTTTCAAAGGAGGAATAATATGTGTTGGGAATATGCTATTTTCCCAATATCCAGTGAACTTCTCACTCTTTTCCATTGTAGTCCCTTTAAAACATTTTTCTGAACGGACTGACTGAGTTATTACTCTTCATAAAGCAGGAACAGAAGAAACTAAAAAGGAAGTTTTCTAGTCTGTTTTTATGCTACACTTGGATTAATAAGAACAACAAATCATAGTTCATTTATTTGTTCCTGTTTCTGCCAGAACTATTGCTTAGTAATTTAAAATTATTTGTATTCTAGTCCACACTTCAAAGTATGAGGATAATTCTTACACTTATGAATGCATAAACTTAAAAGAGATGCTAACTTCTTTTGAGATTTTGATCTACCTTTACATTTCCTTTCATCAAATAAATATTGAGCCTCCAACTAGTGGCTTCATTGTCTAAATTGTCTGTTAAAGAAAAAATCTTTCTGATGCTAAAAAAATGATGTGTGGATTTTTATTCTTTTTGGTCTTCACTAGCATTTGAACTTTCAAATAGTTTCTCATTTTGATTTGTGATGTGTAAGGTTCAGTGCTAAAGTTTTTGCTAACCAGCATGCTTATGTTTTTCAGATTCCAAGGGGAACATTTTGTTATATATGACTTGTCAGAGCAAAGGTTAGAGATATTTTGAAATCCTTCCAATATCCTCTGCTAGTTTTCTAAATGTGAAAGAAAAATTATCAAGGTTTTAAAGGTATAAGTATAATGAGACTGAAATGAAAGCAGCATATGGTACAGCTGGTCAGAATGAACCTTTCCCACCATCCTCTTCTTTCACCATCTTATTAGGCCCATTTCCAGGGAAATCATTGATGGTGAACCTGAAGAAAGCAATCATTAATGCTATATATATGTTATTCATTTAAACATGCATACAATCTTCAAATATGTTTGTCTCTACATGCATATGTGTTTAAACATGCACATAGATATATTTGTAGTCATCACATTGACACAAACATAGCTAAAGAAGTTTAGTTTACGCAGACCAAGCATTGACTAGAAAGAAGCTAACATGAAGCACGTAGTTCTCTCAGATCTTCGACTGGGAAGGATTCACTTCTCAAAAATCTCAACCCAACCCAAAGAAGTGAAGGTGAACCAGCTCCATGCAAACTCTCTTCAGCAAGGACAACTCTTGGTCACTGCCATCCAGAAGAATACAACCAGAGCAGGGAGGATTGGACCAGATGATATCCAGAGCAGCTTTTCCAACCTCAATGATTCTGTGATTCCTTGAAGTGACAGATTACATTCTGCATTGAAAATTGCTGTCTAAACTGTCTTTTTTACCTAGGAAATAGAGCATACTTTCAGACTGATGGCAGCATTTACAAGAAAAAGTTATGTTATGTTGCATTGTGATATGTTATGTTATATCATGTCATGTCATGTTATAGAATTTTAATTATTTTATATTACATTATAATGCTATGTAGTACAATATCATAGAATCATAGAATCATCCAGGTTGGAAGAGACCCTTGGGATCATCGAGTCCAACCATCTACACTACACTACAAAGTTCTTCCCTATATCATATCCCCCAACACCACATCTAAACGGTTCTTAAACACATCCAGGGATGGTGACTCAACCACCTCCCTGGGCAGCCTATTCCAATGCCCGACCACTCTTTCTGTGAAAAATTGATATGATATAAAGTGCTGCATTCTGTACAAAACATTTCAGGGATTGTTTTTAGGATATCTAGTAAAAAAATCTAGATTGTATCTGGAATCCAGTAAAGGAGGTTCCCAAAGTCCCTTTGAACCCCATATCATTCTTTGATTCTGTGAAAGGCTGTTGGGAGAATGGAGTTGGGAAACTTATTGAAGCCCTTACAAAGGGAAGAGTAAGTCTTTACCAAATGTTGGTTCTTTATTTAGCTTTTGTGTTCCTAAACTCAGTTCAACACCTCAGTGTGAAACACATAACTGCCATAGGGCATTACTTCTAATACTCTTAAATTTAGATACCTGTGTTTGAAACTGGTCAGTATGTAGCTGCAGTTCAGCAGAAAAACAGTAAGTATATATCCAGAAAACCTACGAACCACTTAGTAGGAAGAGGAGGGAGGAAATACGAGATTTAAATATAGTAAGTATCTTAGCAGAAGAAAGAAACACACTGGTGTATGACTCTGGGATTTAGTCTTCTACAAAATATGTGGGTATTTTAATGAAAAGCTATGAAATATGTGTCTAATTTGAAATCATGTCTTGAAATTGATATCTCTCTTTATGGAATACATTGGAACATCAGTCATTAAGAAATAGTGGGAAAAAAAACTTGCTGTGAAATATGTGTCTCATTTATGGGGAAGGTGTTGGCAACCAAACATCTTAAGAGATGTGCTGCTACTTTGTTATGAAATATGTGAAAAAAGTAAACCAATACATGCCTGGAGTTAAAAAAAAATCCGGGTGGAAATTTCAGTGCTGCTGACCATTTGGGGTACGTTTAGACAACGTGACGACCACACATGGATTTCTGCTTTGGTTCTGAATGCATTGGTAGGTCTCCTTGACAGTTCATTTCAAAAGAAAGCTGGTAGCTCAGGTCCTGGAAGCAGTCTGCATGCCATGACCCAGAGGCTGGCCAAAGCTGTGAACCCTGCAGTTCATTATGTCATGCAGATCATCTGGCTGGCATAGTCCATGGTGTTTTCAGTCCTGAAACTTCTCGTTCAGAGTTTGCACAATATAAAACTCTCTGTCAGGAATTTTTATTATCATTGTTATTCTTGCTGTTAAGAGAATCTGGTGCACTAACTGTGGACTTTTTGTGCCAAGTATTGTAAAAAATATATAGAACTCTATGGGCAATAAAATAATGTGTGTGAATTCTTTAACAAAACTTAGAATCATTTTTCCTTTTTTATTGTAATCTCGGTTTAGCATGACTGGAGCGATTTACTTCATCATAGCTCTCATTCCCTCAGAATTGAGGAAACTAATGAAACTCGGTCCAGAAATATGATTAATGATATTTTTTGTTCTTTTACATGATGAATTAAACTTGTGAGATGTTTTACTTTGTCATTCATTTTTTCAATGTTTCAAGATAGTACTTTTGCCAAGTTACTCGATAAGAGCTTAGATTATTTAGTGCCTGAAGGAATTGATAAAAATGGGAACTATAGATATATAGAGATAGGTGTTTCAAATTCCTTTTTTTTTTTTCTTTCTCACACTTGCTGCTACAAAGGCAACACTAATAAAAAAATAATCTGATTTGTACAACTTTTCCTTGTTTGTCCTTGCATTGCAACTACTTGAATGAAGGTGTAGTGGTCAGGGGTACAAGCAAAGGCCATAGACCAAATGAAAACTCTGGCAAGAGACTATGGAAAAGGAAATGCCAAGATAGCGTCAGCACAGAAAAAAGTGACAGCAGAATTGATATGTTTTCCTGTATTACTAGCAGGTTTAGTAGTGGGCTAGAAGATGTCAAAACACAGGAAGAAGAACCTGTATAAACAAGTGTGGAGTCAATTATTAAGACCATAACAGAAGTCTGAGATGAAAGGACGGATCCTGATAAGCCACCAGGATTTAAACATTTACTTAAAATTTAAATATTTAAGAACCTGTTAAATTTAAATTTAATAGACTTCCATTCAGGAAGGTCCAGGAATCACAGAGGATACTTACATAACCAAATTTAACTAGCTGGCATGACAGTGTAGGACAGCAGTACACAGACTTGACAGATGTGTAGTGTTTGTTACTAGTTTGGATGCATTTTTGCTGTGGATAAAGTTATCTTTGTAGTTTAATAGTTTATTTCCAACAGGGGACAATAATGTATATTCAAAGGCCAGATGTTTCACAGGAAAAAAAAAACCACAAAAAAACCCCCAACCTCAAAGTATGAAAGCCACTTGAATGCAAAACAGCTGTAGATGGTATCTAGTTGGTTTAAATATAACTGGAGTACACAGGTGCCTGATACCCATCACAGCTATAGTCAACAATTTTCAAATACTGCTTAACTCTTTACATGGCAGCTTTCATTAAGTGCCTCCCTATTAAGCTGGAGTATTTCTGGGCTGCTTAAGAGAAGTCAATGGTGACTGCTTAAAAGTTCTGGAAATATGCCCTTTAAACCCTGCCAACAAATGGATTGTGATCCAGGTTTAGGTACACAGGGGCCTGAACTCTAAAAACGTTCTAAAATGCGAGCACTGGGGGTTTTTTTGGAAATAATGTGTAATGGATAAAAAGTCTGAGCAGTAAAAAAGGAATTAGATAACCTTTGACTTGATTTAGTCTGTGCAGGGTATTAGAATCCCCATCTCCAAAATGCTGGAGAATGTTCTGATTAACAGGCCATAGGGTATAGCAGGTGACCCTTTCTTGAAGTCAGGTTATGTCATTTCAATAAACATGCCTGTTTGTTTGGTAGGTTAGTGCTGAGAGAAGAGGAGAAAATGTCCTTATCTGTGGCTCTTTTTACCTTGATAGTTTGGGCACTGGCTTAGAATGTGAGCAATGTACAGGCTTAAGCTTTCTCTGTATCCTGTCCCTGGGGAGAGTTCCAGCCATATTCACCAGAGTGCCAGAAAGCAAAAATTACCTTCCTTTGGTGGGCTGCTGTCATGTGAGGAGAATGAGAGTGAGAAAGAGGCACCTACATTGATTATGACTGCTCTCTTTGACAGAAGCAGAGGTTTAATTTAAGTGGAGGCATTATTATCATCTGGAGGCACCTGTTTTCAATGGAGGGAGTGAAATGCCTCTATTGGGAAGACAACTTTACTTTCTGCTGATCTTCGGATTTACTTCAAAATCTCCAATGACTATTGTAGGAAATTTGGACAGTTGTGTTAGGTGACCTGGATCATTCTATGAAGCTATGCACCTGCAATTTCATTAAATATTATCTAAACTGAGTAGGATTGGTTCCACATGCATTTTGATCTGCAAAAAACTGAAAAATAGGCAAATGTTAAATCATTTGAAAGAATTGGTATGTGCTCCAGCACTGAAATTCTGATATCCCTTGTAGCCATTGACTGCGTAATGTTTCATCAAAATCCTCTTCAGGAGACCAAATCTGAACATGTGTTTTTTTACTTACTTATGACAGGGTTTCAGTCTGAATTTCTGGCATCTGACTATAGCTTCTTCTAAAACAAACTCCTATCAAAACATTATTATCTTGTCAGATAAAGGCTTTGGCAGGTGACATGATCAGCTTTTGACTTGACTGTTTAACTTATCCATGAATCTTAAACTCCTCAGGGAATGCCAGAATACTCTCCAACTCCCCTCTCAACAGAATCAACTCTTGGAGGAGCAGTTACCCACCTGATCGAAACCCAGCAACTTTGTTTTCCTTTAGCTGCTAATTGTGGTTTTATTCGTTCTTATATAGAATTTCTGTACTATCCTGATAAAGGCACATCTCTCTGTCTTAGTATTTTTATGCTGGTTTAGGTAGTGTTTCATAAGTTGTTACTCTTCAAATCTCCTCTTCAAAAGTATGTTAAAAGAATATAAAATGGTAAGGGCCTGAACTGGGATCCAGATAAGGTATGACTTTTATGTGACAACTACTGCAGTTCACACTACTTAGAGATTTTGAATGTACTTATATAGAGATCTACTTTTGATTAAAGGGTTGACATTAAAAATTTGTGAGGAAAGTAACCTATTTCATGGGTGGGACTTATTTCACATAATTTTCAATATTTTAGTTTTTATAGCTTTGAACTTTCATTTATTTTAACATAATGCTAATTTTGCCCAGTTAAAAAAGGACATATTTTGAATATTGCTTCATATGCTTGAACCATTTTGTTCAAGTAAGTTTCCAACATAAGTATGTACGTATATCTAAGCTATGATCATGCTTTTGAAAAGTCTGCTGCAGACTGCTCTCTTTGCATCCAAACTACCAGTCTGGTATATGATACCCATGATTTGCTTAGTAAGTGTTTAACAATTATCAACTGTTATGTTTGTTTGATGAATAGTGCATTTAGATTAAAAAACCAGCACTGCTTCACTTAACCCTTCTCTGGATCTTGCTTGTCCTGTGACCAGGCCTCTGGGAAAAGCCTGTTTTACAATTTAATTTGGAGAAGCACGGTTTTTTTTATTCAGCTTTTAAAAATAATTGTGTTTCATTAATAATAGTAGATTAGACTTCGTCAAAGGAATTGCAGTCATTTTTTTATTTACCATTTCTATCTTTGATAAGGGATCCCTCATCAAATATCTATCATCACTGTTGCTTATTATTAGTTTCAAAGCCTGAGGTAAAGTCAAATAAATAAAATGCACTAGCACTTTTATCTTTTGGCATTAAGAATAATGAGGAAATAGTAAAACATTAAATTACCTGTTCTCAGTCACATGACTAAACCTTAGTCAAGCAAGAACTCGATCCTACTGTTTTTAACAAGATCACTTCTCACATGGTCTTACTCTCAAGATAAAGATAACTTTAATAGTTGGGTTTTTTAATACATTTCTGCATAACAGTCTTTATTTTCAAATCTGTTATAATAGTGAATTACATTTAAGAGGCAAATAATTTGCAAAAGACAATGCTCTCCATTTTCTATATATTACCAAAGCAGAATATAAATATTGTGGAGCTGCCCCAAAGCACAAATGCAGCTCTTCCTAGAATTAGCTTCACATTATCTTTTTTTTTCCAGTATCTTACCTTTCCATGTAATTTCAATAGATTTTAACCAGTATTTTCCATGTAGTTATAGAGCTAACCACCTGAAAATCATTATTTCTTCTTCATATATTCTGTTGCCAGATCTTTTTTTTTAAATGTCATATTTTTGCTGAGTGCATAAGACATTTTACCACTGCTAAGTTGACAGACTTTAAAACCAGTGGATTGTTACATTTAAAAGAAAAATTTAACATCATTTGAAGTCCCAATGATCCCTCTAAGACTTAGGCCTCAGCAATGTATTTATGAGGTACTAGACTCAATTTGCTCCATTAAAAGATTCATATGTCATCACAGCAGACAGATCTTCTTCTGTCCAGCTGTTGAAGGACCCAATCTAACCGAGATTTAAGGGAGTGATTATTTGCATACGTGGTGAGGAGACGAAGATGTTCAGGGCTGTCACATGCCCACCTTAAGGGAGAAAGTCACTATGAGATCAACTTAAAAGCAACAACTTTGCAGCTCAAAAGCAGCAGTCAAGAGCACAGGCTGCTGGTGCCGACCCTGAAACCAAGAGTTTGATTCACTTGCGTAAGTGAATCAAGCATCTAGTGTTATTTGAAACACTTCGGTGCATATATGCTGGACATGGTTAACACGGCTGATGGATGTGACACAGGACTTGTCTTTATGAACTGGTGGTTGGATATGCAACCACAGCTTGGCTGCCATTAGTGACCTCTAGATTTAAGGAATAGTTTTGAGCCCTGAGAGCAAGATTCAGGTCTATATTGTAGATGCCTGAGTGTGAGTGGCCATATTTATATGCAGTCAAGGTTATAGTCAACAAAGGCAGACATTATACTTGATCAAGATAGGCTCTATAGGCAACAGAGAACTAACCAATACGGTCAGTGTTCTCTGGAGAATCATTCAGCTTGTTTCAGGATGCCATCCATTTCAGGATGAGTTGGATAGCTCTGACTGTGCAGAATAGGTTTCGATTTATTTACTGGCCTTCAGCTGCCAATCAGCAGTGCAGGCTTCCAGCAGGTCCCCTGACAGATCTCTTAGCTACATGAAGGTGTCTTAGATTCTCTGGGAACTTCAAATGGCAGTAAACACCTATGTTTAGAAAAGTAAGCAGACCCATAGATGTCCGTGGACCGCAGCAGTCGCTTAGACAGCTCGTTCACGTGTATTCTGCTGGAGACAAGTGTAATGCAGTGTGGAGATGCACAACCTAAACTGGCAGTACCTTTTTACATCACAGATAAATACAGGTATTAAGACTAACAGACTTACCATGCCTTTCTGATTCTGTAGCAGGAGCCAGGAGTCATCCCAAAGACACCAGACACATTTTTTTAGGTGTTTGAATCCTAGTTCTACACTAACATACCAACATGGATGTGTTTACAATCTGGACATGAATCTGACTTTGCAGAGAAGTCAGTTCCATTTTGTGTCTTTGTGACCCCAAGTGTAAAATGAGATTAACAAAACTTCCTTCCCAGATATGCCATAAATTTTAATCAAGTGCTTGGAAAATTATTTGATCTCCTTGATTAAAAAACATTGTAGAACCACCGAAGTTTTTATTTTTTTTGACAGTAATTGTTGCCTTTCATATAAAAGAGCTTTCTTTTTATAATAAGACTGAAGCTTGAAAGGCATCTTATGGTGAATCCAGCTTTCAACACCTAGGTTTTGAACTTGTTACTGTGCCTAAGAGTTTTCAAAACTTTCTCCAATAAATCCTAGCAGATTTTGGCTATCCCTCTTCACTGCATGTACTTTTTATACCCTCTAGAGCTCTTGGGCCCCAAACCTACTCAGTCTTTGACTTAACAGTTGAGTCCTGTTCTGGATGCCTGGGCATATTGTCTAATATGTTACGCTTGTATGGTAAAGCTGTATGGAAAACTGAATGCTTCAACACTTGAGTGTTCACATTTAATTGCAGTTCCAAGCAACAGTAAACACCTCTAACCACCTGTGCTAGTTTGTCCATTCTATTTATTTATCTGATAAAGACTTTGCAATTTCTTAAAAAGAACTGACTGCCTCCTTCATGCCCCAAATCATATACTAGATAGGTATATGAATATGTTTTGTTTTAAAAAAGTGTAAGATTAGCAAGTAAACATTTTAAGTAATTCTTCTTATTTTTTAAAAATAGAACATGAATTTAAACATAAATCAGAAGTTTTATGCAGGTCTCGTCAAATATGCATGTTCCTTTGTTTTGAAGAGTTCTGGGTCATGGCATCCTGTGTTCTGCAATTAGTACCTTTATTTATTATTTAAATTAAATATGGTCTAATAAAAATCACTGTCATCTGTACTTATTTCCTCAAAAGGAAATTCTTTGTGAAAGTAAAAGAAAGAAAATTAGTTAGAAGACTAGGTCTTCTTTATCTTATATCTGAAAGTATAGACAAAGAAAATGTGATTGAAACGGGAAGAAGCAGAGAACTGATCAGAAATCTTTTCCATTTAAAATGCTAATCTACCAAAATTAAAACTTTTTATTTTTTTGAGAGGACTTTTTTTTTTTTATGAAACTGATAAAAATGTATACCTGTGATGGAATTTTTGGAATAAGTAAAGGTAATCTTGTAGCCTGCTGTTTATGATATTCTACTCAAGGTACTTGATAGGACTTGATGCAAGATTTCCAGCAGAAGTTTTCTACCCACAAAACTGTAAATTTAGATTCTTGTGTTATGTGACACAAGTAACTTTTTAAACTTAGTTAAACATAGGGGACAAATACCAACAGAAGAAATCAAATATTTGCAACTTAAGAAATACATTTCAAGGTAAAGTGCCTAAGCTGAAACCACTCCAACAAGTCAGTAAGAATAGAGCCTTATACCTACACTGATGACATCCCAATCCCTGGTTTATATTTGGATGGGTGCACCTTTTTCTGCATCTTTCTTAGACTTAAAAATACATTTTTCTAAACCTCTCCACCACTATGCAGAAGAAGAAAGGAGAAAGGTCTGTCAATCTCAAAATTTTTTGGATGTCAAAACCTGCCCTTTCCCAAAGGAACCTTTGAAACTCTACTTAAATGAAAGGATTAATTAAGGATTAAGGATCACTTCATATTTTAACAAATATAATTAGCTAAAAAACAAAGCAAAAGCCCGAAACAAGTGTGAATATTATATGTTTCTTGGATTTGAAAGACTTTGCCTGAAAATAACAGGTTGGAGGCCTTGATAACTGGACAGATCTTGGACAGTGTTATGTATATTCCCCTTCTTGGTTACTACAAGAGCTACAGAATGATGCTGAAGAGAGTCCATGGCTTCATGAATCTGGCTGAAGGTGAAAGGCTGTGTGCTCTTGTTTCTTGGCTGTCAGCGTGATTCAAATCTTTACGCCTACAAAGGTGAACTTGGTGAACTTGTGCTGTCATACAAAGTTTTGCTTTACCCTGGAAAAAAATCTTCTTTTCCATTTAAGAGGAGTTATGGCAGAATAATTTCGTCTCAACTTTTAAAATGAAATTCCAGCTTTGGTCCCATGCTTACAGTGGCCTGTGGTTGCAATTGATTGGGCTTTTGTGGTTCTGCAGTTTTATGGCCTTTATAGCTTGCCTTGCAGAAGTTTAAGGTATCAAGTGTGTTTGGATGTGTCTGGTTTTTGAATAAGCAGAATGTATTTTAGCTACTTGTGCCTACAAATTGTATCTAGTAAGTATTATTAATGCAGACAAACTCTGCCCCTGTTTTTACTGTTAGTTAAGAAAACACACTTTGCTGGACAGCTGTTACCAAAACATCAGAAAAATTAGCTTAAACAGTAGCTGTAATTTTTAGGCAAATATGAAAGAACTGAGGTGAGGAGAGTGAGCAACTTTTTTAGGGTAATGTTGTACAAGAGATGATAGGGTTGCCTAGACATTAACACTTATTAAAATGAGAATTGAATGACAAGTAAGTGTGGGCCTTTTACATCTAAATAAGAATATCCACAAAAAGAACTTGGTTCACTTGAGTGCAGTACATGGTGCCTTTAACTAATTTGAACTTATCTGCAAGTCTTTTAGTGACCAACTGCTAAGAAGGAAAATTAATGAAAAGAAATGTAGACAACAAATAGATCCTGGCAAGGTGCTTGGATGCAGTCCTCTTCAGTACAGATTTGATCCAAATGCATTCCAAGCTACTGCTAATAAGAAACCAGTTATTAAGCATTACGTTTTCAGGGCAGTGCCTGGTAGTTAGGGAACCTTAATGACTGTTTTATTTTACATATAAAGCTCACATTGTCTTTAGAACAGAGTATCAAAAAAAAGGTTTTGTCTCATGACTCCTTGACATCTCTTGTTCCCTTCTGCCCCGTACCAGTTTCTGTGTCACGTATGTTTAATTGTGCACTGTTCTCTGAACAGCAATTAAAGCCCAAATTGACTTGTTGCTGAGCAAGATGATAAGAGCTCTGGCTGTCAGCACGGTCAAAGATCAACCATTACCCCATACAGAGCTTAATGCAGCTTCATAATTTATTCTGCTGAAAGCTCCTCTAAGAACAGGACAGACTTTGCAGCTGTTGGTGTGCCTCTCCAGTTGCAACAGTCCTGGAGAAAATACAAAATCCAGTTATATTATAGCTATTTCTGGAGTTCTTACTGATACGTGACAAAACAAAGGATTCCTTTTTTCTTTTTTTCTTTTTTTTTTTTTTTTAAGATTTAAACTGTTATAAGATATCATTTGAGCGTATTTAAAAGTTTATGTGTGCAGTTAAGAAAATCAAAGAAACGTTGCTGTTGCTAAACACTCCACTGCAAAACTCTGCTTTCCTTCAAATACATACGAGTGAAATAGGGTCTGAAAGACCATTTACATGTAAAGATTCAATTAAACTGTCATACTTCTTTATGGCACTAAGAGAGAATAACCAAGAAAGCATCTGTGTACAAAGAATGTCTACAGTACAGTCAATAATTGTGAATTGTGTAGTCATTCCTAGCAAAAAACCTTGAGTCTAGCATTTTCCATAAATAAAGGAGTCATAGAATCCATCAGGGATGGAAAATTGATACTAAGTCATCAGCAGAAAATGTTGAAATTATCTTTTGCTGCTGCTTTTACAGAACTTTGTCCTATGAAATTTTACTGTCCTAGCCATTAAACTTCCACCATTCTTCTCAAGACACAGTGCCAGATGCATTTAAGATTTTCAGTCTAACCAAGAACTAACAACTTCCTGCTAACAATCTGAATGTCTATTTTCAATTCCTTTCTGAGTTACTGAGAGGTGAAAATTAGCCAGTTGCTGATAAAAATATGCCAAAGAACCTCCTCCAAACTTTCCTTATTTTATTTGAGTAATTTACTGTAGAAGACTGAAGCTCAGGTCACCCCTTCTCAAGTTTTAACTATGATGCCTCATATTTTTGTCTTAAATCTGAGGAACTTTTTGGACCAACTCTTAGTAACTGGATCTGTGAGATTTCCGTTTACGCATTCATTCTACAGAGGTGCTTCAAAGCTGTTGGTCTTGGAGGAAAGGACACTGAACATCTCAAGCCTGGGAAACAATAATGCTATGATAGAGTTCTCAGGGTTCTTCTCATACACAAACTCCCTTACCTGAGCCTGAGGATAGTTATAACATTTTTCTTTGCACAATGCTCCCACTTTTCTCTCTGATAAATTTCAGGAACAGCTCTAGTATTACCCATCACTCCATTTCAGTAATCTGCCTTTTTGGTACAATGCTCATTTTTTTTACCTTCTGTTTTATCAGTTCTTAAGATTTGCCTACAGCATTACATGTCTTTACATGTAATTCCAACTTTCATATTCTTAGATGAATTTATTTGCACAATAATAGTACTAAATTAGGGAAACAAGAATGGCTATTCAAAGGCTCTGTTACTGCCCAAATCCAAAGGTTCAGAAATTTAACTTTAGTTAGCTAAGTCAAAGCTTCTGATAAACACTGTTGTTTGCATGGCAAACAGCAACAAACTGGGGATCAAAACTAAATATATTTTAAAATAAGTTTTTGAAATAACCATATGGATAATTTGGGCATTCAAGGATTCATAGTTGTTCGCACTGCAATTTTTATGAATTCTGTCATTTTATTCTTTTTTAAATAATGTTATAGGTCAAGATATTTGTATGACTTGTAGAACGTAACTTTATTGTGAAAATAGTCTTGAGCTTTAACATTCTCTTTTGTGCAGACATTTTAATGACTATTAGTTCATGTTTTCCTTCTTTACTCACTCTTGGCAGTTAAAATATTAGTGCCAGAAACAGTAGAGCTTTGTAAACTAAGTCTTTCCTTCCTTCCTTTCGGCGTGATGAGACCAGTTGATACTAGAGGGTGCAGTGCCAAATAAATACAACTAAAGGAAAAAAGAATGGGTAGAAGTAGATTTTCATTTTTTCTCTAAACATTAGTATCCTTTTTACATATGCTGAAGTGATTGGTATGTACTACAAGGGGAAAAAAAAAAACAAGTGGGCATTACAAACCTGATCTCCTTCTATGACAAAGTGACCCGTTTGGTGGATGAGGGAAAGGCTGTGGATGTTGTTTACCTGGACTTTAGTAAAGCCGATACAGTCTCCCACAGTATCCTCCTGGAGAAACTGGCTGCCCATGGCTTAGAATCATAGAATCATGGAATCATCCAGGTTGGAAGAGACCCTTGGGATCATCGAGTCCAACCATCTACCCTACACTACAAAGTTCTTCCCTATATCATATCCCCCAACACCACATCTAAACGGTTCTTAAACACATCCAGGGATGGTGACTCAACCACCTCCCTGGGCAGCCTATTCCAATGCCCGACCACTCTTTCTGTGAAAAATTCTTTCCTAATGTTCAGTCTAAACCTACCCTGTTGGAGCTTGAAGCCATTCCCTCTTGTTCTGTCATTAATTACCTGTGCGAAGAGACCAGCACCAACCTCTCTACAGTGTCCTTTCAAGTAGTTGTAGAGAGTGACGAGGTCTCCCCTCAGCCTCCTCTTCCTCATACTAAACAGTCCCAGATCCGTCAACCGCTCTTCATATGATTTGTTTTCCAGGCCCTTCACCAGCTTCGTTGCCCTCCTCTGCACTCGCTCCAGCACCTCGATATCTCTCTTGTATTGAGGTGCCCAAAACTGGACACAATACTCCAGGTGTGGCCTCACCAGTGCTGAGTACAGGGGCACAATCACCTCCCTACTTCTGCTGGTCATGCTATTTCTAATACAAGCCAGGATGCCGTTGGCTTTCTTGGCCACCTGGGCACGCTGCTGGCTCATATTCAGCCGCTTGTCAATTAGAACCCCCAGGTCTCTTTCTTCCAGGCAGCTTTCCAGCCACACTTCCCCAAGCCTGTAGCAATGCACGGGGTTGTTGTGGCCCAACTGCAGAACCTGGCACTTGCCCTTGTTGAAACTCATGCCATTGATGTTGGCCCAATGCTCCAATCTATCTAGGTCTCTCTGTAGAGCTTCCCTATCCTCCTGGGAATCAACACTCCTGCTTAGCTTGGTCTCATCTGCAAACTTGCTGATGATACACCCTATGTCCTTGTTGAGATCATCAATAAAGACATTAAACAGAAATGGTCCTAACACTGAGCCCTGAGGCACACCGCTTGTGACCGGCCGCCGGCTGGATTTAAATCCATTGAGCACTACTCTTTGGGACCTTCCAGTCAGCCATTGCTTGACCCAGCCGATCGTATGCTCATCCAGGATGTGTGAAGCCAAGCCAGGCTTGGATGGGAGTACCCTCTGCTGGGTTAAAAACTGGCTGGAGGGCCGGGCCCAGAGAGCGGTGGTGAATGGGGTTAAATCCAGTTGGCGGCCGGTCACGAGTGGTGACCCCCAGGGCTCGGTATTGGGGCCGGTTCTCTTTAACATCTTTATCAATGATCTGGACAAGGGGATTGAGTGCACCCTCAGTAAGTTTGCAGACGACACTAAGTTGGGTGGCAGTGTTGACCTGCTGGAGGGTAGAAAGGCTTTGTAGAGGGATCTGGACAGGTTGGATCGATGGGCTGAGACCAACGGGATGAGGTTCAACAAGGTGAAGTGCCGGGTCCTCCACTTGGGTCACAACAACCCCAGGCAGCGCTACAGGTTTGGGGCAGAGTGGCTGGAGAGCTGCCTGACAGAAAAGGACCTGGGGGTGTTGTTGGACAGCCAGCTGAACATGAGCCAGCAGTGTGCCCAGGTGGCCAAGAAGGCCAACAGCATCCTGGCCTGTATCAGGAACAGTGTGGCGAGTAGGACTCGGGAGGTGATTGTCCCTCTGTCCTCGGCACTGGTGAGGCCCCACCTCGAGTACTGTGTCCAGTTTTGGGCCCCCTACCACAAAAAAGACATCGAGGTGCTGGAGCGGGTCCAGAGAAGAGCAACAAGGCTGGTGAGGGGTCTGGAGAGTAAGTCTTATGAGGAGAGGCTGAGGGAACTAGGGTTATTCAGCCTGGAGAAGAGGAGGCTGAGGGGAGACCTTATTGCTCTCTACAACTACCTGAAAGGAGGGTGTAGAGAGGCGGGGGTCGGTCTCTTCTCCCAAGTCACGGGTGACAGGACTAGAGGAAACAGCCTCAAGTTGCGCCAGGGGAGGTTCAGGCTGGATATTAGGAAAAATTTTTTCACTGAAAGGGTTATCAGACATTGGAATGGGCTGCCCAGGGAGGTGGTTGAGGCACCATCCCTGGAGACGTTCAAAAGACAGGTTGACGTGGTGCTGAGAGACATGGTTTAGTGATGGTGTTGCATTTTGTTGTTTTTGTGGGTGTTTATTTTTGTCAGTTAGGTTGATGGTTGGACAAGATGATCTTGAAGGTCCCTTCCAACCTACAAGATTCTGTTATTCTGTGATTTTCATTGTAAAAATAGGCAGTACAAACTAGAAAAAAAATAGGATTTCTGCCCATCTTTTGTATCTGGTATGTAAAAAAAGTTAAAGAAAGGGGCAACTGGAGCTTTGAGGCAGAAATTTCCAGAAAAAAATACCTTCCTGATGTAAGCATTAATTTGAAATAGAATCCTTGAATGTGAAGGAGTGTTGCCCTTTATCCTTTAACATAGAAAAACTGAGCTTCTGGAGTTTTTATGTGTAGCTGCTTTGAATGAGGTCTTAAAAATAGATCCTGCCACTTGCATAGTACTGTTTGTAGTAATGCCTAATTCATACATCCCTTTTTTTGTGTTGCCATTATGGCATTTCAAATGAGACCTAGAATTTGTTTTTCAGTATCAAGGTGTAGAGGTTCCAGGACAACTTTCCTGGAGTAGGGTTTTCACCCAGTGTCCTTAGCCAGATTTTCCATTCCTGTGTGATTCAGTCAAATCATCTGTCTTGTTGCTATCCACCCCTTTATACCAATTGTCTGCTACAGAACTCTGCCACACAGAAAGCCTGCATTGCTTTTGTCCAGTGTTTAGTTCTGAACAAAGTTGTCAGAATTAAAATGCTTGTGCCTCATTACAGTGAAATGTTTTAGTCATAGAAATCTATTTTACAACGTATTTTGATGTTTTCAGGTATGATAATCAGCTCTCTGTGACATTAAGATTCAATGTTGCACACAGTAAAGAAGCTTTCTCTCTTCTGAAAAACAGTTATGAGGTTCATAAAGCTGTTATTCATCATTAAGCCTGTGTAAATGGAGACAGAAGATGAGAATAAACCTCTTTGTTGAGGCTATTTATCATTGGCTGGGGAATTTTCCCCCAAGCAGTCCTCTATTAATTTTGCTCAGATTGTGGGTATTTCTGTGGGACCAGGTTGCAGGCTGCACAGTGAGTCTCTAACTCCTGAAAAAATGTGAGGTCAATCATTTCCCTGCACATGAAGTAAGCATGAGGCAGTGAAGAAGGTTCTAAAAACAATTGTCTAGAGTTTTCAATGACCAGATTGAAGAACATGTGAAAAAAAAAAAAATTACCCTATATCATGTTTTAAATATTTCTTTTAATGGAAGACTGTGGTCCCAGCTGAGTGTAGTATTTCAACATATTCATTGAGAAATAGGGACATATTTAATCCTTCACCAGAGATTAATTGCTCGGTGACAATTGCTCTGTGTATTAGAAGATCATTGTAAGTTACTGTTCAGCTAAATGTACCCTTTGACCCTACTGTTCTATAAAGAATTTCAGAAGTGATAATAAGCTCAATATGAAAGGTGGTGTTTGGCACAGCAGAAAACACGGGACAGATTTTAACTCTAGTATGTAAGTGATAGCTAAGATAAATCCAAGAGCAGACTATATAGCTAGCAAAATTGCCAAGGAAATGCATTTCACGTGTCTTTGGCCGATAAAAGAATCAAATTAATTTTGCACATTGACAATTGCACATTTTAATATTTTTTATTTTAAAAGAAGTTATTAGAAAAAATGATCACTGTTGAAGTACTGCATATTTAAAGAACTATCTCAAGTATTCAATATATTGATGAAGATTTGGATTTAAATTATTTTCCTGCTTTTCTCAATATATTTTCCTTGTGAAAAGTCTTTCAATGATGTCTTATTGAAAACATGATGAAATTATCCTTTGGGTAATTTAAAGGCACACCTTCTTCCAAATGTTGTAAGAGATAAAGGCGTTTGGGTCCAGAAGTAATTACTGACAACAGAATAGCTCCCTGACATTAAAAATACACACAAGAGAGAGAATTAAATTAATGACAAGAGTACACATAGACTGTTTTTTCTCTATAACCTCGGACTTTTTTTGGTCAATCTCTCCTTATATACAATCAGTAACAATCTCTAGACCAAAACCACTTACCTACTGATCTGTACCTCAAAATTTTGCAAAGTGACTATGATGTAGGGGACGGGATGTCATGATGTAGAGGGATGGGATGTCATTCAGAGGGACCTGGACAGGCTGGAGAGTTGGGCCCAGATGAACCTCATGAGGTTCAACAAAAGCAAGTGCAGGATTCTGCACCTGGGCTGAAACAATCCTCAGTATAAATACAGACTGGGGGATGAGGTATTAGAAAGCAGCCCTGAGGAAAGGGACTTGGGGGTGCTGTTGGACGAGAAGCTGGACATGAGCAGGCAGTGTGCACTTGCAGCCCAGAAGGCCAATCACATCCTGGGCTGCATCAAGAGATGTGTTGCCAGCAGATCCAAAGAGGTGATTCTGCCACTTTGCTCTGGTGAGACCTGACCTGAAGTACTGTGTGCAGGTCTGGAGCCCTCAATATAGAAAGGACATGGACCTGATGGAGCGGGTCCAGAGGAGGGACACTAAAATGATCAGGGGGTTGGAGCACCTCTCCTATGAGGACAGGCTGAGGGAGCTGGGGATGTTCAGCCTGGAGAAGAGGAGGCTCCGGGGAGACCTCATAGAGGCCTTCCAGTACCTGAGGGGGGCCTACAGGAAGGCTGAGGAGAGTCTGTTTACAAAGGCCTGCAGTGACAGGACGAGGGGCAATGGTTTTAAGTTGGAAAAGGGGAGATTTAGATTGGATATTAGGAAAAAGTTCTTTACTATGAGGGTGGTGGAACACTGGAACAGGTTGCCCAGGGAGGTGGTTGAGGCCCCTTCCCTTGAGATATTCAAGGTGAAGCTCAATGAGGCCCTGGGCAACCTCGTCTAGTTGGGGGTGTCCCTGCTGACTGTGGGAAGGTCGGACTAGATGACCTTTGGAGGTCCCTTCTGGCCTGGACCAATCTATGAATCTATGTAGGAATATAACTTTTTTTTCCTATATCTTCATTAAGAAAAGCCCACATTAATCTTCTTCATCCTCAGACATGTTCCTGAGATACAGCCAGTGAAAAGAATTAGGCTGTCCCTCAGGAAAACACTCCCATCCTAAGGCAGGTGGGATAAATCATCTTGTAGAGGGAACTGTCTCTTTATATTAGGTGGAGACTAGAAATATACTTTAGTTAAAGCAAGTCAGTTTCAGATGGTCAAAATTAAGTGAGATGAGTCTCTCTTGATCCATCTAAGACCTTAATTGGTTTCTGGAACATTTTTTTTATTGTAGAAGTAGCCTAAAGCAAAACTGCTTCTCACTATAGTGCTTTAGTTATATGCCCAAAGTCAGACTGTATGCCTACATTTGTGATCCTCCCTTGAAAGCTTTAACTGTAAGCCAATATTCTTGACAGTAATCATTGGTCACATGGGTAGTCCCCTTGATTATTCCATGATTACACCTTTGCAGTGTGATCTGCAAAATCAGAGAACAGAGAAGAAAATCTCCGGCATCTGCCCAAATCTGTTCTTCTACAAACTGAAAATTTTTCTTACTTACCTGTTAAAATCTGAGGTTTAGTAAGTGATTGTAAAGTTCTCTTCAGTTGGACGGATTTACTATCTTTCACAAGAACTAAAAGGAAAACAAAATGTGATGTATTGTAGGCAATAACAAAGGAAACATGCTGTTTGAGCTGAACGGTTTCCTTTCAGTAGTCTTAATATGAGCGATTAGAGTCAATGATATAGAATGTTATTTTCCTTTAAGTATAGAGGACGAAAGCACTTAGTATGAAAAGATGGGCAAATTTACTCTATTATCTACACTTGAACAGCTGCTTCCCCAGAAATCCTTTCCTTTAACCTCTCTTAAAAGAGGTAAACACACTTTGAGAAAAGTTTCATGTGTCCTAAGAGAACAAAACAAAATAAAACATGTCTGAAAATCGTTCTCAAATATCATGTTAGAGCCTTTGAAAGAGAGCAGAAACAATCTAGAATAAATGTCAAGGAGTTTGAAAACTGAGTAAAGTCACAGAATATTTCAGGTTGGAAAGGACCTCTGGAAGGCAATCTAGTCCTCCACCTCAAAGCAGACCAACTAGACCAGGTTGCTGAGGACTGTGTCCAGTTAGGTTTTGAAAATCTGCAGAGATGGAGAGTCCACAGCCTCTCTGGGGAACCTGCTATAGTGATCACGCTTACGATAAAAGGCTTTTCCATTATTTTTCAAGAATTTTCTTTACTTCAAATTGTGTCCATTGTGTCTTATGTTATCACTGTATTCTCTATGCCCTCTTATCAAGTAGTTGAAGAGACCAATAAGATCTGTCCTTGGTCTTCTTTTCTTGAGACCAGACAATCCCAGTTCCCTCACGATCTCCTAATATGTCATATGCTTCGGTCCCCTGACCCTCTTGGTGGCCTTCTGGACTCACCAGTATATCAGTTTATTTCTTTTTATATCGTGGAATCCCAAACAGGATACAGCACTCCAGATGTGCTGTTTTAAGAGCTGAGCAGAGAGGAAGGATCAGTTCCCTCAACCAGCTGGTGACACCCCTACTAATGCAGCCCAAAATGCTGTCCGCCGCCTTTGCTGCAAGGCTTGTGTTGAACTTGGTGTCCACTGGGACCCCTGGTCCTTCTCTGCAGAGCTGGTTTCTATCCAGTCAGCCCCCTGGCCTGTATTGGTGCATGAGTTATTCCCATTATTATTCCTCCCAAGGTGTAGGACTTCGCACTTTCCCTTGTTGATTCATAAAAAGATAACCTAAAACTGAGATATATATTAGTAATCTATGAATATACGGAGGATTAGACCTGATACATGTTCTCCTGACATGGAGGAGGCTTTCTCTATTCTTTTTTTTTTTCTTGGTTTTGATTGCAGATCTGTTCAATGATACTTGACATTATTATGAACATGTGTATGGTTGGGGGATAGAAATCATGTACTTATTTGATTAAATAATTCATAGGTGCTAATAGTTCATACTAGAAGTTCAACCCCTTCTGAAATAAATACTCAAGGTGCTCCTACACCCTTGACTTATAATCGCCATCCTGCCCAGGTGTGCATCCTGATATTGGCTTTGCAGTATTATTACTGAAAAATATTCTTACTGGGTAATATTTCTTAAAATAATCCTATGAAGAAAGTAACAATTATTGTCTGTAAAGCCAGATATTACTAGTGTTAGGATATGATATATTCATTCACCATGTCTACAGCTACACAGGAAATGTGACAAAGATCTTTCCCAATAGCACATTAGTAGAAGATGGGTATGAAATTATGTCCCCTCTTCCTTTACTGTTTGCTGTCTTGAAGACATCTGTCTACTAGGCTCTCATCTTGGCAACTTTTGTGTGCACCAACCTAATTATAGCAATGAAATGCAGGAAGACTGGCACAGGAAGAAAGCAGAAGCAGCAAAATGAAGGATGAGTTTTGTCATTCCATTCCTTCAGGTTATTCACCCCTTAACAGTACCAAAAAGACTGCTTGAAGTAGTTCACTTTTCTATTCTAATTTTATACCTGAAGCTCAATGCCTACCTGATTTGTTTCCTTTCTTGAACTATTGTAGAAAAGGTGCAATAAGCTACCTCTCTCAAAGCCTGGACATGAGAGGGCAGTTGCAGTTTAATGAGAGACACAATTGGTTTTCTAATTCTCCGGCCTTTGGTGGCATGTGATAATACCTCCTTATGTTTTGTTTTGTTTGTGTTTTTTTTTTTTTTTGATTTGCATGTTTTGCTTTTTGAGCATTAGATTTTGTGTGGAGCCATGGAGTGAGAGAGATATGTGAGGAAGTTTTTTTGTTGGGTGGACTTCAGTTTCTTATGTAGAAAATTGGACCACCAAAAGGAAACACCTGCATTCTTCTTGAACACCCACGCTTCTTCAGCTCTGCAATATTGTTCCACGATTTCCCATGTTTCCACTTAGTAGAACATCCAGCTGCACTCCAAGGTCAAGACTTTACTAAGACTCAAAACACAACTTGTTGTTTAAAGTAATTAAGACATGGCTGGGCAAGCACACCAACATCTAACATCACATCAAAAGAAAATGACAGCACGTGTGAAAATATCGCTTCAATAGGATGAAAAAAGAACTGTAAGCAGATGTGTTCAATTTTAAATGACCTGTTTTAGACATGCAAGCCAGAACTACCTGAGTTATTATCACAGTTAAATACTACTGAGTAAATCGTCATGAGCAAGTCAACATTTGTTTGGAAAGTTATTATTATAGACAAGACAATAGTCATCTTACATGTGTTTCCACAAGTACTTTTCAAAAGGAAGCTATTCTTTTTCATACATATAGAAGGAGCTTGCCTTTACATGTAATCAATTATACTAGGTAAAAAAGTGTCAAAAGTAACACGGAATTAGTAGAGAAAAAATGTTGATATGTCACAGAGAAAAAATCCCAACACAATAGCTGATCTAAAGTAAATATGTACCTTAGAATTTTGTACTGCTGCCCTATTATTGAAATGCCTGAAACACAAAGTCAACAAGAAAAGCAAATACCTTGAAAGTTTCCTGGAGATCCTGTCACAACACCACAACCTGCTCAGGCAGGTTTGTTCTTTCTCTGTTTTCCATTTTGGGGGATTAATATGAAAAACCTTCCTGATTCTTGGAGAAGGAAAGGATTTTGAATTGTATCACTTCTGTGGGGAATCCTTTCTTATAGCTTTACCCTCAAGCAAAATAATTCCGGTTTTGCAAAGTTTCATTCTCTGGAAATATTAGTCAACGTATTTTCCATGGGTAAAAATATAGATAAAGTATTCCATGTAGTTAGTTTAACACTGTTTTATAATTATGCTATATATAACATGTAGGTTTTATGTATTATTTTTAGTCATGCTACTTGCATTACATAGACCAAGACTAAAAGCTCTTTAAAGCATTTTTCTGAGTATTTCTTCAAGTTTATTCACCCAGAGAAAGGTAAGAAACTCAAATTAGCTTGCCAATATGCAATACCATATACTTATGTATATATATTTCATATTTTAAAAAAATATCTGCATTATTCTGTTCTGCCTCAAATATATAAAACTGTCAGGTTCATGTTGACCCCACCTGGAGTACTGTGTCCAGCTCTGGAGTCCTCAACATAGAAAGGACATGGACCTGATGGAACGGGTCCAGCGGAGGGCCACAAAGATGATCAGAGGGATGGAGCACCTCCCCTACGAAGACAGGCTGAGAGAGCTGGGGTTGTTCAGCCTGGAGAAGAGAAGGCTCCTGGGAGACCTCATAGCAGCCTTCCAATATCTGAAGGGAGCCTACAAGAGAGCTGGCAAAGGACTCTTTGTCAGGAAGTGTAGTGACAGGGCAAGGGGTAATGGTTTTAAATTGGAAGAGGTGAGATTTAGATTAGATATTAGGAGGAAATTCTTTACTGTGAGGGTGGTGAGGCACTGGCACAGGTTGCCCAGGGAAGTTGTGGATGCCCCATCCCTGGAAGTGTTTAAGGCCAGGCTGGATGGTGCTTTGAGTGGGAGGTGTCCCTGCCCATGGCCGGGGGGTTGGAACTTGATGATCTTTAAGGTCCCTTCCAATTCTAACCATTCTATGATTCTATGGTTCTATGATTCTATGCTACTTGCAGTTATTCTGCTGGACCTGCAATTTTCACCATCATCTCATAAAGGAAAAGATTGACACAACTGAGTCAGCTTTAGTAAAGATCTGTTTATCAGAGTTTTTGTAAATATTTTGTCCTAGAAGATGTTTATTATGTTGTCATTAGGTTGCCTACACCCATAATTTTGTACTAGGTTATGTTTCACCATCCGGCTTGGTAACTGCTTCACTATCAGAATGCACTGGATGTAGAAAACTAATGCAAATATTAACGATAAAGTATTTGCTGTACCATTTAAACTCCTACACAATATATCAAAGAGGTATTTTCAAAAACACCCAGGGATCACACCATAAGAGACCTTATTTTGATGTCTCGCCTGCATCTTTGGCTACAGAGAAGGACAACATGGATGGGATGCATGTGAGCAAATGCAGATATCTACAGTGCTGCCTAACACAGACCAGGTGAATCACACTCGTGTATTTCTCTCCTTGTCTTTAAAGAAGCCTAAGGTGGCAAGCTCTGCTGTAGTTGTCTACACCATAAATGTCTTAAGCTAGATGAAACTAACTCCTAGTAACATTCGGTTTGTTTACTCTCCTCCCACACCCAGGAAACTGGAGTTCTTGGTTTCTCAAGAACACCCCAAGTGTACACTTCCTGTACATCTGGGGACCTTCCATTCAAATTATTCTGTAGCCTGGTATGCTAAAACATTTGAGAGCAAGAGAAGGACATATGAGTTGTTGGTTCTCCAAGATAGGGGAGGGGAAATGTACCTCCATTTCCTTCTTCCTGATGAATACCTCAGGCACCAAAGTTTTGTATAAAAGTGTGCCATTTTTTCAGCAAAAAGCCAACTAGTCTCTCATGCCTAAAAGGAGGAATACAGAACCTAGGCACAAGGAAGTGTTTCGAGGTTGTGAAGCCCAGCTTCATGGTGATCTCTATACTAGCTCAGTGATGACTCTATGTCTGGAAGAATGGTATTTCTGATACATGTCTACTTTGGTGTTTCCAACTGGTCAATTTAGAACAAAGTTTTTTTTGTGAAACCCAACCCAAGAACCTAAACTTTTCCTAGGCAGGACAAGCACTTGGCACCATACCTTCGGCTGTGAGATCTAGTACCTAAATTTTGATTTGGATATGGCTTTTCAGTTCCAGTCACAGGAAATTAAATGCCCAAACATCAGTGAGAACATGTGCCTAAATGATGATCTATGTCACACTGGATGCATGTGAAGAAGCTGAAGCCTAACTGATGACTTGCTAGGTCCTGGGCTATTATCTGAAACTTTTATGCTTTCTTCCCCAAAAAATATTATTGCCAGGGTATCAGGGTGGTTGAAACACACCAATAATTTCTTAGTCAGATGGGTAATTAGCATGTCCTCATGGCAATATATCATGTACAGTAAACAACTTATAACAGCTCAGGAATATGTATTCAAAGGAAGTTTGAAATATTTGGCAGCCAGTGAACTTCTTTGTACAGCGTATTAGCTCATCTTTAATATAAATACTTGCACCCAGTAGCAGAGATCTATTATAGGAGTATGCTAGTTAATGCTATTTAGGTAAATCAGGAAATTTCAGACCAAATATTTATGTCAGAAATTACAGAACCATTTATATCTCTATTTTTAGCACATTGAAAACAATAATGGAAAAACAGGATTTAATAGGCTTTAACAGGTAAAGTAAGTAGCAGGAAAAAGGGATTTCCACAAAAGACCCTGAATCCCTTAAGGGGTCCATTCTTTTTTCCATCTTCTCACTGGCATAATAACCTAAGTAGTAGCCCTTTTATAGACCTTGAAGAAGGCATGAGCCTGGATCTACTTTTCACCTCTTCAACCAAATGCTGCCCTACCTCATTTTTCAAGTGTCTCTAACTTATGCCAGGTGATCTGCCCTATTTATTGCTGTCCCCTGTATGGGTAGTTACAGAGACCTTTACAATAGAACTGCAGTTGCCTACTCTTCAGAAAACATCTGACTTCAATATCCACTTCTTTGGTCGACTTCAATAAGTATCTGGTCCTGCAACACTGAAGTTAATGGAACTGATTTAATTAGGTGCAGGTGCAAACCAAAATGTTAGAAATTTTTTATAAGTAAACATGGATGGGAATGGGCATTCTGCGCATTAAGACAACGTTTATCTCAAGAGGACAAATTTGCCTGCCCTTTTTCATGGCTCTCTATGATAATAAAAGTCATCATTTTCTGACATGGATTAAAATAGTTTTGAAGTTGGTCCTTTTATACATGCAGTAATTGAAATTCAAAATGAGCTATAATTCAGATCCATACATTTGAAAACCTCTAGCAAAAATGGGTGATTTCATTAGTTCAGAGAAGACGTGATACACATGGTGAAGTCTCAATTTGAAATTAATTTTGCCCTTGAAGACTCATGCTGCTGTATTGTGTAGAAGTAGAATATCAAGAACTCTATTCCCAAAATAGCTTGAAATCCTTATCAAGAAAGGATATTAGCAGCTTTCAATTTTAGCAAGCCTTTCCTCTCTCTTCTCCAGGTTTCCTTTATCATCTAACATTTGACCCATACTTATCAATATGTATTGTAAAACTTTTTAAACTTGTCAACAGAGAAACTACAGTTGAAATGTAGGTAGAGATAAATATAACTTCACAGCTTGTTTCCCATGATCCAACCAGCAACTTGTTTGAGGTTTGTGGCTTCTTCCTCAGAGAAAGCTCCCTCATTGTCTTCAAAGAATGATTGATTCAGTAAACTGATCTGAGGACAAGAAGTCACGGGAGAGGTCTCTGCCCCGGTATCATGGCCTGGAAGAATGATGATAGGTTATCATTTCCCTTTTGTTGCAATGAATTCAGTTCATGGATATGCTACGGATAAACATCTAACAGGAACCAATCCCTTTTACAATTGCTCTCAGACCTGGCAGGCAGATAAGTCCTTGAGACTGTTGTGAACTATACACAAGAAAGTCTGCTGTGCCTATTAGGGTCTACGTAATATTGGAAGAATATGTCAAAGTGTCATTTAATCAAGGTATGATAGAATAGACCAGCTTTTTACTTTTGATCTAGACTTTGATCAGTGAGCATTAGCTGCTAGGAAAGGGAATTTTGTTTAGGGGAGTGAGCAACTAGAAACATTTCCTTTGTCTTTTTTCTTTCAATTCTCGGAAATTATTGCCTTCTGCACTGCAAAATTCAGTCAAACTTAGTGATTATTATAATATGCATACAAATACATACATATGTATTAACATTTTTATGATGAAATTATTATTTCTGAATATGTGATCAGATAAACTTTTTCCACCTTGTCCCTTTTTTTCTTATTTTGCTTTTCCTATTTGCTACCAGCCTGGAAAAATGATATATCATTCTGTTTCTCCTACAGTAACCCGTTCTGACTTACAGTTCAGTGCAGATATGTGTAAAACCCATGAAGAAATAATCCCTTCTCATATGTAGTTTAACATCTACATGAAGGTTGGTGACTGAGCTACAAGTGGAAAAAAGCACATGAATTAATGCAGCCTCCTGATCTTTGCCTTTACAATGCCCTTTTGTTCTATAAGTTTCCATGTGGGAAGATTAGGGAGGGTCAGTAAACAAAAATGTCTTTGCACTTCTTAAGAGAGCTAAGTGCTCTGCCAGTAGAGTCAGCAACTTCCCATTGACTTTCAAATAATCTGAAATAGATGAGTTCCTTTCACAGCATGAAAATTCTGGCTGGGGCGGTGGGTATTGTCTTCTGATTCCTTACTTTTAGACTCACAGCAATGTGAATGAGCCACCTGGCTAGAACGGGGTTTGCCACTCTTACTATATCAAAACCAAGGGTTATCTCATCAAATGCATGTACTATCAGTTCCTCATTCCAGTCAACACATTTCCTTTATAATACACATTTGCTTCATAATTTATAAAATATGGTAAGCGTTTTGTGACTGATTCAAAGGCAGATGAGCTGTCCAATTCTCTTATGTGTTCACATCTAACAGTATTCTCTAGGATTATGGAGAAATAAAGATTTTGAAGGGTTATGGAAGAGATATAAGGTGTAGGGGATGCTGTCCACAGACTATAATTTGGCTTTCTGGCTTTAAATTTCAAGAAGGGCAGAGGGTATGGGAGAACATCGCACAGTTAAATGGCTCACCCATTCTGCTCTTTGGAAATTATCTTTGGAAGCAGCTTCTGAACGATGAAACTTTGTACAGAAACAGATCCGTAAGTCTGATTCTACAGCTCCACCTTTGGCTGGTGTGAGAGATTCAGGATCTGGCCCTAAGAAGATAATTTTGGTGTATCATAGATAGATAAATGTAATAGGTTAATTTGCTACCTGTACAGTCTCCCACTATACACACTGTTAAAACAAGCTGTTCTAAATAAAACAGATATCCAGAACCCACATGCTTATAAGGTCACTGAGATGAGCTTTAAGATACACAGTGCTGTTCAGTTCATAACACAGAAGCTTTGGAAGGAATTTGGATACTAATAACTGACCTAAAGATGTGACTGTTTATTCCAACCATTTACAAACACAGGCAATTATGCGATGTTCTGACATCATTTCTGCTAGCAGCTGGAAAACTCCGCTGAACATCTGTCTGAAGTGCTGTTCTCACAATTCAGCTGCCAAAACTAGCTAAGTAAATTAAAATGATACTCCAATTTTAATTTCTTTATAAATATTTGTGTCCTTTTTGATGGCAAAATACTTTTTTGAAAACTCCTCTTTCAACAACTCTTATGCCATTTCTGTAGCCTTTAGTTAAATTTTGTAGGACGCTGGAACACATATTGCTGTGTCAGAAGATTCATGAGATTCACTTGCACTAGCTGATACTTATATGTTGGCAGCTTACTTTGAAATGATTGCTTGCTCCTCTTGGAAGCAGGGGCAATTTTAACCAGGGGCCTCAATTCTGAGAAGGCAAAAATGCTGCGGGGTGATTTTAGCTTCCATTAAAAGAAAAGGATCATCATTTCCCCAAAATAATAATAAAAAAAAGTAAGAAAACTGTTTGGCCCTTTCATTATGTCTACAAACCTAAGCAGAGTAAGTAGAAAAGCAAAGTCACTAAGGGAGGGAAATGTTCCCTTCCCTATAATCTGAATTTGCTATGGGTAGGTATGCTTTTAGACTATCTCCACTGATCTCCACCTGTATCCTGACAACAACAGGGAATATCGTGAGAGACAGTCTAATTTTCCAGATGGAGAGCAAAGAACTCTGGTTCCAAACTAATTTTAGCTATGTTCTTAGCTCTTAGCACTGGGTTTATTTCTCCTTAATTTAGCTCAAAATATGTTAATTGAATT
Source organism: Numenius arquata (assembly GCF_964106895.1). Taxonomy (NCBI): domain Eukaryota; kingdom Metazoa; phylum Chordata; class Aves; order Charadriiformes; family Scolopacidae; genus Numenius; species Numenius arquata. Next base: position 94,190,202 of record NC_133576.1, on the reverse strand, counting down.
GCACTCTGGAATTGCCCGTTTCTGCTCTCTGAGTTGAGCAGCTTGGACTGACTACTTCTGATTTACTTTGTTCCTTTTATTTATGTTTCTAAACTTGAAGCATGATATTCCCATGTTTAATTTCTTTGTATTTCAGTTCCAATTTAAAATAGGGATTATTACGGTTTGATATGAAGGCTATTCTTTGGTGGGTATGTTTGTGTGTAAAATTGTGTGTAAAGGTAGGTACATAAATTCATGTTTCAGCTTCATTTAAAGGGTAGCAAATCCCCTAAAATTTAATGACCACTTATTTGTGAAGGTGTACAATGGAAAAAGACTAATGTCTTTACAAGCCCCACTTTCTTCTGGAAAAAAAAGTCTGTAAGGCTTTACATGGTGGGAACGATTAATTTCCTTATAACTAAACAACATAGAATTTTCATGGTATTTTTTGCAGATTCAGTAAAAGTTGAGTTTTGGAATTTATTCCATCCTCATGTATTCTGCCATTAACATAGAAGCCAGAGAAATTATGCTATGTAAAATGGATATAAATGACAGCAGAATTGGGATTTGACATTTGACACACCTCTCCCTCCACTGGTGGTAGCTGATACTTCTGGCAGTAGGAAAAGCCACATAGCTAGTATGTTGGAAGGCAACCGCCCAGTTCTTAAGTGTTAAGAATGTCCAGTTCCATGCAATAGGTTATCTATACATCCTGACCCAATTGCTTTTTTTAAGTAAGTCCGTCATTTATGGGTCTTGTTAAGTCTACTCTGTCTCCCAAATAACCCATTAGGTCATCAGGCCACATAATTTATTAAAGTGCATTTTGTGAACAGGGAGTTCATCCGTGAGGATATTGTGTTTCCCAAGGAAGTTAGGAAGAAATTTGCCAGAAAGGAACTAAGGTTAAAAATTCAACAGATATCCGTTTCTCTGGGGTTCCTCTAAAAGATGTTTCTTAACAGATGTGAGATGGAAGCAGAAAGAAAATCTCCAGTGAAATCCTGAAGTGAAGAGTATCAGTGTGGTGAGTTGCACCTCCAACATGAAAACCACTCCAACTGGAATGAAAAAAAAAAAAAAGCCCTATTACCTGTTAGGCTAATTGCACTATAACGAAAAAACCTAGACCTACAAGAGGATTTAGCCCTTATAGCTATCTGAATTTCAAGATTCTCAATTTCCACACCTCAGCTGTTAGTTCATTCTCCAGATGCCTGTTATAGATATCCCATTCTGAGCTGCTTGGAGTGTCTTTGTCTTGGGAGTGCTAGGCACCTGGGCACATAGCTCATCCTTGAGTCCCAGAGCATACCCAGAGTACAGGTCCTACAGCTGTCTTTGATGGGTAGGTCTCATTGCTAGCTGCTCATATTCTACATCATGCTTAGTACAGAAACCAGCTTGTGCAATTGGGTCTTCTTTCTCTCTCTTTACTCAATAACTGGCTCACTGGAGTATTTACCTGAGCTGTAAAAGGTGCTATTCCTTACAGTTTTTGCATGAGTCAATCTGGAGAGGGTATCTCTAAAATTTGTGGATAAAAACACTAGGCTTTTGAGTGCTGATGGGTGGGAGAGAAACGGAATCTCCTTTAATTCTTCTGCTGAAACTTTTTTTCTTTACATGGCAATATTAAACATGCATTGGGCTAAAGAAGAAAACAATGACTCTGGAACCTAGTGATGGGGAAACTCAAGTGGCAGTGGGATGACCTGTTTAAGAGTGTCTACTACAGTGAGGCAGTTTTTACGAAGTGGAATATGTTCAATAAGTGAGACTGAGAAAACCTCAATCCTGGCTCTCTGACAACACCATGGTCAGAGCTTTCCTGTAAGAAACCAGAGCTGGAAGGAAGGACAAAAGAAAATTTCATTTGTATTTCTCCTAGTGAACATTAGGCTTTGGGGAGAATTGGAGAATTCTCCCCAAAGAGAATTTCATCAGGCAACATAAATGCTTTCTAAACTGCTGAATAGATGTGTAAGAGAGGCCTGTCTTGGAAGGGCTTCACAACAGAAAATCCCAAACACAAGTCATCATTTAACTTAACAATAGTTGTAGAATATAAATTTTGCCTTTCATCCCAGTATTCATTACTGGCCAACGTGACAGCTTAGGTTGCTGGCTTCCGTCGAAAAAATCACCTTGTGTCATACAGGTAACCTAGGCAAAGATTAGAGCTGTGGATTGTGCTGAGCAGCAAGGTTCCTGGAATATGGGGGCTGCAGTCCTTCTTGGGGCACAGCTCCTGTGTGATTAGAAGCTGGGGAATGCCGTAGCCCTGCTTCTCAGAACTCCCTTCAGAGTAGTTTTGAATATACGCTTCAGGCACCGCCGTATGAGCTCGAAGTACTGCCTAGTTTGGTCAGTTGTAGGTACTGCTGCAATCTTGCAGTTAGTAATTGTTAGCATTTCATCAGAAAAAAACAGTGTTAGAGCAGCCACTAGCTGCATTATAATAATTATATGCTTAATGAGGCCTTAAATCTCTTCTTGTATTACATCTATGGTATTTTAATGTTAAATAGTTAATGTCCCTGCTGCTTCCAAACAGCTTACTGTAGGGAGTAATTTCACAACCAATTTAGGTTAACTCATGTCTCCACTGCAGCTATGATGAATAGCACTGCCTTTCCCCTAACACTGGCCACATATTGTCACTCTTCTATGCCAGTGACTCTGAGACTTCATGGACAGTTTGATAGCTCCCTGATCTAGCTTCGGTTTAGTTTTCAGCCAGACAAGCTTTCTTATCCAGTTGCCAAATGCTTATTTAATCATTTGCACCAGCACAGTGGAAGAGGATAGGGTGCACATCTGGAGGGACAAGGTGTGCAAAGGCTGGTTTCCATGAGACATATTCTCTTTGGTAAAGGCCTTTGCTTCTACAGTGAGGATAAAATGATGATAAAGCAGAGATTATGAGTCTCTGCAGTAGATAAAAAAATAAATCTTTTTTTGCACATCTGTTCTTAGAGCCTGTATCTGCAGGCATTCTAAATACTAAACATTGAATCAGTAGGAATCCAAAAATCTGTGGCATCCAAAATCTGTATTCCTTGAGATGAGAATACTACATAAAGCAAACTTAAGGAATCTTAATAATTTCTCGAAATATTTGATGTGGTAGCCCTTGCAGTGGAAGAAAAATCACTTTCAGTTATCTTTCAACCTCAGTAAATTTAAACAAAAAGACAGAATATCAAATACATTTTATCTTGTATACACAGTAGAACATGCCAACTAATAACAAGAAACAGATCGTGACCCTGGAGGAACTCACCTCATTTAGAGATAATGGACTACAATCAAATATAAACTGTTTAAAATGCAAGTGTAATGCAGACTTTGCTTGTGATGCTGAAGAGTAGATTAGCTTTATAAAACAATTTGAAGCAACTTTTGTGGCATGTCTTTTGAACAGCTCAGCAATATTAGAAATGCTTGAGAGCGTAAGTATTAAAATGTTATTACTGCTTGTAACTAGACACCTTGTCTGAATTTAATAGTAGCATCCTAGCTATCCAAATATTTATGAAGGTTGGATTTTGACAAAGATTCAGAGTGAAGTTTACCAAGATAAGGTTAGTTCAAGAAATGACTAAGATTCCTTAATACAATGCAGATCTTTCTTCCTGTGGCCACAGTGCATTCCTTACTTTCAGCTGACTCATTTTAGGACTAAATGTTCAAAGATACACTGAATCTGTGTGGATTGTGTTGTAAGTAAAATGATTGGCATCCTTTGGAACAGACAGTTGTGAATGGCAGAATGGTGCTAAGCATAGAAAGTTCTGAAAGGTGAGCTGCACCATTGACGTACCTTCAAAGTACTACAACCAGATTAGCTTGGAAATTGTTTTGAAAATAAATTAATGAAAACAAATTGTTTGAAAAATAAATTCCCTATGCTGTGAGTGCCTTGTTTTCATGATATTAACATATTTCCTACATGCTTTTCATGCTAACCTTATTTGTCCCCTGAGGCGCTCAAGCTTGCTTTGGTTGCTAATGACTCACAGCAGGGAATTTGTTTCACAGTTTCTCAGAAACTAAATTATCTGATTATTGAAAAATAAGGCTCATCTCCAGTGCTAAAGGCTGGACTTTAAAAGGTTTTCAGTATTCTATGTATGGATTTTGTATCCTTTGGCATCCTTGGATATTGGTGTTAGAAAATCTGAGATCCTTTCCCCAGAGCATCTAGTGACAGGGAGGAAATTGTACACGTTACAAGAATACAGGAAAGAGCTCCTACAAACTATCAGCAGTCTGTTTTTAAACATTGTAATGCCATCTAGTAGAGGAAGTACAACTGGAAGCATGGTTGGATAGTTTCTATCTTTATAGGGGAAAATAGACTTTAGGCATGTAAAGGCCTGAATTTTAAGTAGTTTTGTTTGAAAGGTGAAAAATTAACATTTTCCTTATCTATTTGAGACCACTGTTAAATATATATATCTTGAGTCATGCTAAAAAACAACATTATACATCTACTTGCCTGTTTTTATGTGTGTGAGAAAAAGGAAGACAGAAGGGAGAGAGAAAAGACTGAGGAGACTGTTTATTTTATTTCTCCTTATATGTTAGGTACAGTCTAGTAAATGAGAATATTCTTGCGGTACCACTTGAGGTCCTCAATATGAATTTCCTTTGGCACAGTGGTTTTAATGGCCCTGTGAATTGTGTGATCCCTCAGGAAAAACAGATATGACCCCTTGGTCTCATTGAAGTGTGTTGTACACGGTTGTAGTGAAACCCACTCAAATGAGTCAACATGGTGCATCAGAAAAAGGAAGTCAGGAAAAGACAAATATAATGCCATTTTTTAAGAACACTAGTTTAATTGTACAGGATTTACAACACTTGATAAGCTTGTTCATATGCTCTTCTTCTGGCAGAATTTGCCTTTCAAAGGAGTCGTTTGAATTGCTTCAGAGGGACAGAGCCTGGGTTGGACTAGTACTTTGGTCTGTGTGGTAACACTGTCAACATATGAAGCAAATAAGGCCAGTGAATGACTTCTGCTAAGGAGTGGAGACAGGCAGTATCTGCTTGTTTAAAGATTGTAGGAAAAACACCTCTGGAAGTCTGAAACAAGAAAGGAACTGGACTCTATTTGCTTTGAGAGCTGTCTTTTCCTGTCTTTCCTTTCTCTTACATTGTTTTTGCCTGAGTTTCTAGTTGGATAAGCAGTGTAATTAGGATTGACACGAAGCCTGTGAAAGTAGCCAAGTCCTGGTTAGAATCTGCTGCTGTTCCTGCTGTGGAGAGAGGATACAGTCAGGCATGGAAAGTCATTTCCTGCACTTAAAATCTGATCTGTCATTTGAAATGTAAACATGAATGGAGGAATAGCAACTGTTAGATATAAATGTACCAGAAGAGAATGGTTCTCCTTCTACTTTGGCAAGCAGCTGCTATTCTTAGAAGTCTCCAAGGTGAAAAAATCCTAATAATACATTTATAATACTTAACCTTGGGGGTAAATGGGGCTTGAAAATTCACTATAAACACAGAAAACAATGTGAATGATCAGTATTACTAGCATCTGCAATTTTGCAAGCTTATTCAGCTTCAAGTGCTATCCAGATTCTTGTAAATGGCTCGTCCTTTGAAACATCACTAAACCATTTGTATTCAGTCACAACTTTTGGCATTTTCTGAAGAATAAATTAAAGATAAGAGTTATGTGAAAGCCCATGGCAAGACATCCAGAAGGAAAGATCCTAATTCAGCTCTTAACAAAAACTGATGGAAACCTGTAAGTATGGAATTTGTTTCACTGGCATTGGATGTTCAACCTTGGACTAGTCATCATTAACTTCTTTTTTTTTTCAGTAGATGTGGGAAATAAGCACCTTTAAAATGATCCATATGATCTATCTTACATGTTTATTTTAGGATGTGATTAATTGTTCTCATAAGGTTTTCCTCCAGTGAATTGTCAGGGAGTTCAATTTAAGTATTAGGTATCTTGAGCTGGTTGAGAGGAACCTTATCCAAATCAGTCTTGTCAGAAAGGGAATCTAGGAATCAACTTTCTTCATTCCCACTTAAAATCACTTTAAGTGTTATAGTATCACAATAAGACTTAAAATAACACAGAATATATTATGTTTGCCAATATGTAAGCACTCTTTTGTTAATTCTTTGCTAATTCTGCAAATAAATGTGCATCATTCCTTATTGATATCAAGGAGTCTAGGCTTTCAAGATCAGACTCTTAAGTTCACATTAATTGCATATCTTGTAGTTTATATACCTTCTTTGGAGGATCCAAGGAGATTCTCTGATTATGTGCTATGATACACGAGCTCAGAGATTAGCTCTGGTTTAGAGTTCACAAATTGAGTGGAACGAATCCCATTATTCTCTTGCTGTGTGCTATTATGCTGTGTAATACTTTTCATGAGTTGATTAAACTTCATCTTATATGAAGATGGTTTTATTGTGCTTATATAGTTCTTCCTGAGATGCAGCTCCAGTATCTAATTCCTCTAATGTTCAGAAAACTCATTCTAATTTTGTCTAGAAGTTCACTCTGTTGTGTATTAATAGAAAGCAAATGTATTGCCTTCCAGCCTCTATTTTGCAAAGGCGAAAAGCAAGTCCAGGTTCCCCTAATAAAATAACTCTCCTTTGCCATAATCATCTTTGCAACTCTTTTCATTATTCAGTTTGAATTCACCTTTCATACTAGAGGGATTACCAGCATTATGCAGAATCCTACAAGTGAAGCTTTGCCATCATCTTGAAAAATCTATCTGTTCTGGAAAAGATGTTTCAGTTGCATCCTTATTTGTTCTTTTCACTGCTGGCTAAATAAAGTCTCCTAATGTAATAGCCCAGTTTATTGGTAGAAATTCTTGTTCATCACGAGATGCAGGAACTTTCATACCATTTGATGTTTGTTTCCATTACTATTGCAGTGGTCCCTCAGATCATTAATGTCTTCATATAAAACACTCTTTTTTATTTTTGTAATTTATTGTATTTTTGCATTTATTGTAATGCCTCTCACATCTGTGTAATCAGCAAACTTACCTATTTTTTGTGGTAAGGTTAGTACCTCATTCTTATGGGTGATGAGATCATCTGTTTGTAGATAAATCTGGGAAGAAGTCTATAATTTCTGATTATTTATTAGCAATATAACTAGCAAAGCTAGAACTTTCTCCATAAAACAGCAGCAAAATGTGCATCCTTTCATTATATTTGCATCATACCGATATGTTTTTAGTTTAATCACATCTCCTTTGTCCTGTGGCAGCACAGGGATTGCGCTGGGGAAGCCATGACCCTGGTCATGGTACCCAAATATTGACTTCTGCAAGATAACTCTGCTACTGATGGGTTCCTCTCCCCAAGGTAATTACTGTTGCCACTTTCATGTGAACTGAAGTACAGAGATATCCAGACCAGTAATGATAACATTCAAACGGGTAGGTCAGGATGGCTGTGGATCAGTAGCAGGAATCTACAAAGACGTGAAGATGGCCCTCATAGCTAGTTAGGGCTGCAGTAAAAGGATTTGCCAGATGCTCCACAGTTTCTTCAGAACAGAGCTTCATCTGTGCATCACCTTTCCTCTGGGCAAAGCCATCCCACTTTTCAGGAAGATGGCTTTCAAAACAGCTATTATTTGGAAATTAATATGACAATGATTTGTAATAAAAGCACTACTTAGGGTTGCTAAACATTAGACAAATTAAGTTTAACTTGCAGTAATATAAAGCTCTAATTCAGTCTAATTTTATTTCAGTTCTGAATGTGTCTTAAAAATCTGTGGAGTGAGTTTTCTCAGTTTATTGCCTACCCCTTGGCACAGAGTTTGCAGACAAAATTTGATCCTCTAATAACACTGAAGAAGGCTTGTAATTTCAAGTCAAGCAAAAGATCTGGCAGTATGCTATGAAGAGACAAGAAAACCAGTATATTAAAAGCTGACATTAGGAAGTAATAACACTGATACTTTGATAATTTTTTTCTATTTCTGTTTTTGATGAAGATCAAGATTATATTTTGTCAGGGACTGAGAAGGGGGAAAAGAATTCTACTGTAAAAAAAGGGAGTCCTTCATAAACTGAGATTGGTTGAGGCATAGTGTTGAAATTCTTTCCCTAGTAAAATTTGAATTCCTTGTGATACTTTAAATATTATTTATAGATAAGTCATATAGATAAGTTCCAATATTTTGGAACTTGTAAATCACCTGGCCAGAAATCCTATTCAAACAAAGAATTTATTCTTTAATAAAATACCATGAACATGAGTGTCCAATTAATACATGCAAGTAATTTTAACAGCGTAAGTGACTGCAATAGGACACACAACCTCCTGACACAGAGGTACGTGGAAGCTGCATAGCTGACATAAGTCATGGACTATCTCACTATGCTGCTGGTGCCACTCATCTGCTTCTGGAACTGGTGTGTAGGATTCTCATCTCATACAAGACAGAATGAAGTAGCAAAATACAAAATAGTATTGAAGGACTAGATTTGCCTTGACTCTGCTTTTCATATTGACTGTTTTTTCCTGGAGTGCCTCACTGGAAGAATATTAAGGCTGTAGAAAAACAAACCAGAGGCACACCTGAGCCACAGAGACAGAACACCAAAAAGGTCAGTTAGTTCTGTGGCTATCTGAGAAAACAACCCAGACCTCACAAGGAATATTTTTGGCTTCATGTGGGTATCTGAGAGTTAGGCAAGTTTGGGCTTGGAGTTACTCATGTCAGGTCAGAAAGACCTAAGTCTGTTTTTTTTTCTTCTCTCCTCTCTTTTTCATTGACCTTTATTAACTCCCTGTTAAATTCTGTTACCAAAGTTGTTCATCCCCATGACCTTTTCTTTGGGTGAGTCCCCTCTCAGACAACAATATGTTATATTCTGCTTACTGAAGCTTATGGAAATCTGTGGAAAAGCACTGAACTCCTCAGATCTAATTCAATTTGTACTGAAGCTTGAGGTGCAACTTTCATAGATTTGGCATAGCTGGGTATAGTCCAGACTTAGATGACTATACTTCATACCCTTGAAAAAGACACAGACAGAAGCAGTAGAAGTGGTAGAAAACACAGGTCTCCATGCTGGATAAAAGTAAATAGATGTTTGGTTGCTACCGTATGGGAACTGATATGCAATCAGATGAGAAGAGGAAATAACGAGACCTTCCCCAGGAAAGAGAAAGATAGAGGTGGAGGAGGGGAGGTAAAGAACAAGAGTGGTGAAAGTACAGGGAAAAGAAAGACAATAACAATAGCAGATGAGAATGAGCAATACTGACAGCACTTCAAAGGTGCTCAGGACAGGAGGGAATTGTGCCAATTGAACTTCATATAGTATAACTGTGTAAAGAGGAAATAAGCCCCTTATGGATAATTAGGGGCAGATCCACGGAGATCATCCAGCTGCTTCTCAGCACATCATTGATGCAAAGCAGATGGACCTTCATTTGAAACAGCTAGTTATGACAGGTTTAGAGCACCTTTGTGTCACTGGTGCAGATCAACTCTTGGCTTCTACTTCCTCCTCATGACTTTTGGGGATGACATAAATCATCCAAGCTTTGATCTCACAGTTCATGATGGGACCAAAAAAAAAAAAAAAATAAGACTATAACCTGTTAATGCATGATTGACTTTTTTGTGTGTCATTTTTTCTTTGTCTTCCACTGAATGACCACAGACCTCAAGTGAGAAAGATGGAGGAGAGAAACGTTAACAATTAAGAACAATTAAAGATGTGTTTCTGTATAAAACAATCAAGTAAAGAGCAGCTTTAGTCAAGATTTTATCTACGTAATTATCAGCAGAGTGTATGGAGAGTGGAGTACTTAGAAGGAAGTAATTAAAATAATTGTCCTTTAGAAATATCTGGTTTTGTTGTTTTATTGAATAACTGATGCAAACATCCCAGTTTAGATGCTTGTTAATTATTTAGCTGGATTTATTTTGAACTTCCATTCTAGAATGCTTAAGCCAAGGTCCTTGTGAGGTAATTTCCCTATCAGGATGTCCTGAGCTAATCCTAAACGTCAAACAGAATTACAGTACTGAAAGCCTGGACAAGAGAATGCAACTTTGGATAATGTTTCCTTAAGCAATTAGCTGAGAAGCTGCCATGGAAAGTTCTCATCTTGTTAAGTTTCCTTGACCCTGTCTTTTCTTTCCAGATGTTCTGTCATGTTTGCTCTGACTGCATCTGCACCGTTAAGTAAAAGAGGGCCAAGAAGTGAGTTCAAGCACTTTACCTCAGTGTGCATCTGTTAGGCTGCACCCTGCTCAGCACAAAACAAGACAGATCTTGCCAAGTTTCCCAGAGGGATCTGTTCTGCCAAGGCCTGCTCCTAAGCAGTGTGACGTGTAGCAATTGATGCCACTTAGCATCAGAGAAAGGGTTTGGCCTCTGAAAGCTATTTATTTATTTAGCAGTATGGTTATAACCTGTGGGACCATGATTCACCCAGAGAAGTATGATGAGGATAAATATATCATAACAGAAAGACAGGACATAACCTTTTCTTGTATCATTTACCAGCCAAAGATAAGCATAAAACAATATATCTGACAGCACTCTTGTTTAAGACTCCTCCACTTTAAACCCTTTCACCACCAGCTGGGCTCATGAAACCTTTTTGAGGAGAGAGAAAGAAGAGACCATGTACTATATCACTGAGCTGATCGAAGGTAAAGGCAACAACTAAGGAAAAAAAAGCTCTTTTCCAGAAATCAATGTTGTTCTTTTTGGCCCTCATCCAATTAACAGACAGCAGTTTCTCTTGTTTTCTGCAAGGGAATGGATACAGGAAAGGCCTTAGGATTCTTACAGGATTCACCTTTGAATTCCTCCAGTTAAAAACTTAAGCCATTCAACTCCATTACTACATCAAATAGGCTGAGTGTCTGGTTAATGGCAGCTACTGTGGCAAATTCCTTTGCTTTCTTTTTTTTTTAAAAAAATAAATAAATCTGCATTATGCATCTAACTACTTGTGAAACCACAATTGCCACAACTGAAAATGCTTAAATGGCTAACACATGGCCTGGTCCTCCTAATGGATGCTGGATACCTATGCATTTGTCTATTCCCTGTTTCAGGGGAGAGTAGAGATGCTTTAAACTTTCAACACTTTTTACGGCTATTTTCATAGCTTTTAACCACAGTTTACATGGTTGTTCTGTCCCTAATGTCAAACTAGGGGTCACTTTGTGACAACACAATGCCACACCTTGGAAGGAAGGAGATAAAAGCAGCTTTTTCACCTTCATGCAGTAGCTGCCTCCATGCTAGCTCTGCAGCTGAGTAGTGTGTTTGTTGCAGTCAGCAGCAACTGGTACTACTATTAGCTAAGAAGCAAAACTGTAAATCTACAGGGATGCAGTTATATGAGACAGGCTGAGCCTGTGTAACAGCTTACTGCCGCTGAGAGGAACAGTCTTGTTTCCTCTTCAACAGCTTTTTTAATTGTTTCTCATTCTCATCTGCTCACTCCTTCCCTCCTCTTGCGTTGACTCTTAGGCACCTCTGCCCCTTGGGCTATGTGTGTTCTAGTAAAAGATATTTGCCCAGGGCCATACTCTGGCACTGACACCAGCTGGCAAGGAACAGCATCCTCCCCATTCATCGCACTCTTCAACCTTCCAGTGCTTGGTGGCCATATACAAGCTGCCCGTGGGGAATGGTTTCTGGTCCACGATGATTTTGCAGCTGTTCCTAGGAATTGTTGGAAGAGAGGTAGTTAACCTGGGCCAAAACCATACCGGGGTCATTATAACAATTTACTGTAGACAGCATAAACAATCCAGTTCCAGTGCCTTGGAGTGTTTCCTGGTACTGTTTAATACATTATGATTGCTGTAAATCAGGGAGCTGATTCCTCTCAGTGAAGTAGCAGGAAACCAGCTCAACCAAAAAGGAAGAAGAAAAAGCGTTTTGCCAGTTTAGAGAGCTACATCAGCTCTTTAGGGATCGGATCACAGAGATGGGGCAGGGGTGAGGACGAGAGTACACATCCAAGAAGAGAGAGGGAGAGATGGAAAAGAAAGTAAAGACAGACCTCTTCAGTATCAGTTTTGTCTGTCTTGTCTAACTGTACCCTCCTTAACAGTATAATTAGAGAGGTATACATACAAATAAATGTACACAGAGGAGGATTCTTTGTCCTGCAGTGATGCTGACTAAAGAGATTTGCAGCACACAGTGCCAGTGACTCACTGCCATTTCTCTGAAGTTTTCTACTCTTTTGGGTCTGCCATCTAATTTGAATTTGTAAGAAATTCCTAACTCTTTTCAGTCAAAACGAGCCCCACTGTTAAGACTGTAAACTAATCTAGTGCCTTTTGCTTTCACTGGACTAGTGAGAGTTCACACAAGCAGTTCAAATGGCAGATTGGAAGAGGTGATAGCATTCAGTAAGACAAGCAGAAGGAGGTGACCCTCCTTTAACCTCTTCGTGTGACATATCTGCAACCAAAAGAGAGTGGTACTTGTATACAGCTTTCAGAAAAGTTTGTCCTCTTCACTCTGAGTCAACAGTTAGGCATTCAGCAGCAGTGCCAATTCATTAGCATAGGCAGCCCCCTGCCCTGGGACACAGATGTTCAGCTGGACTGAGGAATAGCTGCAAAACAATAGTGCATACCTGCATAAAACCATTTGTTTGGATTGTTTTTTTTTTCCCCATCCTCAGTTTTTTAGTCTAGGTCACTGTATGATCACATGGGGAAAAAGGTCTCAAGTCAGAACTTCTGAATCTGGCATTGCTTATGGGGCTCTGTGCTAGGAAAGTCTTTGTTGTGCTGTAGGGTGATCCAAACACTTGAAAAACTGTTCCCGATTATAGATATATTCCATGTTTTTTTGAAATAATCTTTCTGTCCTCATGCAAATATAACTAATAACAAAAAAAAAACAAAAAAACAACCCCTTTGAAGTTGTAGGTATTCTGTGGAAACACTTCTTAAGGATTATATTGTGGTATTTACTGTTTAAAATTCCTTGCCAGTTAATTTATACTGGAAGCTCTGTGTTCAGTCCTTCCACTTCATGTTTAAAATTTCCTCTAGCATGTGAATATAAAGGTTCTCACCCTATATATAGTCTCCATTTTTTTCTCCTGTAACAGATTTTATTCTTTTCCAAGTTCTTTTTTTTTTTTTTCCTTTCCTGACAGATTGCAAATTTTAAGCTAGTGAACTTCTTTCTGGAATTCAGGAGTCTAGAGGCCTTGAGAGTTGACAGTTTGGGATGAACCTGTGAAAAACATTTTGCATTGCAGAGTAAGTCATGCAAGTCTTAACAGTATTAAAACAACCTATCAGGCACAAATGCTTGAGTCTCATTAAAGCAACATCCTCATGTCATTTTAAAGAAGCTTTTAATTTCCATTGTAAAGATCTGACTCCTCTGCCCTGACTTAATAAACTGTTTTAGTTCAAAGTTTACTAGAATTGCTACTGCAACTAGAAATTCTCCTGATTTGCAAATTCCTATAAATTCTATTTTGTGTTGTGGGTTTACAATTGTAAAACAGCAGGCACCTTCCTGTACGTGCATATTCAAAAGATGAAGAATAATTTTTGCTTAAGGAAAATGATGAAAGAATTAATACAAAGAGATGTTCAATGTTCATCCCATTTTCTATCGTAACTAATAGAGTCTGGTTTAGGTTTGTATTTTGCTGTTTTGACAAAACTTAACTGCCAGTTCTATCTATAGAAGTCTGAGGATAGATTATTATTCCTTGTTTCTAGTAAATTAATGGCAGCCTAGTGTTTAAATAAAATAATTTGCTGCGAATGTCTCTCACTTCCACCTTGGAACCCCTTTTTTGAAGTAAAGTGTCTCTTAAACACAAGCAAATCTGCAGATCTTGTGGTTTGGATGCATTCTTTTTTAGTGGCTTCAGTTGTGAATAAGGTAATAAGCAGATGTTTTATGCTACTTTCATAAGGAATGCATCTGTTACAGGATGGCACAGAAGGGTAATGATGTTTAATGCAGTTTGATGAATTCCTTCCTAACTTTCACAGATCCATTAGCTTCCTTCCTCTGTTATCTAGTGTTAATTTTGCTCTTTTCATTGCTCTTTCTTCCTTGGGTACGTATGCAAGAAAATACTCAGCTTCAGAATGTGTACGGATACATTTATCTTAGCAGTGAGCAGCCTGAGTGGAAAGCAATATTTCAGATGCTTTGACTATGGTAGCAATACAATCACCCTAAATGTTGCTAGAACTTTCAGGGTACCTGCCATGGCTTCTACTGCAGCTGCAGCCAAGGATGGGTGTAGCCCTGCCCCTGCGAGCTGGGGCGCACTTTAGTGTCCTGAGAAAACAAGGATAGGTAGTGAGAAAGCAGCCGGGAATGTCAACACTCCTCTGGTTTGGTGTCTCCTCTTCCAGGAACTTCAACCTGTAGTGAAGCAGTTAGCACAGGTTTAGTGTAGCATTACTTTGGAGCAAGGGGATTTTGGATGTGACTGGGAGCTGGGTTAAAAAGAAGCCAGGAGTTAGCTGTAGAGCTGATGGTAAAAAAGAATTTCGATTTTGGAAGAAATGTAGAAGGAAGGAAGGAAGGAAGGAAGGAAGGAAGCAAGCAAGCAAGCAAGCAAGCTAGTTCCTACTCCTCTCCAAATCAGATTCCCGAGGTGACTGATGTTGTGTTTCCGGTGGAATGATATAGTTAATCACACGATTTGAAATCATGGAATTAAAACATCTTTATCTCATCAAAGTGGAATGCTTTAGCAATTTAAAAAACATTTTCATTTTCAAAACGCAGGGGAAATCAGCATGATCTTGCGTAAAAATTCCATTTTGACAGAAATGCGTTTTAAAATAACTCTTCAGGGGGATTTCTAGATCTGCAGTGAAAACAAACTTTCAATATTCCTTTTGTCTGGCCTGCTAGTAAAACATCTGTTTCATACAGGATGCTACGCAAAATAAAGTAGCGCTGTCTTGGAGTCTGGTCCTAGGATCGCTGTATACCTGATGGATTTGGATAATAAAAGATCTTAATGCTACGTGCTTAGCTTCCTAAATTAGCGAAGATGCATGGATACTGTTATGCAAAGCAACCTCAGTGGACCACTTTGAACTGTATGGGTTTGTTGATAAGAAGCTGAGGGTCGTTAGTTTAATGAATCACTTCTACGGACTTCAAGAGGCAGCAAGAAAAGAGATGAGTAAATACTAGTTAATGGCATGGGAAGCTTGGAGACAAGGAGTCCCTCCGAGTAGAAGACAAGGGGAACAATCCTGCCAAACCGAGGAGAATATGTTTAAAAGATGGACATTGGAAGAATAAGCTATTCAGGCACCTACAAAAGAGACAGGCAAAGTAACGACAGGCAGATTATGTGGTGTTGGTGTGGGGTTTAAGGAAGTAAGGCTGGAGGAAACGGAAGATGAATTTGTGAGTGTGGAAGAGGCGTGCAAATTTATGAAGGTCTGATTTTGTCATGCTGATGACGCAAAGAGGACTTTTTATTAGCTTAATAAGAATCCTCAAAGAGAATCAAAGTGATTTAAATAACCATTAGTCCACTGAGCTCCTATTTATATTCAAACGGAAGAATCTAATCTAACTTTATTTCAAGACAGAACGTTTCACACTTCTTAAATGTGTGCGAATTATAAAGCACTCATGTCCTCTTCCTCTGCAAAATGCATAATGCAGGTGTATTCCACTAGAATTAATAACATCCCTATGACTGGACACCTACCTTACAAACATTAAGAATGTTACATTTAACATTAAAATGTTAATGTTACATTAATGTAACATTAAACCTTACACATTAAGAATGGTACTTCAGCAAGAATTGGTGTCGTGACAGACTTTTTATTAACGGTGTAGACTTAAGGGCACCTTTTCTAACAAATTGTTTTATGGCTGGCCTTTCGTTTGTTGGAAGAAGTCAGGCCAGATTTCAAATGTAGCTCATGTTTTAGGCCAAACCCATTAAGAATTTGGTTCTGACTCCCACGGAAGCCCAACTTGGTAATCTTGGCTAAGCTTTGCTCTGGATTTTTACTCACTACCTTAGCAGAATTCGGGGCATGAAAATCAGAACCTAACTCAAATCAAAAGACAGGCTTATAGAGGACCTTCAAATGAAAATTTCAACCACAACACAAAACTATCTAAGAAATCTAAAATAATGGCCATGTCAACAGTTACTTTTTAAATTTATATTTCTAACAAGCATATAACATGTAGTGGTCATTTAAAGCTTATATTTATGAGCATGTGCATGTTGATACAATAACCTACTATTTCTGAGATCAAGTTGTGGTTGTTTTCTTGTTCCCTCACCTTCTAGCCTCATACATCTTAGTGTATTTTCATCCCATGAAATCATGGAATCGAGGAGTTTTCAGAGTTGGAAAGGACCTCTAGAGATCATCTAGTCCAACTGCCCTGCTAAAGCAGGATTGCCTAGAGCACATTACTCAGGACTGCATCCAGGCGGGTCTTGAAAACCTGCAGAGAAGGGGACTCCACGACCTCCCTGGGCAGCCTGTTCCAGTGCTCTGTCACCCTCACC